>NC_083792.1:3888013-4205513 GCF_015708825.2 Lethenteron reissneri
GCCACCATCACCTGATCCGAGGTCCCGAATGACTCTTGACGACAACGACGACGGTGGTGATGATGATGATGAGATCACTTTTGACGATTGATGTCTGATGAATGCCCGGCGTTGGTTCTCAGGGCGAGGAGGAACCGCGAGGTGGCTGGGGACGTCCTGGTGAGGCTCAGGGACAACAGGGACCTCCAGAAGTTCCTTCAGGAGTGCCGCGAGGTGAGATTTGGGCAGGAGAAGCCCCTTGTTTGGTAACTCGCTCGCTCGCTCGCTCATTTACTCATCCACTATCCCACCCAACGAACTCACTTACAAACCTACTCACTCAAGGAGTCACCCATTCACTCACATCACCCACTCTCCCTCCCACTCACCTACTCACCCACTCACTCACTCATCTACCCACGCACTCACTCACTCAATCACGCACTGACGTACTCACCCATTCACCTATTCACTCACATTGTCCACTCACCCACTCACTCACCCACTCATCCACTCACCCACTTACTCATCCACTCACCTACTCACTCACATTGTCCACTCACCCACTCACTCACCCACTCATCCACTCACCCACTTACTCACCCACTCACCTACTCACTCACCCACTCGCTCACATTGTCCACTCACCCACTCACTCATCCACTCACCCCCTTACTCACCCACTCACCTACTCACTCACCCACTCACTCACATCCCCTACTCACTCACATCGCCCACTCACTCACATCCCCTACTCACTCACTCACATCACCCACTCACCAGCTCTTCCACTCGCCTCCTCTTCCCCCCCGCCTCCGACCCGCCGCCCACTCACCCCGCTGCTCCGGTGTGCGTGTGCGTGGTCGTGGCCACAGCTGACGTGCTGGGTGAACGAGAAGATGCTGACGGCGCAGGACACGTCGTACGACGAGGCCAGGAACCTCCACTCCAAGTGGCTCAAGCACCAGGCATTCATGGCGGAGCTGGCCTCCAACAAGGAGTGGCTGGAGAAGATCAAGAAGGTTCGTGCGCCGCGTGCGCTCGTCCGTGTGTGCTCGCGAGTGCGCGTTCACCTGTGTGCGAGCGGTAGTGTTGGTGCTTGGGGGGGGGGGTGGCACGTGCCCTCCCAATGATCCCATCGAAATCCCTAAGTTCGATCGGATTATTGGGGTTTATTAGTAATAAAGCGGCATTTTGCGACCCCCACTGCCACTGTGTAGAATATTATTACGTGCCAGGGACTCTATGAGATATAGAACAATAGTCTGAGTCATAATTAGCAATAAGTAACGGCAAGCAGTTATAAGTGACTCACATAATTGTGCGCAGTTGCGTATACAGTACGCGACTTTCCCTGAAGTCATTCACCTTTAGTGAGTGCGATGCCGATCACACAATGCTGTTCGAATTCGACCCTCGATCTATGGCAGCGCCATCGCCGCACACGCGTCGAATAAAAAGCAGGGGACAGTCCTTGCTTACTAACAACTCTCTTATCATTTTCATTGCTGGAGGGATTCCCCCCCCCACCTGAAAATCCTGGCTCCGCCATTGAGTGGCGACGATATTTGAACCGGTCCGGGCCTCCCCTAGGTCGTCTCAGCCTCAAATGCATACCTGGTGCGGGTGCGTGAACATCGCTTGCTGGGGAGACAAAGATCGGCTGCGCGTCGTGGTGTTGGCTCGCTCCGTTAATCCCGGAGGATGCCTCTCTCCCTCCGTCCCTGTCTGCCCCGCGCGGCAGGACGGCGAAGCGCTGGTGACGGAGAAAGCCCGAGACGGAGCCCGTCGTGCGCCGGGAGCTCGCCGAGCTGCAGCGGCTGTGGCGTGAGCTCGAGTCTACCACGCAGGCCAAGGCGCAGCGCCTCTTCGACGCCAACAAGGCGGAGCTGTTCACGCAGAGCTGTGCCGACCTCGACAAGTGGATCGGCGAGCTCGAGTCGCACACAGCAGTCGGACGAGTACGGGAAGGACCTCACCGGCGTCAACATCCTGCTCAAGAAGCACCAAGGTGGATGCGGGCGTCGCGGTGGATGCGTGGGGGCGAGGTGGGGGCTAGGGACTCGGTAAGGCCGCCCCCCCCCCTCTCCCCACCCCCGTCGGCCGAGGTTTTGGTTCGGAATCCAGGCGGCCGATGGGATTGTGAAGCGGTTCCCAAGTACGTATGTATGTATGTTGAACTTCTCTCCGCACCGTACGTAGCCGACTCTGCTAATCGGAGCTGCTGGGGAAGGGCAACAAGTGTAGTGGGTGAGTTAATGATGGTCTCAGTCCATTCTGCAATGGATTTGCAATGTTTTTTTTCGAAGTTAGTTCCTCGGCCGATACATGTTTACGCTCGGCATCCAGTCCGTTTCACCGCAGAAATAAATTAAAGTAACTTTTTATTCCGTCGGCCTATAGACATTTCCGGGGCAACATTTGTTGCTCTTGAGAACCAGTGTCCGTTTTACCTCGGGGGGTCTCTTAATTCTTGGGTGCCGATAATGGGACCCCAAGTCGATGAAGTAAAAACGTGCTATTTTTAAACGCTTACTTCAACGTCGCTTAGCTCGGCTAACTTGGTGACCTCACGCGGCTGTAGGAGGCCGCGTCCACGCCGTCCCGCCCGGCACGCGCGGGGATAGCGGTGAAGCTTTCACTCCTCCTGCGAGTAATTCTCGCGGTGTCCGATTTCGCCACGTGACCGAACCACCGTGAAGCGGAGAGAAATCGATCGCTGTACTCAAAACGTATGGGTCCGGCTTTGTGAGGTAGCGCCTGCTAGAGGGCTTCCTCTGCAAGTGGTTTCTGCAGCCTGCGATCCTCCCCGATCAAGTTAAGTCAAGGTGCACTCTTTACTTTTTTGCTTAAGTTTACTTTATTTGTTTACACGGATTGCACGGGAGATCCGCGGTGCTGCGTGAGCGCAGCAGGAGTAGCAACAACAAAACAGAAACGTCAATATTGTCACGGAGCGACTACAGCAGGGTACTTAAGGGATATTGCACAGCCAGCAAACCAGGAGGCCAGTGCGGTAGAGACCGGCAACCCGGGGTACATTCCTGGCCACGGGCACGAACATCAGCGGCCAGTGATATTTGAACCCGACGCTAGACCACTCCGCACTTATTTTTCCTTTCTTTCTTTTCCAACCCGCACTGACCAGAATGGTGAAGTATGTCCAAACAACCGGGCACACTTATTAGACCTAGGGTGAGAACTCGAGTGACCCACCCGGACGAGTCTCATTTGCGAGCGGTGTGACCTCGGCTCGATGACGGGTGAACGGAGGAAGAAGACCCGAGCCGGGTCGGCTTTGGGGCGGGAGGGAGAATCCGCGAAGCTCGATCTGACCGCGTGCGGTGGGGTGCGCGTCGTTCCGGGCCTCCGCGGCAGATGATCGAGAACCAGATGGAGGTGCGCAAGCGCGAGGTGGAGGAGCTGCAGACGCAGGCGTCGGCGCTGCGCCAGGAGGGCCAGGGCTCCGACGAAGCGGACGGCCTGGAGCGCGTGGTGGTGGTGAGGCTCCACCAGGTCATGCAGCCCCTGCAGCAGCGGAAGGGCAAGCTGCTCGCATCCAAGGAGGTCCACCAGTTCAACCGCGACTTGGAGGACGAGATTGTGAGTGGGTTCACGGTTCGAAATGATATGCTTTCAGAACGCGAATTTGATATGTGAAGCGACGAATGTGTTAGGGGACGTATTTTTGTTATATATAACGTGGACGTGGATTGGATGTAACGCGATCGAGTGAACGGAACTGGGTCGTGCAAGTGGGATTAAGCAGTTGTACGGTTGCCTCGGCGTAGAATCACACAAAGCGGGATGCTGCTGGATGCTTCTAGACGTTACCCACACGCCCTCCGTCTTTGTTCAGCCTGCGTACCCATCTACCGCTTTATAGGAGAACAGACTGTATGTGCTTTTCGATCATCATCATCATCGTCAGCAATGATCTATCCACTGCTTGATGAAGGTCTCCCCTTAAAAATACATTGTTAGATGGCCAGGCGAGGTGGTGGACACATCTGTTCCAGCAAAACAGATGCACGGATGCTAGACTATGCAGAGGTGAAGCAACGGTGCCCAACGCTCCCGCGTCGCCAATGACGACTGTACGGCGCTGAAGAGCCGTAATCATCGCCCCCCTCTCCCCCCCGACCGTCGTCCGGCTGTCGCCGTCTCTCGCAGCCGCGCGGCGCGACGGCTCTCCTCGCCGCCGCTGCACGCGAGCCGATTTCAGTTCCCCACCCGCAAGGGTGGACATCCACTTGCGCGTGTTCCCCCCTGCGGCTCTCACCCCATCGGTGGTCTCCACTGAGAGCAGTCGTCCCTTCTAGTGACTTCCAGTCCGCGTGGCTCATGCAGAGTTGGATGTCTTGCAAAGGGTTTCTACTTGGTGTTCGGACATTTTAACAACTCCTGTTGTATTGCTAGAAAGGGTACACATCTATTATTATCTTTTATACTTTGATACTGGCAAAAAGGTTCCATGATGTAGCTGCTCACCCCGAGCTATAAATGCTCTGATAGGGTATTGTCCTTGTGCTGTTCCCCTATCGGCGTTTTCTGACCTGACACTGGTGGTGAGATTAGGCCATAAAGAAGGCTGTCTCTGGTGTAGGCCAATAATTTTCGAAGGCAACACGTATATTATCAGAGCATGTTTGTTTGCATGTTCACCACAAGTGCGTGTGGTGAATGCAGACTTTATGCCTTGGAAAGTGTATCGATTTGGTGCGTGAACATCTTAACAGCTGTTGTATTGCTAGAAAGGGTAAAACCTATTCTTATTTTTCAGACTTCTAGTCCGTTTACTTTCCTTCACAAGCAACACGATGTCTGTGATTTTAACTGTGTTCTCTGAGCCATGTCTTCCTCACTCTTCCTGTCTCTCCACTATAATTCTCTCTCTCTCTCTCCAAGCTCCTCATCTGACTAGCGAGCCCCCGGGCGCTTCGTTTTGGGCTTAGCGCGGGCGTTGTTCTGGCGAAGGTTTTTCATCGCAACGTTTCCCCCTTCGTCTTTCGCCCTCGTCCCGTCGCAGCTCTGGATAGATGATCACATGCCCCTGGCGTCGTCGACCGACCACGGGCACAACCTCCAGACCGTGCAGCTGCTCATGAAGAAAAACCAGGTAACGCGTGACATCGATAACGCACAACAAGCATCCTCCCTACACGACGGGGAGGTTTGGAATCAGGGCCTGCTTGAAGTGGCACAGGTGTGTCAGAGGATCAGAGCGCTAAGTTGGCAGTGGTGAAGTCCTGGGTTTGAATCCAGGCCCGTGATTAAACCAGGTTCTCAAGTGCAGTGAGGTGATGGTCTCAGCCTGGCCACCAATGACTCTATGACAAAAATTTTATTCTGCACTTCCATTTGGCTCAATTCCAGCTCGGGAAAAGTAAATGTTGCTTTGACATGCGACGGACGGTACTTTCATGTGCAGAGCAGGTGGGAAAGTGCTGCCCTCTATTGGCTGGATCAGAGACTCACTTGAAGGGATTTCAGAGGTAGCTCTGTGACATCCACTTCCGTGGGCCGTTCTCTGACATGAAGGGGAAGCACCGTTCGCGATGGACTCTCCGGCTCGTGAAGACGCGATGCCGATAACGCGATGGAGATAAAACTCGGTTGGGGGGGGGGGACGATGCAAAGGTGACGTATTGACTGTTCACCTAGCCCACTGGACTGTAACAGGCCAAGATGAATTGTTGAGGTCACAGTTCACGCGCGTAAATGGAATCCACGATATCCCCCCCGACTTGTGTTTTGGCGTTCACGTTCGTAGCAGCGTGGTGGCCTAGGCCTGGTTCCTGACCCTATTGTGCGCTCTCTGCGATGGCTCGCACGCTCACAATCACGTGACTCCTTCATCCCCACCCACGGAGGAGAGGAGCCGCCCCCTCTCTTGGGGAATTGCACCTCCGATTAGTGCGGTTGGCTACGTACGTTACGAAATAAATTCACTGTACATACATAAATCTGAATGTATGCTGAACCTCTTTCGCACCGTACGTAGCCAACCTCACTAATCGGAGGTGCGGGGAAGGACAACAAACTAAACTAACGCAGCTAAGTTCCGTCCAGTGCCTCCAGGACAAGGCGACGCCAGCTCGCTGCCGCGTCAGATCCTCTGACCGGTATCTCCTCGATGGGTCGGCGGGCGGGGGGGGGGGGACATCGCAGCGGCGTACCTGACCGCGCGTTTCTCCTCCCCATCGTTGCCGTCGGTACGCGCCAGACCCTGCAGAAGGAGATGCAGGGCCACGAGCCGTGGGTGCACGACGTGTGCGAGCGCGGGGAGCGGCTGGCGGCGGACGGCGGGCCCGACGCGGCCGAGGTGCGCGAGCGCATCGGCACGCTGCGCGACCTCTGGGCCAGGCTGGCGACGGAGGCCGAGCGGCGGCAGGGCCGCCTGCAGGAGGCCCTGCAGGCGCAGCAGTACTACTTCGACGCGGCCGAGGCGGAGGCGTGGATGAGCGAGCAGGAGCTGTACATGATGGGCGACGAGAAGGCCAAGGTGAGGACGGGGAGAGATTTGGCAGTTTTTTTTTTTTTTAACCCCCAAGGTCAAATGTTTCATTGAGTTGGGGCAGCTTATAGGGGCCGGATCACAATGGCCGTGTCAGTGGTGCCATCAAGAGCCTCTGTTGCAATCCTGATGTCCGCCTGCGTGGTGAGATTAAAGCAGCTGTATCGGGGTGGAGCGAGTTAATTATAATAATAGCTTCACACACACCGTAGTGATGTCACCGCAGTGTCTGTGCCGGGTTGGCTGCAAAGCGACACTTTGTGGAGTTCCAAAAGCCTAATTATAGGAGGTCACATGACATACCTAAGCATTATGGGTAGTTAAGTCTCGCCATCAAAAGGCAACAGGACAGGTCCAGTAACATGTGAGGAGTACCGAAAGCTCATTGGCTGCTATGAATTTCAACTTGATAAGCCACTTCGTTGAGCTATCATTTGTGGCCAGGTCGCTTCGGAAAAAGAGCTACAGGGTCTCCTCTATTTACGAACGAGTTAGGTTCCAGAGGTCTGTTTGTAAGTCCATTTGTTCGTAAGTACAACTTTACTCCTGTCGATTCCAAACATGTTGTATGGCATGGACACTAAGTTGTATGATTTCCTGTAGATGTAGATGCCACTAGTTCTTCATGTTCTGCAGACGTAGATGCCACCACCGCTATCTATTGTGTGGCGGTTGAACTGCTGCTCAGTTGCCCTTACCTGGTGGAATAAAAATGGTTTAGTTTTAACATCTTGCCACCATAACGTGTGGTTGAGCAATGCTGAGAGCACCTGAGGGAGGGTGTCTTCCCGATGCCTCTGGCTAGGAGATGGCTCACGTGCCGGGGCCGTCGTCCGCGCGGTGCCTCGTGTGAGAGAGCAGGACGAGCAGAGCGCCGTGGCCATGCTCAAGAAGCACCAGAACTTGGAGCAGGCCGTGGAGGACTACGCAGAGAACGTGCACCAGCTGTCGGAGATCTCGCGGAGACTCATCTCCGACGGGCACCCCGAGAGGTAGGAGTTGGGGGGTGGGGGGAGGGAGGGGGTGGGGGGGGGGGCACAAGCCTGGCACGCCACCCACCGAGACGGTGTCGACAACTCGTTTCATGATCTCACGGAGCATTGCATTGTGGGTAACGCAATCGATAAACACTTCCCGTCAAGGAGCATAAACAGTCACGCAAACTCCGGTAATCCTTGCAGCAGTAGCGGCTTTTGGCTCGCCATTGCTGCATCGCCTGCTTTCAGATGCACTTCTGCGGCCGTCTGGAACGATATTAGGAAGCCACTGGAGCAACGCAGTTTTAAATCTAGATTGATAAAACTGATTCACGTGTTTAGTTTGTTGTCCTTCTCCTGCACCTCCGATTAGCACGTGTAGCGATATAGATTTGGTGACTTAGCAGCATAGCGTTGGCTGCTGGCAGGGAAGGGGATCTGCAGCTACAGCAGCCCTGACTGACAGCAGGCCACGTGATAGACCAGAGAGGGATGTAGGGGAAGGGTCACGGAAGGGGCACGTCGAGAACCCGCTGGTAGGTTCCAGAAGGGGGCGTGGCCGGGGGCGGAGCCAGCAGGCCACGTGACAGTATAAGAGGGGCCCCGGGAGGGGACCTCAGGGCTGTCATCGTGTGGAGTGGGGTCCCCGTCGTGCTGCTGCCGGAGTATTCACCGTCTCGGCATCGTCAGTCAGGCAGTCAGGCAGCCTGCCAGCTGTCCTGACTGGGAACCGTAGTTACTAAAGTGTGAACTGTTAAGGCCGTGTTAATAAACAGAGTGCCTCCTACTCTCAGTGTCTCTACACATGGATGGCGATGTACGGTGAGAAAGAAGTTCAACATACATACCCGGCCACCTCAGCATTGCACGCAGGGGGGTGCAGTGGCGTCGCCGATCGGTGGCAATGTATATTTATGTATTCAAAGATTCCCCGTGTAGCCTTAACAGGCTGTTGAGGCAAGTGCTGTTAGCGAGTAGCACCTATGAAGGCCGGCACGGCACACGAGGGGGTGGGTGGCCAGCACCACGCCCGGCCGCCTTTGCCTCCCCCAGTGGTGATGTTTACACACAGCAGCAGGTACTCATTTGAGGCTGAGTCGACCTAGGGGAGGCCCTGGACCGGTTAAGATATTCCTCAATGGTGTTGGCCGTGAGCGGGAATCACACTCGGGGCCGGCACATCACCGCCATTTATTCACGCACACACACGCAATTGCACGCGGGATCCGGTGAGACAATTGTTTTTTTTCCGCTCGAATAATCGACGCGCCCTTTGACGACGCGATCCTCCCGTCGCCCCCCCCCCCTCCGGCGTCGGCGTGGCCAGCGAGCGAATCGGGCTGCGGCAGTCGCAAGTGGACCGGCTGTACGCGGGCCTCAAGGACCTGGCGGAAGAGCGGCGCGGCCGCCTGGAGGAGTGGCAGAAGCTGTTCGTGCTCAACCGCGAGGTGGACGACCTGGAGCAGTGGATCGCCGAGCGCGAGGTGGTGGCCGGCTCGCACGAGCTCGGCCAGGACTACGACCACGTGACGGTGAGGCTTGCCCACCGCTCCGCCATCGCGCGCGTTCACGCGAGCGCACGCACGCACGCGAAGGCAAAGATCGCCCGTATAGCTTTAACAGACTTTTGCGGCAAGTGCTGTTAGAGAGCACCCATGACGGCCGGAACGGCACACGAGGGGGTGGGCGGTCAGCACTCAAAGGCAAAGATTCCCCCCGTATAGCCTGAACAAACTGTTGGGGCAAGTGCTGTTAGCAAGCACCGATGAAGGCATGCACGGTTACACGAGGGGATGGGTGGCCAGCACCACACCCGGCTGCCTTTGTCTCTCAAGTGGCGAAGTCTACACACGGCAACTGGTACTCATTTGAAGCTGAGGCGACCTAGGGTATGCCCAGGACTAAACTCGGCTGTTAGCCGAGAACGGGAATCGAAATCGGTTCGCTGGGTTTGCGGCACAGCGCGCTTACAGCTGCGCCAACGCTCCCCGAACACACGCACACTCACCCACACATGCGCGTGAGGGGGTCAACACTTCATTCCCGTACAGATTATTCCAGTCGCTGTACCGCCTTCTCCTGCTGAGCCAGGGACACGGTGCCTCCTGGATGCCCACATGTATAGAAGGGAGTTTCACAACATTTGCACAATGATCCACCAACCTTCGCTGCCTCCGCAGTGCTGGGTTACATAACCTCCACCGTCCAGCCAACTCTTCATCTATCTTTTGATTTGGAGTTTGCATGCCCCTCTCCCTGTGGTCGCGTGGATTTTTCTCCGGGTCCTCCGGGGTGTCTCCCTCCACAATTAGAATCGACGTCACGCCTTCAGAGCATTTGGCCGCTGTAAATCTCCACGTGATAAGCCACTCCGTCGGGCTATCATTTGTGATAGTCAAGTCGCTTCTGAACAAGGGCTGTACAGCTCGGTGGGCCTTACCTGTTAAAAATAATGTTGCGTTGCGTGTGTGTGCGCGCGTGTTCCCCCCGGGGCAGATGCTGCAGGACCGCTTCCGCGTGTTCGCACGCGACACGGTACTCATCGGCCAGGAGCGCGTGCAGGCCGCCAACGAGATGGTGGACGAGATGATCGACGGCGGCCACCCCGACGCCGCCTCCATCGCCGATTGGAAGGACGGCCTCAACGAGGCGTGGGCCGACCTCCTGGAGCTCATCGACACTCGCACGCAGGTACGATGCGCTGTGGTAGGGCAGTGAGGACGATTGAGCCGTGATGGATTAATTCACCCATTGTCGGTGGTCAGTCGCCTCCCAATCACTCTTGTATTGCCACCTACCATGGCTGCTAATCCTTTGAAGTTCGCTCGTTGATTCCCTCCAAACATGTTGAGTACTCGGGCTACGAGACACTGACGGTTTCGTCCCATCTATCACACTGTGTTCAACCACTGCAGGTCACAACAACACGCCCCCTAACTCACTCACACACTGAACAATTTACTCATTTCCTCACCCACTCGCTCAGGCACTCACTCACCCAACTACTCACCCTCTCACCCACTCACCCATCCGCTCACTCACTCACTCACTCACCCAACTACTCACCCTCTCACCCACTCACCCATCTACTCACTCACTCACCCACTCATCACTCTGCAAGTCACGACCCTTCTCTGTCTGCTTCCTTCTTGTCACTGCTCCACTTTGGAATTCGCTCCCATCTCCTCTTTTCCCAAGTGCTTATGTAACCTCGCTCAGTTGAATACACCTACAAACCTTTGGCTGTCGTGCCTTACGTAGTACCGTTTGTTACTGGGCGCTTGGTAATCTGGGCTGTTGGTGCCTGTCCTAAGCAACGGTATAACAACAAATGCCCACACACATCCTTGCTCCCTCCCTCCACTCCCCGTGATACCGTGCGCTTACATTTGCACCGCGGTGGCGAGACGTCGACTACCTCGCCTGGTATACAGGAGGTCGTGGGTTCGATTCAGACCCTGACGCCTGTTGTATATATGAAGTTTGCGTGTCTCTCTCTCCCCCTGGTTGCGTGGAATTTATTCCGTGTCCTCCGGTTTTTCCCTCCACATTTAGAAACATGCGCTTAGAGTATTTAGCTGCTATAAATTCCCACGTGACAAGCCACTTCGTTGGGTTATCACTTGTGGCCAAGTCGCTTTTGAGAAAGAGCTACATAGCTCAGTGGGCCTTAGCTGGTAAAATAAAAATAGTTTCAGGAGTTATGAACGGTGGGTGTTTATATTTCTGCAAATAGATTGCTAAAGGACTGAGATGAACTGAGACGATCATCGTTTAACGCCTTTTGCAGCAGTATAAATGGGCCGGTACATGGTGGTTTTCCCTCCACATTTAAAAATACGAGTATTTTGCTGATATAAATTTCCACACGATGATAGCGCCATTTTGTTGCGCAATCATTTGTGGCCAGGGCGCTGCTGAACGAGGGCTATGCAGCTCAGTGGGCCTTACCTGGTAAAATAAAAAAAAATGTAAAAAATAAAAAAATTGTAAAAAATATATATATTTTTAAATATGATAAATTGTACTGGCAGACGTGAAAAGCAGTGGCACCAACTTTGAGTTACTGGCCCAAGCCGTGAATAACTCAACAAGGACATGAATAATCAGACGCGACACGTCAACTATACAACCGCCGTCCTCCGCCGCAGGTGCTGGCGGCGTCGTTCGAGCTGCACCGCTTCCTGCAGCAGGCGCGCGAGGTGCTCGGCCGCGTCACCGAGAAGCACCAGCAGCTGTCGGACGACCTGGGCCGCGACCAGCACTCGGTGGAGAGCCTCCAGCGCGTGCACACCGCCTTCGAGCACGACATCCAGACGCTCGGCTCGCAGGTGCGTGCGTGCGCGTGTGTGTGCGTGCGCGTGTGTGTATGTGTGTGTGAGGGGAGCGGTGGTGTAGCAGTTAGCGCGCTGCACTACGAACCCGGCAGCCCGAGTTCGATTCTCGCTCACGGCCAACCTCAGTGACGATTATCTGAACCGGTCCTGGGCCTCCCTGAGGTCGACTCAGCCTCAAATGAGTACCTGGTGCGGTGTGTTTACATCGCCACTGGTGCGGGTGTGGTGCTGGCCACCCCCCACCCCCGTCGTGTTCCGAGGGGTTTGGTAGTGAGCTCTCATAGGTGCTGCTCGCTAACAGCCGCGACAATCCGTTAAGACTATACGGGAGGATCTTCGTCTTTGTGCCTGTGTGTGTGTGTGATGCCGTGGGCTGGACTATATGGGTCTAGCAGGCCGACTTCAGCTTGAGACCATCCACTCGTTACGTTTGAGACCCAGATTTAATCGCGGGTGGCTGAAAGCCGGTTTCCAACGCAGGAGAGCAGTGCTGCCGGCTCCGCGTCTCTGACATTGTACGAGTGAACTTTGAACTTTTTTCTCGCCGTACACAGCCACCCGTGCTAAGCGTAGACATTCTTCCATCTTCACGCCTGTGGCCCTCCACGGCCCGTCCGTCTGCCAACCCCGCTTACGACCTCCATCCTCCTAACCCCCCCACCCACCACCCTCCTCTCCATTCCCCCTCGGCCCCCCCCCCCCGTCGCTCGCTTGCCGGGCTCGGCGCTCGAGCAGGTGAAGCAGATCGAGGAGGACGCGGCGCGGCTGCAGACGGCGTACGCGGGCGAGAAGGCGGAGGACATCGCGCGGCGCGAGCGCGAGGTGGCGGAGGCGTGGCGGGCGCTGCTGGACGCGTGCGGCGAGCGGCGCGTGCGCCTCGTGGACACGGCGGACAAGCTGCGCTTCTTCCGCATGGTGCGCGACCTCCTGCTCTGGATGGAGGGCGTGCGGCGACAGATCGACGCGCAGGAGAGCCCCCGGTCAGTGCGGCAGGCGGGCACGTGCGCGTGTGTGCGCGTGTGTGTGTGCGTGCGCGCGTGTGCAGGTGTGTGAGCGAGTGAGCGTTTGTGTGTACGTGTGTGGTGGTGCTGGCCACCCACCCCCTTTCGTGTCCCATGACGGCCGCCTTTATCAGTGCTCGCTAACAGCACTTGCCCTAAAAGTCTGTTAAGGCTATACGGGGGGGGATCTTTGTCTTTGTTGTACGTGTGTGAGGGCACATAGCCTGGCACAAGCGCCATAGTGACTTCACCACCACTTAGTGGTGAATGGCAGTGGTTGTTGTGTGTGCGTGCGTACGCGTGTGTGTCTGTGCGTGCGTGTGTACGCGTGTGTGTGAGCATGTGTGTCTGTGCGTGCGTGCGTACGCGCGTGTGTGAGCGTGCGGAACTTTGTTGTGGAGAGTGTCAGTCGCGTTTGCGTGTTTGCTATTGTTCCATCGTGAGTCGTGGGTTTTCACGGTTGTGCGCAATAGCTTAGGTCCAATTCAATTTGAGTCACGCCAATTTGAGTCGCATCAAGGTGCCACTCTTACCCAGAATTAAGTGGTGTCCCTTCACGGTCTGTAAATCTGCCATGTGAAATTAATATTGTTAATAGTTTACATTCCAACTTTTTTTTACTTTGCTGGAGGCTCGCAATTGAACAGGCCTGTATCGCAAGTCTTACGTTTTGTGCAATATTTTATTGTCCCTTTCCTCAATTGTATCCTGCTTTTTTATCCTTATCCTGATTGTGGAATTGCGATAAAGAATCCACTTGGAACCTTTAAAGAGGAGGCGCATCACCCCGCATTAGAGAATGGTCTGTGGAAGCAGATGATACAAAACTACTCGTGCAATCTCTAGAAGTGGCCTTTTATCAATGCTTGGGGGGCAGCACTTTCTTACCAGAGATAAACATTCCATCTGACGACGATGACGCCGATGGCGACAATGAAAATTACGACGCTGATTTACGGAGACGGCGATGGGTGACCGGTGGCGTTGGTGGCCGTGCCCATCTTCCTTCCCAGGGATGTGTCGTCCGTGGAGCTGCTCATGAACAGCCACCAGGGCATCAAGGCCGAGATCGACACCCGCAACGACAGCTTCGCCGCCTGCGTCGAGTTGGGCCAGGCGCTGCTGCAGCGCCAGCACTTCGCTTCCGCAGAGGTGAGCCCCCCACCCCCCACCTCCCATCCTCCGCCACCCCCCTGTGAGCCAGCGCCCCCCCCCCCCCCCCCCCCGTCCCATCGCTACTAGAGGCGTCTGTTCCGGCGCTAGATGCTTCGTCCGCACCCAGGGCCGGTGCTCGTTAAGCCAGCGATGATGAGTGTCTGTGTGCTTATGTGTTTTTTTTATCTCTGTAGCTGTTAGTGGGCTGCTCTATGGACCCAGCGACCGCAGTTCGATTCTCACTCACAGCCAACACCAGTGTCAAATGAGTACCTCGTGCGATGCGAAGACAACGGTGGCCGGGCGTGGCTGTCTCTTAATTAACTTTCTACATGAATGCGTGCCACCCCCGACCCCTCCTTGGGTGACTCCAGATCAGTGAGAAACTGATGGAGCTGACGGAGAAGAGGAAGGAGATGATTGACAAGTGGGAGGAGCGATGGGAGTGGCTCAAGCTCAGTAAGTGCTCGCCGCGTTGGTCGCGATGTCACCTCGGCGCTCCGGTTACGATCCTCACCTGACATTTCTTACATGACCCATCAGCCGCACGGCCTTCCGGGAGTGCATTAACTCAACGGCATCGACTCAAGACGAGCCGACTCTGGACCGGTTTCGAGTCCGGCTTGCTTGGCTCCATGCTCGTAAACTGCCGATCTAACAGGCTAAAACAGGGGTCCCCAACCCCAGGACCGCGGACCGGTACCGGTCCGCGGTCTGTTAGGAACCGGGCCGCACAGCAGCAGGAGGTGAGAGCGGTGAGTCCGTGCGTGGCCCGCCCCCATTGTTTTATTATTGACCACTTCCGTCCGCGCCTCTTTCCCTCGTCTCAGTCACAGTGTTGGTAAGCCCACAAGCTGCTAACCCCTAGTAGCCACAATGAGTAAAAAACAAAACGTCGCTGGAGAGCTTCTTTGAAAAGGGGGAAAGACCCAATGATGACCCCCCCCCCCAGTCCGTGAAAAAATCGTCTTCCACGAAACCCGTCCCTGGTGCCAAAAAGGTTGGGGACCGCTGGGCTAAAGGGCCCCCTCTCTCTATGATGTGGCCGTGCGGCTGATGGATCATGTAAGAAATGGTTGTATATTTGACGTGGAGATGTGTGAAGGAGACGTGTCACGTATGATTATTTTTGTCCTTGTTGAGTTATTCGTGGCTTGTCTCAGTGACCCAAAGTTGGTGCCACTGCTCTTCACGTCTGCCAGTACAATTTTTTTATGTTTTACTATTTTTCTTTTTAGCAGGTAAGGCCCATTCAGCTATGTAGTTCTTTTTTAGAAAGGACCTGGCCACAAATGAAAGCTCAACGAAGTGGCTTATCGTCTTGTGGAAATTTATAGCAGCCAAATACTCTGAACGCACGTTGATTCTAAATGTGTAGGGAAAAAAACTGAGGGACCCTGAGAAAATTCCACGTGACCCCCACGGGGAGAGAGAACATACTAACTCCAAATATCCAGGCGCCGGGGTCGAGATCCAACCCACGGTCTCCTGCATACCAGGCGAGGTAGTGAACATCTCGCCACCTTGGCGCTAAGAACTCTTGGATATACAGTGAGAGGCGTGAAGGGGAACACAGGGCTGAACGTGACGTGACCAATAGCATGAGGGAAAGGGAGTTGGCTTCGTTACTGGGCACGATGCGAGTCACAATCGACACCGGTGGTCAAAACCAACGAGGAAGTGGCAGCTTGCAGGAAGTCCCCGCCGCGGAGATGGATTCAGGTCACGTGCGTGCGGAAGCCAAATGGAACGTTTGTATTGCCCTCCCGTGAGAGATGGCAACGGCTTGGGGCGGAGGGTCTCCACCCAGCAGTGGGTAGATCACAGCTGCTGATGGTGAGTGTGAAGGATTTGTCTTGACCTTATGAAGCGACTTCACGATAATACAAACAAATGCATACTCTTTGGTTTTTTCGGTAAAGTCACGTAGGTAAAAAATGTATATGAATGAAAACAACTAAATTAAATCACGACGTTCGAGCGCAACACAAACGTCTTGATTTAATTTAGTTGTCTTCATTTATTTTAATTTTTTACCTACGTGACTTTACCGAAAAAACCAAAGAGTATGAATCCTTGCAGTCACGAAAACTTCAAATCTAGAACAAACAAATGCAGTGATGCCCCGATTCACGTCTCCCCCTTTGACATCGTTTCGCAAGTACCTCGTCACTTGATCATTAGCCCCGCTACTCGACCTGCGTTGCCTCGACCCCACGTTCACGTCGCTGACGGCAACCTCGTCCGTCCTTTCCCGTTATCCGTCGCCTCTCAGCCTTTGCCTCCACCACCTGACTACCCCGTGAATCGCTTCGAATTGACGTCGTTTCGATATATTCGTCCTCGCACCTTTTCGGGAACACATTCCTGATGTAAACCGGGTTTTGTATTCCAGCATTTATATTTTTTGTTCGTAAAAGCCGCTCGTTTTTAAACATGCCTTCGTGCCTCTGGCTCACGTTGGCGACTCGCCGCATGCATTCTGCGCGTGCTGCAAATCGGCCTTGTCGTTCTGATTTCTTTATTAATGTCACGTTATTCCCGTTGTTGCCGTCGCTGTCGTTGTTGAACGCGTGTCCCGTCGTGGGCCACGCCAGTCCTGGAGGTGCACCAGTTTGCCCGCGACGCGTCTGTGGCCGAGACGTGGCTGCTGAGCCAGGAGCCGTACCTGTCGAGCCGCGAGCTTGGCCTCAGCGTGGACGACGTGGAGAAGCTCATCAAGCGGCACGAGGCCTTCGACAAGTCGGCGCTCACTTGGGACGAGCGCTTCGGGGCGCTGCAGAAACTCACGACGGTGGGTGCGCGACCGCGCGCTCAAGCTCGCGCAAACGCTCACGATCTCGTGCGCAATCCCACGCAATCCTGCGCAATCCCGTGCAATCTCGTGCAATCCTGAGCAATCCCGTGCAATCCCGAGCAATCCTGAGCAATCCCGCACAATCTCGTGCAATCCTGTGCAATCCCGTGCAATCCCGAGCAATCCTGAGCAATCCCGTGCAATCTCGTGCAATCCTGTGCAATCCCGTGCAATCCCGCGCAATCCTGTGCAATCCCGTGCAATCCCGCGCAATCCCGCGCAATCCCGTGCAATCCTGAGCAATCCTGTGCAATCCCGAGCAATCCTGAGCAATCCTGTGCAATCCCGAACAATCCTGTGCAATCTCGCAAAATCCTGCGCAATCCCGTGCAATCCCATGCTAATCCTATTAAGTCTCGTGCAAATCTCACAATTGCGCGCAATCCCACACAATTAAGTGGAATAGCGTACAATTGCGCGTGCTAGTTGCTCACACGCAACACAAATATACTCTCACGGTTCGATGCGTCTGGTGTAAGCATGAGAATCAACTTTAATGGAAAAATCGATGCACGTCATTTTTTTTTCCGATTGATGCCGAAGGCTTGCAATCTGGAAACATGCCGGCGGGGTTCGTGGATCACGTAGAAACGGAGGATGCCATCCACAGTGATTACATTCCTGCAGAGTTCTGACTCGGGGACCCTGTCTCTCTGCTGTCCCCTCTTCAGCTGGAGCTGCTGGAGTTGCGTCGTCGGCAGGAGGAGGAGGATGACCTGGAGAGGAAGAGACTCTCACCTCCTCAACCCAGCGAGGAATTCCAGACCAGGTAAGCAGAAAGAAAAACATCATATTGTGCGCGTTTACAAGCTTAAATTATGAATATTACATCATTATTAATCTACTGCTGGATGAAGGCCTCCCCCACTCTGTATCGGCCATGGGGTCATGTTTGGCCATGCGTCACGCTGGTCAGCCTCTACCGGTGATGGGCGTAGCCCAGACCCTATTCAGATATCACTCGGAACGAATTTGTCCAACCATGGGAATCCAACTCGGGTGGCCCTGTTCATAGCGCAGTGCGCGAACCAATGCACCATCCCACCACCCTCCCCCCCCCACCGCCGCTGCGATATTTGACCCATTTATTATTGGGTTCTTTTGAATTATGGTAGGGAGTTGATGTGGCGGAAAAAAACACACACACACGCACATGAGGGTAAAACGCCCAAAAATCTGCATATGTTGGCAAAGAACCTACTTCCTGTACCGCCACATACAGGCCATCTCGTAGGTGGGTGATGACCTCTGCACGAACCATGAACCCCACCCTCCAGAGCGCCAAATTACAGATGTACGCTGTACGCACGACACAGGGACAACCACGAACACAACACAACCACAACACACGCACAACCACAACACACGCACAACCACAACACACGCACAACCACAACACACCACAACACACACACGACCACAATAAAACCACAACACACGCCCAACCACAACACACACACAACCACAACACACCAAAGGTCCTCCGTATCGTCATTAGCTCATCGCGGTTATTCCAGCTTAGACCGAATGCCTGTGACTGTCTTGCCTGTGACTGTCTTGCCTGTGGCTGTCTTGCCTGTGACTGTCTTGCCTGTGACTGTCTTGCCTGTGGCTGTCTTGCCTGTGACTGTCTTGCCTGTGACTCTCTTGCCTGTGACTGTCTTGCCTGTGACTGTCTTGCCTGTGGCTGTCTTGCCTGTGACTCTCTTGCCTGTGGCTGTCTTGCCTGTGACTCTCTTGCCTGTGACTGTCTTGCCTGTGACTGTCTTGCCTGTGGCTGTCTTGCCTGTGACTCTCTTGCCTGTGGCTGTCTTGCCTGTGACTCTCTTGCCTGTGACTGTCTTGCCTGTGACTGTCCGTCTGTGTCTGCGGGTAACGCGGTTGGCTCGCCCATTCATCGGCGGACCAGAAGAGCCGGACACCCTGCGTCAGTCGCCAAAATCGGCGCGGTTGAAGGCTGGCCCGCCGGGCAGCCATGCCCACCGCGCGCTGCTTTATCGACGGAAAGCGCTCGCGCGTAACACATCGTGTCGTATTGACAGCAGTTGATTAATCAATGCACGGAAAAACACGAGGGCACAACATGGACGTAACGCGCGTCGAAGCGACATCGTCGCGTGCGGTACCACGGTGTCCGTTCTTTGGCCGTGGATTGGATATCTCTGAAAGACTGGGCAACTGTGAATGAGAGCTTTAAAGTTAATCGGTTTCCTCCGGTATAAATACAAGTAAATATTCTGAATGTCCTAAATCTGGATTTTGATTAATTACATTTTTCATTCGTTTTTTTCCATCAAACAACAGAGAAGCTGGAGATGCGCATGCCGTGCAAAACGGAGTCGCGGCGGTCGAAGTCGAGTCGGCAAAGGTGAGAGCTTCGTGGCCGTTGGTCATTGCCCCAAAAAACACTAACCCTGCCATGCGCGTCGAACACCCTTACGGACATTTCGTGTGATCATATCGTTTTCTTGTTCAAGAGGCGGCGCTGATCGTAAACGCAGCGAGCGGTTAGATTCGTGCTTGCGCGTCAGCGTCACCACAGTCTTTTAATATTGCTTAACAGATTAATTACTTATTTCACGAACACATAAACAACGCTTCCCAACGAAGTCTGACAGCGTTCTTGCAATAGCTGTCCATCTGTCCGTCTTTCATGGGGACATCCGAACTAAGCTAAACAATGTTTTTTTGATCTTACCAGCTAAGGCCCACTGAGCTATATAAATATTTTTCAGACGTGGGATGGCCACGATCGATAGCTCAACAAAGTGGCTTATCACGCAGAAATTTATAGCAGCCAAATACTCCAAACGAATGTTTCTAAATGTGGTGGAGGAAAAAAAATCGGAGGACCCGGAGAAAAACCCACGCGACCACGGGGAGAGAGACACACGAATTTCAAATATACAACAGGCGTTAGGGTCTGCATGGAACCCAGGACCGTCTGCATACCAGGCGTTGGAGTTAACATCTCGCCTTCGCGAGCCTATGATGAGAGTTTGCCTGAAACTCTGTAGCAAACACCGGCGGTGCTAAATGCCGATTGCCACGCGTGGCCACGTACGGCACGGCACGAGTTCAACGTACACGCATGCACACGTGCGTTCAGTGGAAAATCCTTTCCGGCCGCGAGAATGACGTCGCAAGCCACGCCGCCTCAGTAACACCCCTCCCTGCCACCCGCGCTTCCCCGTGTCGGGCCCAGGCGGCCGCGGAAGGTGCGGACGGTCTGGCGAACGGCTCCGAAGGCCGGGCGCGGAGGGCGAGGGAGAGCCCCCCGCCGCCATCGCCCGAGGGGGAGAGGAGGGGCCTCGCGTCGCCGCCGCTGGCGCCGCACACCTCGGCGAGCCTCCCGGCCAAGCCCAGCGAGGTGCTCATGCTGCCCACGGAGGGCTTCCTGCACCGCAAGCACGAGTGGGAGGCGAGCAACAAGAAGGCCAACAGCAGGTGCGGGCGTTGCGAGCGTGTGTGTGTGAATGTGTGTGTCTGTGTGTGAATGTGTGTGGGGAGCGGTAGTTGTAGCGGTTCGCGCGCTGTGCTACGAACCTGGCGACCCGAGTTCGATTCCCGCTCACGGCCAAAATGAGCGACGATTATCTCAACCGGTCCTGGGCTTCCCCTATGTCGACTCAAATGAGTACCTGGTGCGGTGTGTAAACATCGCCACTGGGGAGACAAAGGCGGCCGGGCATGGTGCTGGCCACCCACCCCCTCGTGTGCCGTTCTGGCCTTCATAGGTGCTCGCTAACAGCGTTTGCCTTAACAGTCTGTTACAGGCTATACGGGGGATCTTTGTCTTTGTTATGGGAAGTGGTGGTGTAGCGGTTAGCGCCTTGTGCTGCAATTACGGCGGCCTGGGTTATCTAAACCGGTGCTGGGCCTTCCTGATGTCGACTCAGCCTCAAATGAGTACCTGCTACTCTGTGTAAAAACTTACACAAAGGCGGCCGGGTGTGGTGCTGGCCACGAACCCCGTCATGTGCCATGATAGCCTTCTTAGGCGCTTGCTAACAGCACTCTTGAGGCTATACGGGGCTTTTTGTCTTGTGTGTGTGCGTGTGCTTGTTGGCGTGCTTGCATGCTCATGCTTTTGGGGAGTGGCGGCGTAGTGGTTAGCGCCAGAGGTGTGGACTCGAGTCATGTGACTTGGACTCGAGTCAGACTCGAGTCATGAATTTGATGACTTCAGACTCGACTTGGACTTGCATAACAATGACTTTGTCCCACCTCTGAGGTGTGGACTCGAGTCATGTGACTTGGACTCGAGTCAGACTCGAGTCATGAATTTGATGACTTCAGACTCGACTTGGACTTGCATAACAATGACTTTGTCCCACCTCTGGTTAGCGCACTGCGCTACAAACCCAGCGACCAGAGTGTTGATTCCCAGATATGGCTGACATCAGTGACAAATATCTGAACTGGTCCTGGGCCTCCGCTAGGTTGATTCAGCCTTAAAGCAGTACCTTCTGTGGTGTGTAGACCAAAGGTGGCCAGGCGTGGTGCTGGCCACATCACCCTCTCATGTGCCATGCTCGCCTTAAAACTAAACTACACTATTTTTTATATTGTACCATCTAAGTTCCACTTGAGCTATATAGATCTTTTTCACAAATTATATCTCAACGAAGTGGCTTACCATGTGGCATTTTACAGCAGCCAACTTCTCTAATTGCATGTTTCTAAATGTGGAGGGAAAAATTGGAGGACCCGGAGAAAAATCCACGCGACCACAGAGAGAGAGAGAGACACCCAAACTACAAATATACAGGTGTCAGGGTCGGAATCGAAACCACGACCTCCTGCATACCAGTCGAGGAAGTTAACATCCCGCCACCCACCATGACGCCCCTTAAAAGCACTGGCCCCAACAGTCTATGTAGACAAAACAAGGGACCTTTTTATTTTCAACGTTTATAGGAACTATCCTTGGGCAGGCGATGCGTAAAGTGAAATAAATTCCACTGCTGCTATTATTATTATAAAGGGGATGTTGCCATAATAATATATGTTGAGCCCACTGGACTCACAATCCTCGGGGTCGACGGTTCTATCTCCCAGCGTGGAAGTTGAAACGACGGTGACAGTTTTTTAAATCCCCCTCCGCCTCTGGTCACGCAGAGTATGAACGGTTACACCACGGTTTGTGGAAAGCCAGTTCACCTGCGGCGGATGCTCCCACCTCTTCAAAGTCCAAAAATATCCCGAGAGCTTCCTCCAGTTAAAGTCCTTCCACCAGTCAGTGGCATGAGTGAGACGCTTCAAGGCAGCTAATAATTATAATTTTTCCACTTCTGCATGATTCACCAACTCCCATCTCCGCGTCTCTGGCTTCTGTTCTATCCTTGCGCATGATGGTCATGGATTTTTACAGGGAGGAACAATGTTCCACACTGCCCACCAGGGATTATTTAGCTGTCTGTCTGTCTGACTGTCTGTTTGTCTGTCGTACATAATATATAATACACACAGCTCTTTGATTGGTGGAGACCTTACAAACAGCTCTTTGATTGGTGGAGACCTACTGCCGGGTATGGAGAGGGGAGGTGCCTAAGGGAGGAGGGTCAGGGGAGGGGCCTAAGGAAGGGGGGAGTCAGGTAAACAGCTCTTTGATTGGTGGAGACCTACTGCCGGGTACGGAGAGGGGAGGTGCCTAAGGGAGGAGGGTCAGGGGAGGGGCCTAAAGAAGGGGGGAGTCAGGAGAGGGGCCTGAGGGGGGGGGGTCAGGGGAGGGGCCTGAGGGGGGGTCAGCGGAGGGGCCTGAGGGAGGGGGGGTCAGGGGAGGGGCTTAAGGATCGGGGGGGGGGGTGCTCAGGGGAGGGGCCTAACAGAAGGGGGGTTAGGGGAGGGGCCTAAGGGAAGGGGGGTCAGGGGAGGGGCCTGAGGATATGGGGGGGGGGGGGGGGGTCAGGGGAGGGGCCTAAGGGAAAGGGGGTCAGGGGAGGGGCCTAAGGGGGGAGGGACCTAAGGGAGGGGGGGGGCGATAGTTCAGGGGGCTGTCTGCCTGGCTACCTAAAGTCAAGTTATCTTGTATACATACAGGTAGGAACAACAGGTTCCACACTGCCCACCAGGGATTATTTGTCTCTCTGTCGTGCACGAATGCGCTGTCCAACCAAGTTCCTACCTGCCCACTCCGAAGGAACGTGTTCTCCGCGTCCTCCACATTTAGAAGCATGCGTTTAGAGTATTTGGCGGCTAAACATTTTCACATGATAAGCGTTGAGCTATCATTTGTGGCCAGGTTGCTTATGAAAAAGAGCTATATAGCTCAGTGGGCCTTACCTGGTAAAATTAAAATAGTTTAGCTTTGTTTAAATGTCAATGTCGAGGTCTGCTAGCCACGAAAGGGCTTTGTGGCTAGTCACGATGCCTGCACACGCTTTGATTTCTCTACTCGAATGACGCGTGGCGAGAGAGTTCATGGATTGTGTTCCTCCATTGGATGAGCGCAGACTACAGTGGTTTACTACAGTGGCCCATAGTTTTGGTTGCATGGCCACAATCACACTCCTGTGGCCTGTGTCTTTAATCTTCTGTTCATGATGGCGATGTGCATATCGGTCTGCTGACGTTTCTGATGCGAGAGAGGGTAGCCTTCCAGTGGTGGCCCGTCTCTCACGGGTTTTCATGTTGCCTTACAGACAACTAATACCGGCATCGAGTTGAAACGGACTTAATTAATTTGAATCCAGTCTCTGGATGAGACACGAAGGTCATCCTAACCCTCACTTTCGATTTTTACTATTTTATTTACCAGGTAAAGCTCACTGAGCTATTAGCTCTTTTTCAGAGGCTACCTGGCCACACTTGATAGCTCATCATCGAAGTGGCTTATATCATCATCATCATCATCACTGCACGTGGGAATTCATAGTGGCAGCCCAATAATCTCAGCGGATGTTTTATAAACGCGGAGGGCAAACTCCAAATAATCCACGCGATCACCACGGGTCGAGTGTGCAAACTCCAAATACACAACAGGCATAGTCAGGGTCGGGATCGAACCCACGACCTCCTGCATAGCAGGCGAGGGAGATAACATCTCATAGCCACCGCTGCCCCTGTCCCGCAGGTCATGGAACAACGTGTACTGCGTGCTGAGCACCGGTCAGATCGCTTTCTACAAGGACCCCAAGAGCGCCGGCACGGGGGTCACGTTTCACAGCGAGATCCCCCTACCTCTGTCGGGCTCCTCGTGCGAGGTGGCATCCGACTACAAGAAGCGCAAGCATGTCTTCAAGCTGCGGTGAGTGCCGCCCGGGGCCTCGGGCCCACGGGCTGGGTAACCTGGACACACGCACGACGATCGAGCGCGCTTGGGCTACCACCGTCACGTAGGATGGCGCTGCCGTGTCTCGCAGGCACGGTCTGCGGCAGTTTCACTGTCGGGGGCACTGCTGCCGCTGCTGCTGCCGCTGCTGCCGCCACTGCCGTGTGTAATCCCAATTTGGGTTTAATTCTTTCAAATTTGAAAAACTTTCAGAATGAGAATGTTTTAAAATGTAGACAGGGGGAATCCGATGAGCTACTAAGTTATTTTTCCCAGGTGTCCGGTAAGGGGTGGGTCAGCAAGTTACAACTTCTGCCATTCTGTTCTTGCGCATGATTGCAGCAATAAGCTCAGGAGCTAAATGCCAATGTCTGCTGGCCACGAGACGGCTTCCTGGCTAGCCACGACGCCGGCACGCACTTGGCTTACTCTGTTCGAATGACGTCTGGCGATCTTGAACGTCTGCTATCGTCCACCGTCAAGCGGCAGCGACGTATTTTTTCGGCGAATACACCCGCAGGAATAATAACCAGGGCAGCTCGCCGGATTTGATATTGAAAACCCTCCGCAAAACAAAAGCGGCGAACGCGTTACTGCCGGGCCACAACGACAACAACGACAACAACGACAACAACGATCGCCGTTCACCACTGAGTGGCGGTAACGACGTCACCTGCCCACAGCCCTGTTGTCAGTCTCACGGTTGGATCAAGCGAACGTTGTCTGCGACGCTGCATTGGCTGTGCGTTCCATAACGCTGCCGCAAAGAGGATTGAATGTTATTATTTTTTGTTTTGCGCGTGCAAATTGTTGGAGACCGGGCTGAAGCCATCGACTCGGTTTACAACTCGGTTTAATCACGGGCGGCTACACAAACCTGCCTTCGAACCCAGGATCTCGGCAGTGCTGGCTCCGAGCTCCTTCGAGCTACCTGGCCACCTCAAGCGTTGATAACACTGGTCAACACACTTTTTCTGGCATAAGGTATTCCAACGGTTTTAAGGTAATTTTGGGGTGCATTTTCAATAAAAACTGCAGAAGAAAAATATTAAATAAATGTAGATATCTAAATAAAATTATATTATAAACACACTATCCTAAAAATACAGCACCATATTATAACACTAAAGCAGTCACTGTCTCGCAACAACTTGCAATCATAAGTGACAGAGTTAATTTTTGGTAAAATCAATGAAAATGGGGTATGCCGATAGCATAAAAATGATGTGATAGAGCAAATCTGAGATCAGATTTGGAATCAGCACCCTGAAATTAGTCTAAAACAGCTGCAAAAGTCCAGGCCAGAAAAAAAATGTTTTTTTTGTTGACCAGTGTTATTTAGGGTTTAGTTATATGTATGGATAACATTACCTGTAAGGTGCTATATAAGATAAGATGTTGAACTTATTTTACACTGTACGTAGCTAACCGTGCTAATTGGAGGTGCGGGGGAAGGACAACAAACTAAACACAAAAAGCAGTTATATAAAAAATAGTTTTCAATATATTTTTTAAAGTGCATAGCTCCAGTGGCTTCTTAATATGCCGCAGAAGCGCATCTGAAAGCCGCGATGCAGTGACGTTTTTGTTTGATGGCTAGCCAAAAGCTGCTTTAGTTGCATGCTAATGTTACACTTTGGCTAACAGCGTGAACCAGTCTGCGCAAATGCTACTGGACAGTGGTACACGAGAACCTTTTTGTAAAGCAATTATGGAATTAAATTTCAATTCATATTCCTCCTTGCCACCTACCGTCCACAACGTGTTCAAGACTTAACTGAGTGGCCTGCCATAGAAACGTGGAATTTCCTGACAATGTCCAGGGCTCGCATTGTGCACACGAGCACCACACGAGTATCTCTAATCACGTGGTTCAATGGGCGACGAGAGAGGCCGAGGAAGGAAGGATGGTGAAACACGCACACGGCTGGCGAAGTAACGAATGCACGTGTGATTGTCACTCGCAGGCTCGAGGATGGAAATGAATTCCTGTTCCAAGCCAAGGATGATGTAAGTTCATATTGCTTACATGTTGTTGATGTGAGCTTTACATTTTTTTTGTACATGTCCATATTCTAGTTTTCACTGGTTGGCCTTTCGAGTCATATTTAAACAAATTTTACTGGTCCCAAGATTTTGCACACTCGTTGTTGACCTTACAGGTAAAGTGTGGATCATACCGATGGTTGGGTTCAAACTTACAAATGGCACGATGCCCCCTCCATGCAATAGTTTTTTTCCCGGGCACTCCGGTTTCCTTCCACATGCATACACGCCCGTTGAATTGCTGACAAATGTCCCCATATATAGAGGACTGCAGAGCATAGGGAATAGTTGGTGGCGCCGGCTCCTCGCGTGGCTGCTGCTGCTGCCCCTTCCCGCTCGTCTGTGGTTCCCCGCGCCTCGGGGTCGTTCTCCCGCTTAGAGGGCGGGCGTAGACTGTGCCGCTGTGGCGGTGCATTGCAAGTTTAGATTATCGCGATTATAATTGTTATGGCGGAGAGTAAGAGCTGCAGATATGACTACCGGGGTGTATCTATGCAGCAGCTTCTCACCACTTAACCCAGGGGTGCGGTAATCTGCGGCTTCGGAGCCTCGTACGCCTCTTTAAGGACCGCTTCCTGAGGTTATTTATTCAGGACCACCATCTTCTTATTCACCACGTGCATCGCGGCTCTTGAAATATTGATTTTATTTGACCGAATTCGAAAAAAAAATGGCTCTTGTTATTTTGGTTGCCGAGCCCCGACTTAACCCATAGCACCTGGGTCTCTCCTGTGATGTGCAGTCAATGAGCCTTCGGCACTCCACACATGTGTAGTGTGATAATTCATGGACACTAGTAGGAGGCACTCACAGACTTGGGGGATAACTAAATACCGAGTCGGGACAGCCAACACGCTGCCAGATCCACAGCTTGAAGAGGGCGAAAATCACGACGACGACGGCAGCACGACGAGTTCCATTCCAGATCGCAGCAGCCCCGACTGTGAGTCGGAGCACGCCTTTTATCCGCCCGAACGTGGCAAGGCTCCGCCCTCGGCCCCGCACCCCGTGCCTTGCCCACAGGTGCAACTGGTAGAACGGGCTGCTACCCCTACAGTGACTCATTCAATGTCACTACACATGTTATCTGGACTAGTCCTATTGCCTTTCGATGGCAAGACTTTGCCACGCATAATGCTTAGGTATGTCATGTGACCTCCTGTAATTTGGCTTTCGGAATGCCACGCAGTGTGGTTTCGCAGCAATTCTGGGATTGGCACCACTGTGACATCAGTACGGTGTTAGTGTGCGTATGTGTGAGTGTGTGTGCACGTTTGTTCGTCTTTGCATGCATGTATGTATGTGTACAAATCTGGTCGTGTCTGTGTACAAATTTGAATGTCTCTGTGTCCGTGTGTGTGTGTGTGCACATATCCGTGTGCGTGAATGTGGGCTTGTGGGTATGTCTACATTTGTGGGGAGCGGTAGTGGTTAGCGTGCTGCGCTACGAACCCGGCGACCCAGTTTCGGTTCCCACTCATGGCCACCAACGCCAGTGACGAATATCTCAACCTATTCTGGGCCTCCCCTAGGCCAACTCAGCCCTAAATGAGTACGTGTTGCGACATGTAAACATCGCCACTGGGTAGACAAATGGAGGTGGTCGGGCGCGGTTCAGGCCACACCACGGTCTCGAGTGCGGTGTTGGCCCTACAGAATCAGAATATTTATTGATGCTGGAGGAAATCCGATGAGCTATGAAGCTCTTTTTCACAGATGTCCACCATTAGGGGCAGGTGGTCGCTAACCGCACTTGACAGTCTGTTAAAGGCCACACGGTTGGCGTGGGGGTGCGGGGTGTCTCTGCCTCTTGTGCGATTGCAGGACGAGATGAACGGCTGGATCAACAGCGTGAGCACTGCCATCGTCGGGGTGCCGGCGGAGGCGAGCGGCGGCGCCGGCGGCGGCGGTGGCGGCGGCGACGGTGCAGGCGACGTGGCACGGGCGCAGACGCTGCCTGCGACGGCCGTGAGCGGCGCCGGCGACGCCAGCCCCGGCAAGCGCGAGAAGGACAAGGAAAAGCGCTTCAGCCTGTTCGGCAAGAAAAAATGAAAATAAAACGGATTGTACAAACCCACACCCACCCACCGGCCCACCAACCCCTGACCCCCACTCATCCCCCCTCACCCCTGCCCCCATAATGACGGTGCTCTCTGTGTAACGCGCGCACTCGGGACGTTTCACGCTGCACTGCACGCCGGGCGCGCTGTAAATCACCGCAAGCCGGCAAGAGAAAAAAAAAACTTCCCAGTCGGCCGCGAAAAAAAAAAGCCAAATTATTATCGTTTTTTTTCTAAGTTTTTATTCATCAAAACACTCTGGTGGGACGCGGCTAACGGTGACTGTGTGTGGGGGAGGGCCTCGAGGGTGGCGCGCCCGTGAGATGCCTTACAGTGACGGTCGCGCATCTGCCCCTGCGGCGTTGTTTTGTTTGTGCTTCGCGCTGCTCCCCGTGTTTTGTCCACCGCCTCGAGCGCCGATGGCGACGTCCTCGCCCCCACGTGCCACCCCTCCGTCCTCCTCCGTCTTCCGTCGATGATTCCTCCGTTGAGCCCTGGCGCATTATTTTCACGCCTGCCCCTCCCCCCGTACACCTGCGCGCGTACCCACGTACGTGCGTGCGCGTGTTTAACCCTCGTGCCTACCTACGTGCCCCTTGCGGCCAAACGTGGATGGCGGTTCGAAGGCACCGCGGATGCCCCCCGCCCTGCTTTGATTGCGCCGACTCCCGCGGTTCGCCGCCGACTCCCGTGCGCGCTGGCGAGGTCGGGATTTGAGCTTGGCGGCGATCGTCCTGTGGCTCAGTCTGCCCCCTCCTGTAGGCGCTCCCCGGTGAAGTCAGCTGCACTTGGGGGAGATTCTCTCCTACGCTGTCCGTTGAGGGGAAAGGGGGCCCTCCTTCTCTCCGAAGCGGTCGCTCGGTTTGGGGAAACCTTGACCAATCCCGATCTCTTACTCACTCCCGGCCTTCCCCAGGTCCGTTACAAGCTCCTGCACGAGGTTGAGTCGGCGGCCGAGTGAAACGACAACAACGACAAAAAAGCGCGCGTGTGCGTGTGCGCATGTGCGCGTGTATGTGCGCGTTTGATGCAATTTTGTTAACTCTGAGCTTTGTCCAAATTGGGTCACAGATTGTGGCAGTTGGCACAGAGAGAGGATGCAGCGTGTTTCAGTGTGGTGCTCTGAGCAGATGGCAGTGTCGCTGTCCACACAGTTTTTGCGCTGCCGTCGATGTGTACAGGACTTTTCCCTTTTATGTTTGGGTTTTTTTCTTGTTTTTGTGCCAGAAGTGTGCGACGATGTAGATACAAAATGACTGGAAGACGATGGCAGGGGGCGGGGAAGCTCGCGGGGAGATTTGAGACGAGAGAAGGTGTAGGATGTGTACAGGAAAGTGGAATTTGTGATCTGTGTTGGGTCGATTGAATGTGGATTAAGAGAATAGCTGTGTGTCATGAAGATGCACAAGTTAGACCGGAAAGCTTTCGAAGGTGTTTTTTTTTATACAAATGTTTTTAAAAGCATATTGCCTATATTAGAGTAGGCGATAAGCCAAACTGAACAGCTCTCAATTGCGTTAGAGCATTGCTTTTCGAACTTAATGGCCGGGAGTTCGTATTCTTTTTTTGCACCATTTAATCTTTTGAAGGGCCCCGTGTATTTCCCCTTTAATTTGTTTGACTTTTATTCTCAAGACTGAACTCTCCTCTTGAGTATGATTAGTGTGTGCGTGTGCCTGAGCCCTGTGCCTCTTGATTTATACCTTTGAACTGGCAGGTTGGTGGAATTGCGACGCATGGAAATATAAATATTTTATTCTGCGTAGCCGTGAAATATCTCGAGTCTCACGAAGGGGCGGCTGGGGGCGGCAGGGCATCTAACATCGCCCTGATGTCGCCACGGTGGCGAGATGTTAACTACCTCGCCTGGTATACAGGAGGTTGTGAGTTCGATCCCGGACCCAGACGCCTGTTGTATATTTGGAGTTGGCATCGTTCTCTCCGTGGTCGCGTGGACTTTTCTCGGGTCCCTCTGGGTGTTCCCTCCACGTTCAGATCAACACGCGTTTAGAACAATTGGCTGCTATGAATGTCCACATGGTGGTAAGCCACTTCATCGAGCTATCATTCGTGATCGCCAGGTCACTTCTGAGAAAGTGCTACATAGCTCAGGTGGGTCTTCTTTCCTGATAAAATATTTGAGATTGATGACAACAACACGAGTGGGAACCACGCGATTATCTTCGCGCCCCGCTCGACACGAGGAGAAGGAACGTCCTGGGATTGTACACATACTTGCCGAGGGCTCGCACACTACAACGCTTGGCGATGGGCCAGCGGCGGCCGCTCGTTTTATCATCCCCGTTCGTGTAGAGCTTCAAGTCTTCTCTCTCCGCTTGAGTGTGGCCGCCGCCGCCGCCTTTCGGTCCGACGCTCGCAGTGCGCCATCGACTGCAGCGCTCGTCGAGAAACGGTCGCCCTCTTCGCCGCCCTCGCATTTGCTGTCGTCGTTTTCACTCGTGCCGTATCATTGCCGTTTACTGTTCACGTTAGCGTTGGGGTTTTTTTTTATTTTTTAAACGGACGTCAAGTTTTATTGCTGCATGTTCCTCTGATTTGTCTTCACGGGGCAGCGTCCCGGAATGTCTGTGTCCGTGCGTCGCACGCGGACGCGCGGACGTTAACGCTCGCAGGCCGCCGACTGATATCCCACCGGACACATCGCCGACGTGTATGTACGCATGTTTGAACTTATTTCGCACCGTACGTAGCCAGCCGCGTTAATCGGAGGTGTGGAATATCCCACCACAGCCACATTGATATCACACCAGAACGATACTGATATCCCCATAGAACACCACCGATATGTCAACATAACCACGCTGTTATGCAACCACAAGATCACCGATATCCCACCAGAACCTCATCAACATCCCACCAGGACATCACACTCAGATGCAAGCCCTCCAAGTGAAAGTGCGGCCGTGTTATTTTATTCTTCCAGTAAACTGACCACTTTAGTTTCACAGAGCGGTGATGTTATAAAGGTATATGTATTAACTTAGATAAATATATTAAATGTGAAGGAATTTATTAAACACAGTACTCAATATTTTTTTTGTTGGGATAGTGGGGTGTGGTTAGGGGGTAGACACTCTGCAGAGCTTTAGTAGAGGGGGGGAGGGCTAGGTTACTTGCTTTATGGATGGCCGAATGCTAAGAAGATATTGCCTTGTATGCCTGCTTGCTTGCTCGCTTATCGACTCAACAAAATATATATATAGAGATATAACAACAACAACAAACCACAACCGTTTCTTTTTTGTAATTATGTCGGTGAGAATGTTGGGGAGCGATGCCCGACCCGGCGACCCAGAGCGCAGCGCTCGCCGGCGTCATGTCTCACCAACCAGGCGGCTCCGTCCGGCTCTCTCCTTACTCACGGTGGGACGGATCGCTTTGAAAAAAAGAGAGAGAGGAGAGAGAGTGTGTGTGTGTAAGTGGGAGAGAGAAAAAAACTCACGGGGCTGCCGAATTATTTCCAAAGCTCACGAAGCGGCTCGCTGCAGGATGATGATGCCCGCTTGCCGCTGCCACGAAAACCTTCCTGACACTTGCACGCGTCTCTCTACAAAGCCGCTAGCAGCGGGGAGCGGTGGCGCAGCGGTTAGCGCGCTGCGCTACGAACCCGTGCGTACCCGAGTTTGATTCCCGCTCGCGGCCAACATCGGGGACGAAACATCTGAACCGGTCCCTTGTCTCTCCCAGGTCGACTCGGTCTCAAATGAGTACCTGGTGTAGCGGTGTGCAGTCAACGTCTGGTTGCGATGTGTAAACATCGCCACTGGGGAGACAAAGGCGGCCTGGCGTGGTGTTGGCAGCCATCCCGCTCGTGTGCCGTGCCGGCCTTAATAGGTGCTCGCTAACCGCACTTGCCCCAACAGTCTGTTAAAGGCTATACTGAGTGGGGGTGGGGGGGGGATCTTTGTCTAAGGTCTGCCCAATAACTCGCAGAGCGACTGCATGCTCAACGCACACCACGGATGATGTATCGTGACACGCGCGTGAAGTGTGTTGGACAGTGGGCGAAGAGATGAGGATGTGAAATGAAACAAACATAGGAATGATAGCGGTGCTTAGGTAATGCTAACGACACACACACACGCACTCATAACCTACTAAGCAAAAGGGTGGTAGTATATTTAAGCAAGCTGTTCCATTATGCATGGTATTGGGCTTTTAGCTATTACAAGTTTTCCCAGGTAGGACGTTTAGGCCGACAACAAATAACTTTTTTCTCTTTGAAAAAGACGTCTCACTCTCGCTATTGTTTCATTCCCTCGTTCTCTCTCCCACTGCCCCTGCCCCCCAACCCCCGGGTGTCTCCCGAGTGGTGCGCGCTCGGGGCCACATCGGTCTGTGAGCTCATCCCAGACACGCGCGTGTCGCGTTGAGAACGCGGGGAGCTGCGCGCTTGTTAAAAGGGGGGAACGCGTGCCCTGCTGGAATCGTCATCCGAGCCGTACCGAGCATTCGAATGCGGCGAGTGATGAACACCAGCGAGAGTAAAAATGTTGACTGAAAACTTTCGTGACTCGCAGGGATTCATATTCTTGGTTCTTTCGGTAAAGTCATGTAGTTAGAAGAAAAAAGAAAATTAAAAATTAAATCAGAAAAAAACCCACGGCATCGCTTGTGTTGCGATCGAAACGTCGTGGGATTTTTGCTTTTTAAATTGATGTTTTATTTTATATTTTTTATTTTCTATCTACGTGACTTTACCGAAAGAACCAAGAATACCAGCGAGATTCGTCACTTCCAACCCAGGCGCCCCCCCCCCCCTCCATTTTTTGTAATGCGAAGCACGCGGAGGCATTTCAAACATTCTCCGCATTTGTAAAACCGGGGGGGCGATGAGTGGTTGAGGTCGACATTCTCAATCTGGTCACAGGAATCGGGAGATGAATTTGACATTTTAAACGCGCAATAGTGGCGTGGGCAGCGTTGACCCCCCCCCCCCCACTCCCTTTCTCCCGTCGGGATGAGCTGACGGAATGAGCGCTGACAAAAACTGGAAGCCCCTCCTGTACGTGTATACTTACTACCCTTTGAGCCTAATAAAGCATTACCATTATGTACTTTTAATCACGGCCATCCCTGAATTCGTGTCTCGCGTGTCGCGGTGTGTGTAAACAAAAACATCGCCACTGGGGGAGACAAAGGCGGTCGGGCACGGTGCTGGGCCACCCATCCCCTCGTGTGCCGTGCTGGCCTTCGTCAGGTGCTCGCTAACAGCACTTTGTCCCCAAAGGTCTATTACGGCTACAAGTGGGAATCTCTGCATTTGTTGTCGATGGTGGTGATTTCATTTGCCGCACAGGCCAGGTATATCACACAAAGTAATTCAACGTTAAACCACGTGGTTTTTTTGTACGTGGATTCTCCTATGACTTATTGTGACCCAAGTTTTTTTTTGAAGGCGTCATTGCTCCTTTCCTGCTGCCTTGTGCCTCGGCGGCGCTTTCTGGGCCAGGCAAAGGTGGACCCCGGGTGAGTCCGCCTGCGTTCATTGGTGAGCGTTCCGATATGGGGCTGTGGTTGAGGACATAGAGCCGACTCAATCAAAAGGATCTATCGCACGCTTTCACTGCAGCTGCCGAGTGCGCAAATGGCATCCTTCTCAACGTTCAACTCAAGCTGATGCCATCACGTCCGTATGTTGAACTTCTTTCGTGCTCATCGGAGGTGCGGGGAAAGGGCAAACAAAAATGAACATAAAAAGCAGCTTGAAAGACGCGAGTTTTCAATCGAGACGATTTGAAAGTGCATAGCTCCAGTGGCTTCCTGATATCGGAAGGAACAGCGATCCAAGACGGCCGCGGACGCGCATCCACAAGCGCGCGACGCTGCGACATTTTGGCTCAAACGGCAATAGCAATGCCACACACCGCTCGAAATAATGGACCAAGCAAACTTGTCTTGCAGCTGACTAAGAGACATTGAAGCAACTGAGGCCATTTCCTGGCGAGCTGATCTGGACTTAGACGTTAAAGGATTCGCGGGGCAGTTTGGCAGTGATTGGCACGCTGCCGCTGTGAACCCGCTGGCCTGGGTTCGACTCCCGGCCAACTGCTATGTACGTGTAGAGAAGTCCCCACGGACGTACTCGGAGGCGGAGGTAATTTAAGGGCTTCCGCCAGGGTTTATTAGAGCTTATTAGAGTCCCTGCCGGCTAGCTCCGGTCTCTCTCTCTCTCGTGTCGGATCGTGGACTCTGCCGACTCCACCGAGCGGAGAGAGAAGCACCTCTACGGCTACCACCGGCTTCTCCCCAGACTCCCTATTCGATCCCTCTCTCTACCCCCTGGTTCCCTCTTCACCCTGCTTACTCTACCCGTTCCCACAGTGACCCCGCTTACGTCACGGGGTCCCCCTTAAGTACCCTAGGAGACGTGACGTCATCGCACTGAACGGCACACCTGAGGTCACGTCCCCATTTAACTCCTCTACACTTGTAAAGCAGCTTTCGCGCCGTACATAGCCAGCCGTGCTAATCGGACGTGCTAACTCGAGTCACGAGTGATATTTGAGGGGCCATACCGCTTCACCAGCCCACGATGACCATCGTGGTGAAGTATGGTAAAAACAACCCGCATAACCCACACGGCTCGTGGAGGCTTTCATCCAACATTACATCAATTGAAGGACGTTAGTTAATTGTCCTGCCAGCAACACACAATAAGAATGATACAAACTGGGCGGCTGACGGTAATGAAACATCAGCTATGCAAGTTGCCAGTTTTAAATCCCCCAATCCGTGAAGCCCTCTGCCGCTGCAGTCTGTAGGTCGTCCAGTGGGAGGCGCTGTTGAATATTTAAACACAAAATTAACAACACGCAAGCGAAACTTGAACGTTCCACATCCCCCAACAAAGATGCCCCGTATAGCCTTGACAGATTGTTGGGGCAAGTGCTGTTAGCGAGCACTTATGAAGGCCGGCACGGCACACGAGGGGGGTGGGTGGCAAACAACCACGCCCGGCCGCCTTTGTCTCCCCAGTGGCGATGTTTACACATCGCAACCAGGTACTTATGTGAGGCTGAGTCGACCTAGGCAAGGCCCAGGACCGGTTCAAATAATCGTCACAGGTGTTGGCCGTGAGCGGGAATCGAACCCGCGTGGTCAGGTTCATAGCGCAGCGCGCTAACCGCTACACTACCGCCCCCCCACCACACACAACCGCACACAACTGCACACACACACGCGGGTATATGTGTATATATTTATAGACATCATCCGCTTCATTATTTTATTGTGTTTTGTGATGCAGGTGAAAAACGCCCACCGACCACAGCTCCCTTTTTTCCCTGGTGGCAAACATTTTTACTTTCGTAGATTTTTATTTATTCCACCGCCGACGGACGGGATGCGGGGTGGGGTGGGTGGTGGTGGTGGTGGAAGAAAAAAATTTCCACGCAGGTTTCCAAAACATAAAAACCCATGAAAGAGCAAACAGGAGCTTTGTCTGATATTGAAATGAAGGCGCTTGAAACGCCCATGCAAATTGGCTGGCACGTTCTGACTTTGACGCGCTGTCCGCGGTAGGTGGTGGTGCGATTGGTGGTTTGATTCCTGGCACAGGTGGCCAAAACAATGAACCCGAAACATGGTTCTCTTAAGTCTCGAACATTGCTTGCCTCTATATCTACCGGCAGGAAAAGTAAAGGCGCCGCGGTGGCGAGATGTTAACTGCATCGCCTGGTGTACAGGAGGTCGTGGGTTCAATCCCGACCCAGACGCCTGTTGTATATTTGGAGTTTGGCGTATCTCTCTCTCTCGGTGGGCGCGTGGATTTTTCTCCGGGTCCTCCGGTGTTTCTCTCCACATTTAGAAACATGCGTTTAGAGCAGTTGACTGCTATAAATGTCCACATGACAAGCCACATCGTTGAGCTATCGATTGTGGCCAGGTCGCTTCTGAAAAAAAGACCTTTACAGCTCAATGGGCCTTACCTCGTAAAATAAAAAATAGTTTTAGTAGTTATAAATGGTGGGTGTTTATATTTCCGCAAGTATATTACCAAAGGACTGAGATGAACCGAGACAATCATCGTTTGCAGCCTTCTGCGGCAGTCGAATTTGGCCGGTAACACGACGGTTTCACGCCACAACACCCACCCAATGCATGCCGGCACTATTCAGAACGACGGTTTCCCACACAGTTTTCCCTTCCTACGATGTTTCCACACAGCAGTGTGCGCGCGATGCTGCAGTACGGAAGAGGCTTCATACCGGGCACCGTCGACATTTACAACGTTGGCCACTGAATGGACGAAGGGCCTCATCCATCCAATGCTGTGTTGGTTATGGGGGTGGGGAGGAGCAGTGGTGTTTGACCATATTTCACCACGCCAGTCGAGTGTGGGTTGGTGAAGGGGGGTCCAGGACCGGTTCACACGTATCACTCTCGTGGAATCACGTGTGGGTACCCTCCCGTTACATCTCGCTAGCGTGCGTTAAAGTGGTTCTGACAGGATCTGAGCAGTTGTGGGGGACCTGGCAATTTACTCGACATTAGTGGCGTAAACGAAGCCATAGATTCGATACACACACACACATCGAACTGTACGTGTGTGACTCTATCGTGTCCGTTTCATATACGCTGTATGTAATTAGTTCACGTAACGCTACTAAATTGAATAAGCACGAGCGAAACTGTTTTAGTTTACTAGGTAAGGCCCACTGAGCGTTGTAGCTCTTTTTCAGATGCGACCTCGCCACAAATGATAGCTCAACGAAGTGGCTTATCGTGTGGAAGTGTATAGCACTTTGATTCTTAATGTGGAGAGAAAAACCGGAAGACCTGGATAAAAATCCACACAACCACGGGTAGAACACAAACTCCAAATATACATAGCGTCAGGGTCGGGATTGGGTTTGGATTTGGATTTGAACCCACGACCTCCTGCATACCTGGCAAGTGAGTTAACAACTCGCCACCACGGCACCCATCTCGAGGGCTCTGTACACAAACAGTGACCATCTCTATTTGGTAGAGAGAGGTGATCCAATTATGGGACGGAGAATAAATATGTATAGCTTATGCTTGTGGTTCTAAGCATGGGGTGCAAGATGCCCTTTCTAGGAGGTGCGGGACATGGACAGATTTGTTTAGGTACAAATTAAGCACGGACACGTAAGTACAACAACTTTGTTTAATCAAACCCTCAATGCATTTATTAACATTTTACTCTTTTTTTACGGTGCAAATGCTGCAGTCAAGGTTAAGAACCACCACCCTAGGCCCAATGGTCACTGGAGGCGTAATGCACCATAGAATACAATATCACCCCTCCCCAACTTGAACCACGACCCAGACAGGCCCATCCAATATCATCCCTCGTCAACTTGAACCACGACCCAGACAGGCCCACCCAATATCACCCCTCCTCAACTTGAACCACGTCCCAGCGAGACCCACCCAATATCACCCCTCCTCAACTTGAACCACGTCCCAGCCAGGCCCACCCAATATCACCCCTCCTCAACTTGAACCACGTCCCAGCCAGGCCCACCCAATATCACCCCTCCTCAACTTGAACCACGTCCCAGCCAGGCCCACCCAATATCATCCCTCCCCAACTTGAACCACGTCCCAGCCAGGCCCACCCAATATCATCCCTCCTCAACTTGAACCACTACCCAGCGAGGCCCACCCAATATCACCCCTCCCCAACTTGAACCACTACCCAGACAGGCCACCCAATATCATCCCTCCTCAACTTGAACCACTACCCAGCGAGGCCCACCCAATATCACCCCTCCCCAACTTGAACCACTACCCAGACAGGCCACCCAATATCATCCCTCTTCAACTTGAACCACGACCCAGCGAGGCCCACCCAATCCCCACGCTTCTCAAATCGCATCGGTCGTCTCGTCAAGGGCTCAGTGATGGTCGACCGTCTTAAGATTCGCTTGGTCACTTCTGACGGAACGCTGCGTGCTCCGTCAAGATAGCACGGGGACCTCGGCAGTGTCGAAAGAGCCCTCGGAGCCCCATGGACGCTGTGGTGCCACACGCTGAGAACACAGCGATGTGTGCATTACCACCGAAGCAGTGCCGGATTATCTTTGTAGCAAAAGTAGCTGCAGATGTAGCTACTACATATGTAGCTACTACATATGTAGCTACATATATAGTGTAGCTACTACATATGCAGTAGCTACGAGCCCCGCACTTTCAAGGGCCCCGCGCTAAATGCTTTCAAGCTATCAATTCCGGTTCAGTGATTCTGCACTTGCTCTATTACAATAGTACTATACTGCCTTCAACTTTTATGAACGACTGGGTGTTTAAGGTTAGCGATTTATCGTATTATCTGGCTGTATAGCAAATGACAAATATTTACTTTATTATTCAAGTCATCCAGCAGTGGATTGCCAATAAGTACAACGCAAGTTCAATGTTGTTTCACTAAGATAGCCAACAACTGTTGCGTGTGTGTAGTGGGTTGCGGTAGTGTAGCAGTTACAAACCCGCTCACTTCCCGCTCACTGCCAACACCAGTGACGGTTATCTGAACCGGTTTTGGGCCTCCTCTAGGTCGACTCAGCCTCAAATGAGTACCTGGTGTGGTGTGTAAATATCATCACTGGTGAGACAAAGACGGCCGGGCGTGGCATTGGCCACCCATCCCCTCGTGTTCCGTGCCTGCCTTCATAGGTGCTCGCTAACAGCACTTGACCCAATACTATATTAAGGCTATACGGGGGATCTTTGTCTTTGGTAGGGTCAAATAAGATTTAGGGATTTTTTTTCCTCTTTCAGCGTGTGAGCACGTGACGGAGCTTTGTGTTCCCCACGCAATTTTGTTTTGTGTCGCCGGCCCACAATTGTGGCGGAGAGCATTAGATCATTCGATAAACACCACCGAGTACAACATGATACATATTTATTGGGTCATTTGAAACTAAAAGCTAAGCTTTTTTTTATTTTAACAGGTAAGGCCCATTGAGCTATATGGCTCAGAAGCGACCTGGTCAGCACAAATAGCTCAGGCGACTTACCATGTGGAAATGTATTGAAGTCAAATACTGTTTTTGAGTACCGCTGTTTCTGAGCCAATCAAACGAGGAAGTAGCCAGTGGTCAGGTATCTGGCATATTCCAGATGAAATACGCTGGTGCACCCAGTACCTGTTTTATCGATCCTGGTTTATTGCGGTGATGGGGGCTTAGTTTTGACCCTGCACCAGGATTTAAACTCTTGGTCATGACACGGAGAATCTGCTGCTGCTGCATCAACGCAGCCTGTATCACAGCCATAATGATAATAATGTCGTGCCAATAACAGTAATTTCTAATTGGACTAAACATAAAAGTGTATAGACTCACATGGAGGTACGTTTTCTTACGTTGAACTAATTGTGAGCTTTGTTGACACAAAAGTCACTGGCAAGGGACATGTGGATTACAGAGTAAAATATGAGCATTAGGAGAGTGTCAATCTTCATTGGTGGGACTAAACCAGTGGTGGGAATTCCACATTCCTTTGGCAGGAGCGAATCTATCTATAGGACAGCAACTGTTGGCTAAGATTTTGGGATCAGATCCAGGTTCTAGCTGCCCGTGGTTATACCCGGTTCTCAGGTGTAGAAAGGTGCACAAAAAACACCCATCACGTTAATAAACGTTGCTAAATTCCAGGTCTGAGAATGAAATAATGTCAGTGTCACCCTCATGTGACAATCTCACAGCAAAGTGTATGGGGAAGTGTGGCCCCTTACTGCGCAAAGGATAAAAAGAGTGAGTTGAACAATGTCCACATGTCTTGTGCAAACTCTCTTATGTTGCAGTGCTCTCTCATAAATGGTTCTCAAGCTGGAATACATTTGGAAAGAAAAAACCCTCGAACAAAAAATGAACGCGATACCTTCAATTATGTGGTTATATTTCCGTGGGTTACTGAATAACAACAACAATAACAGAATAAATGCTGTAAGGCGTCAGTGAGTCTGCCCAGGAGGAACAAACGCTGTGGTTAAAATCAGCTTTGTTGATTTTACAAGGGTTGCTAATGGAGAGGCAAATGAGAGATTTATTATTATTATTATATACAAGTAAACGAATGGCGGTGGCTGGAGGATCCTACAATAATTCCCACTGGGGACTTCTAAGCACCCAGAAAGCCATGCGCCTTGATGTTAATTGTAAACCCTTCGGCTTATTACCGACCTCCTGTAACCTCCGTTTATGAATGCAGCACCGCCATCATTTACTTGAAGGCGCAGGAATTTATGTAAAGCCGGCTGTTTTGGTTAACAGAAAACATTTGTGCATATATTTTTTTGTTGGCAGACAATGAGCCTGTTTTTTTGTTATCTCAATGAATGCTAACTTGTTAGATATTTGGTGAAAATGAACAACATGGAATCGAAATTCCAAAGCAATTAATTTCGCCCATTTATTAAAGAAATGTGGTTTCATCTTATGACTTGTGTATGGCCAACGTTGCTAATAGTTTGACAATGTTCTTACATTTACGAGAATTACTCCATTTTACAGGGTGGCCCAAACGTGATTTTTTTTCTCCAAGAGACACGCATTATTATACACATTTTATGTTTTATTCACATTTAAGGACAGCACCCCCTATCATTATCGTAATCCATTTCCCCATATTCACTTTTAACAAAAAAACTACGGTGAAAAATATAAAAAATATCAACAAAACAATAGAAATGTTACAAACAAATTACTTTATAGTTTTGTCCGCTTGGGTATTTATTTGAGTCTTTATTGGAATTATTGTGCACGCGTGTTCTACATTGTTTAACTGGTGTCTTATGGTGTCTGCACGGAATTGCGTCGAGGGTGTTTCGCCTGTGGTAAAGCAGTGTGATTGATATGAAGCTCATGGAATAATTAACTCAGTGTAGTCCTAATTTGTCTGATCGTTTGTGATCAATTGCGTGTGATCAGAAATAACTTTTGATGAAAGTGTTGCTGCAGCCAGACTAAAAGCACCCACTCCAGATAAATGTCCTTTGCCCATAAATGATGTCTAGTTTTGTAATATAGTTGTTTACGTAATTGTTGTTGAAATATCAGGTCATTATTGGTGCTGATGTTGTTGATTGAATGTAGGCCAGCAAAGCGTCACTGGGAAATTAACAGCAATAAATCCATACCGTTGCAGTATACCATCGGTGGTTTAAGTACCGTATATACGTCCGTGTGTTGAACTTCTTTCGCGCCGTACGTAGCCAACCGTGGGAATCGGAGGTGCTGATTCGTATAGGGAGCAAGTGCCGGTATAACATACGTGCCGGCAAGGATACGGAAGGAATTATAAACTGACGAAATATAAAAATAAAAACATTAACGTGAAAAGCAGATTGTGGTACTACGGTTGATAAATGCTAAGGCCACGATAACACTTAAGAGCCCCCCCCCCTTTTATCTTTTAAAAACTGTTGGGACAAGTGCTGGCAGTGAGTGTTAAGGCTGTAACGTCGCATAAGAGCGGGTGGTATGGTCGGTACCATGCCCGGCCGTCTTTGTTTCCACACAGTCCTCGATGCTCAATTAAGGCTGAGTCAACCTAGGCGAGCAACGACCTAGGTCGCTCCATACCTCGCTTGCCGCTGTCTTTAGCCGTGGAATTGAACCCAGGTTGCCGCATTCGTAAGTGAACCACCAATGAATCACCACTCCCCATTCTAAAGGCAAAGGATCCGCCGTGTATCCTTGCGCGGAATGTTGGGGCAAGTGCTCTCAGCGAGGTGCCCATGCCAAGGAAGACACACACAGAACCGCACGTGTACATACGTGTGTGTCCTGGGCCTCCCCTAGGTCTACTGAGCCTTGAATATGTACTGCAACTGGTGCTGTGTGTAAACATCGGCACGGTGAAGGTGCTAGCTACCCTCACCTCCTCCATGTGCCTTCGTAGGTGCTGGCTGACAGCACATGCCTCAACGGCCTCTTAAAGGCTATACGGGGGAGATAATCCTTTGCCTTTAGTGTTCGTGAGCAATGCATTTGTTAAATCGCAGCCCGTGGTGCGTGTTAATTTGCAATTTCCCAACTCCTTAAAGGGATTGCTATTCATGTAGGAAATACCCAAATTCATATGTTAATGCGGCTTGCCCCATTGTACTAACGATGTGGCTTGTTTATCCGCTGCTGAGCTCCACAGGGACCCCCCCCCCGCATCAATACGGCTTCGTATATTAAAACGCGACTGCGACTGGATTCGTGAGGGCCATGGGACGACTATTAAGAAAATAAAAGGTGACCCCCTGTACCCTGCGGTGTGTGCGGTTGAGTATGGGTTGTTTATCCACGTGTTCGGTGCAGTCTGTGGGCTTGTCTGTGCACTTGCCCCAACAGTATGTTAAGGCTATACTGGGGGGGGGGTCTTTGTTTTTGTTGTGGGGGGCGGTGGCGTAGCGGTTAGCGCACTCCGTTCGCGGCCAACACCAGTGGCAAATATTTGAATGGGTCCTGGGCTTCCCCTAGGTCGACTCAGCCACGTATGGGTACATTGAACGGTGTGAAAAATCATCTCCACAGGGGAGACAAACTGGGTCGGAAGTGATGCTGGCCACCCACCCCCTTGTGTGCCATGCCGAGCCTCATCGGGCGATACCAAATACACTGACAATTTCTCGGAGGTGGCAAGCCCCATTTTCGCAAGCATGTGAATGTCACTATTGGAACCTCATTTGCCAGTAAAAATATGATAATTGGTTTTTTACCCTTCTATCTGGCAACAAAACTGACACCTTTTTTACAAGGAGTCATGTTTGCATAGACCACAATACCTGCAGTCATAATGCAAAAAAAAAACATAACTCTGATAATGTGCACTGTCCTTGAAGTTGATTGGTCCACACCCGAGACAGCTTTCCTTAGAGCCTAGTCTCACATGGTGTTGGACCAGATGACGCCAAAAAGGCGCACAACTCAAAGACAATGCACCATCAGAGTATGAGAGCTCGGGGTAAGCATTTACACCATTGGAACCTCATTTGCCAGTAAAAATATGATAATTGGTTTTTTACCCTTCTATCTGGCAACAAAACTGACACATTTTTACAATGCACATTATCAAAGTTATGTTTTTTGTTTGCATTATGACTGCAGGTATTGTGGTCTATGCAAACATGACTCCTTGTAAAAAGATGTCAGTTTTGTTGCCAGATAGAAGGGTAAAAACCAATTATCATGCGAATGTCGTTCACCTGAGTGTGTTCTGTAATCCATGCATAGATAACAAAACAAAAAACCTGCCCAATTGGAACGATTGTGTTGTTGATCTTCAGAACAATGTCAGAAGAGGCAAGACATCAGTACCGAGGTGATTGTGGTGGAAATTCCACAGTGCTATACCAGGAACACCCGTTGAATTCCCAGCAACCAAGCAGTGCGATCTCACAAAACGGTGCTTAGTTTATTGGCCACAGGAGAATGATCATGCCGAGTAACATGATGATGATGATGATAGTCGTTATCTTCGAATGTTGACCTTAGGCCAAGAATTGACCTTTGCAATCTCACTGTGCTTGGATGAATCTTAAGGAACAACGCCAAACTAAATTCAACCAATTTTGATCATCCAACATTTCGATGAAAAACACGTTTCCTAATTTGGGGTTTTATATATTTTTGGAAACGGCGACTCTCAAATGCAACGCGCCAGTGTTCGCCTGACTCTGACGTGGATGATTAGTTTCCACCGCTTGCTATTTCGGTGCGATTAGGCGTTCGGTGGAGTCCCTTATTTAATTATCAAACAAACACAATCAAACAAACAAAAACCAGGGCCATGTAGTCACAAGTCTATTTTCTGACACCGCTTCTGTGGGCTTTGCGGTATTCGTGTTGGTTGTTTTTTTTAAATTAAGAAACGGTGGAATTTCAAAAGATCACGATAACCGAGTGCGTTACGCGACCACAGGTCTCCCGACCAGCCAATGAGTAACCGTGCGAATGCAGTAACCCCTCGGTGGTGTGCTCTGGCGATCATTTACAGGAACAACAGCCACGACACCTGGTCGCGTTTCCTCGCCGGAGAGGCACGAGGCGACGCGTGGCTCTCCGTGCCGTCGCCACCACCACCACCACCCCACCACCACCACCCCACCACCACCACCACCACACCACCACCACCACACCACCACCACCACCACACCACCACCACCACCACCCCACCACCACCACCACACCACCACCCCCCCACCACCACCACCACACCACCACCCCCCCCACCACCACCACCACACCACCACCACCCCCCCACCACCACCACCACACCACCACCACCACCCCACCACCACCACCACCACCCCACCACCACCACCCCACCACCCCACCACCACCACCCCACCACCACCACCCCACCACCACCACCACCACCACAGCACCACCACCACCACACCACCACCACACCACCACCACACCACCACCACACCACCACCACCACACCACCACCACCACCACCCCACCCCCCATCGCTTGGGTCATCCTCGCAGCTCTGAATGTCTCTTCGCGTTGCCCGCGCTCCTTCCTCGAAGGCAGTGCCCCTTCCCCCTCCCCCCTCCCCCCCTCACCCCTCCCCCCTCACCCCTCCCCCCAGCGTGTTGGCCCGTTGGAGTAGAGTGGATGGGGGTGGCTGGGGGTGGAGTGGATGGGGGTGGATGGGGGTGGAGTGGATGGGAGTGGAGTGGATGGGGGTGGCTGGGAGTAGAGTGGATGGGAGTGGATGGGGGTGGCTGGGGGTGGCTGGGAGTGGAGTGGATGGGGGTGGATGGGGGTGGAGTGGGGTGGCTGGGAGTGGAGTGGATGGGGGTGGATGGGGGTGGATGGGGGTGGATGGGGGTGGAGTGGATGGGAGTGGAGTGGATGGGGGTGGCTGGGAGTAGAGTGGATGGGAGTGGATGGGGGTGGCTGGGGGTGGCTGGGAGTGGAGTGGATGGGGGTGGAGTGGGGTGGCTGGGAGTGGAGTGGATGGGGGTGGATGGGGGTGGATGGGGGTGGAGTGGATGGGAGTGGAGTGGATGGGGGTGGCTGGGAGTAGAGTGGATGGGAGTGGATGGGGGTGGCTGGGGGTGGCTGGGAGTGGAGTGGATGGGGGTGGATGGGGGTGGAGTGGGGTGGCTGGGAGTTGAGTGGATGGGGGTGGATGGGGGTGGATGGGGGTGGAGTGGATGGGAGTGGAGTGGATGGGGGTGGCTGGGAGTAGAGTGGATGGGAGTGGATGGGGGTGGCTGGGGGTGGCTGGGAGTGGAGTGGATGGGGGTGGATGGGGGTGGAGTGGGGTGGCTGGGAGTGGAGTGGATGGGGGTGGATGGGGGTGGATGGGGGTGGATGGGGGTGGAGTGGATGGGAGTGGAGTGGATGGGGGTGGCTGGGAGTAGAGTGGATGGGAGTGGATGGGGGTGGCTGGGGGTGGCTGGGAGTGGAGTGGATGGGGGTGGATGGGGGTGGAGTGGGGTGGCTGGGAGTGGAGTGGATGGGGGTGGATGGGGGTGGATGGGGGTGGAGTGGATGGGAGTGGAGTGGATGGGGGTGGCTGGGAGTAGAGTGGATGGGAGTGGATGGGGGTGGCTGGGGGTGGCTGGGAGTGGAGTGGATGGGGGTGGATGGGGGTGGAGTGGGGTGGCTGGGAGTGGAGTGGATGGGGGTGGATGGGGGTGGATGGGGGTGGAGTGGATGGGAGTGGAGTGGATGGGGGTGGCTGGGAGTAGAGTGGATGGGAGTGGATGGGGGTGGCTGGGGGTGGCTGGGAGTGGAGTGGATGGGGGTGGATGGGGGTGGAGTGGGGTGGCTGGGAGTGGAGTGGATGGGGGTGGATGGGGGTGGATTGGGGGTGGAGTGGATGGGAGTCGAGTGGATGGGGGTGGCTGGGAGTAGAGTGGATGGGAGTGGATGGGGGTGGCTGGGGGTGGCTGGGAGTGGAGTGGATGGGGGTGGATGGGGGTGGATGGGGTGGATGGGGGTGGCTGGGGGTGGCTGGGAGTGGAGTGGATGGGGGTGGATGGGGGTGGAGTGGATGGGGGTGGATGGGGGTGGATGGGGGTGGATGGGGGTGGCTGGGAGTGGAGTGGGTGGGGGTGGTTGGGGGTGGAGTGGGGTGGATGGGGGTGGAGTTGATGGGAGTGGATGGGGGTGGATGGGGGTGGATGGGGGTGGAGTGGATGGGAGTGGATGGGGGTGGATGGGAGTGGATGGGGGTGGATGGGAGTGGAGTGGATGGATGGGAGTGGATGGGAGTGGATGGGGGTGGATGGGGGTGGATGGGAGTGGATGGGGGTGGATGGGAGTGGATGGGGGTGGAGTGGATGGGGGTGGATGGGGGTGGATGGGAGTGGATGGGGGTGGATGGGAGTGGATGTGGGTGGAGTGGATGGGGGTGGATGGGGGTGGATGGGGGTGGCTGGGAGTGGAGTGGGTGGGGGTGGATGGGGGTGGATGGGAGTGGATGGGGGTGGATGGGGGTGGATGGGGGTGGATGGGGGTGGCTGGGAGTGGAGTGGGTGGGGGTGGATGGGGGTGGAGTGGGGTGGATGGGGGTGGAGTTGATGGGAGTGGATGGGGGTGGATGGGGGTGGATGGGGGTGGAGTGGATGGGAGTGGATGGGGGTGGATGGGAGTGGATGGGGGTGGATGGGGGTGGAGTGGATGGCAGTGGATGGCAGTGGATAGGGGTGGATGGGGGTGGATGGGGGTGGAGTGGATGGGGGTGGATGGGGGTGGATGGGGGTGGATGGGGGTGGAGTGGATGGGGGTGGATGGGGGTGGATGGGGGTGGATCGGAGTGGAGTGGATGGGGGTGGATGGGGGTGGATGGGGGTGGATGGGGGTGGAGTGGATGGGGGTGGATGGGGGTGGATAGGGGTGGATGGTGGTGGCTGGCAGTGGAGTGGATGGGGGCGGATGGGGGTGGATGGGGGTGGATGGGAGTGGAGTGGATGGGGGTGGATGGGGGTGGATGGGGGTGGATGGGAGTGGAGTGGATGGGGGTGGATGGGGGTGGATGGGGGTGGATGGGGGTGGTTGGGAGTGGAGTGGATGGGGGTGGATGGGGGTGGATGGGAGTGGAGTGGATGGGGGTGGATGGGGGTGGATGGGGGTGGAGTGGATGGGGGTGGATGGGGGTGGATGGGGGTGGATGGGGGTGGCTGGGAGTGGAGTGGATGGGGGTGGCTGGGAGTGGAGTGGATGGGGGTGGATGGGGGTGGATGGGGTTGGCTGGTAGTGGAGTGGATGGGGGTGGATGGGGGTGGATGGGGGTGGATGGGAGTGGAGTGGATGGGGGTGGATGGGGGTGGATGGGAGTGGAGTGGATGGGGGTGGATGGGGGTGGATGGGGGTGGCTGGTAGTGGAGTGGATGGGGGTGGATGGGAGTGGAGTGGATGGGGGTGGATGGGGGTGGCTGGCAGTGGAGTGGATGGGGGTGGATGGGGGTGGCTGGCAGTGGAGTGGATGGGGGTGGATGGGGTGGATGGGGGTGGATGGGGGTGGCTGGTAGTGGAGTGGATGGGGGTGGATGGGGGTGGATGGGGGTGGATGGGGGTGGATGGGAGTGGAGTGGATGGGGGTGGATGGGGGTGGATGGGAGTGGAGTGGATGGGGGTGGATGGGGGTGGATGGGGGTGGCTGGTAGTGGAGTGGATGGGGGTGGATGGGAGTGGAGTGGATGGGGGTGGATGGGGGTGGCTGGCAGTGGAGTGGATGGGGGTGGATGGGGGTGGCTGGCAGTGGAGTGGATGGGGGTGGATGGGGGTGGCTGGGGGTGGCTGGGAGTGGAGTGGATGGGGGTGGATGGGGGTGGAGTGGATGGGGGTGGATGGGGGTGGATGGGGGTGGCTGGGAGTGGAGTGGGTGGGGGTGGATGGGGGTGGATGGGGGTGGATGGGGGTGGATGGGGGTGGAGTGGATGGGAGTGGAGTGGATGGGGGTGGATGGGGGTGGATGGGAGTGGATGGGGGTGGATGGGAGTGGAGTGGATGGGAGTGGATGGGGGGTGGATGGGAGTGGATGGGGGTGGAGTGGATGGGGGTGGATGGGGGGTGGATGGGAGTGGATGGGGGTGGATGGGGGTGGATGGGGGTGGAGTGGATGGAGGGTGGATGGGGGTGGATGGGGGTGGATGGGGGTGGCTGGGAGTGGAGTGGGTGGGGGTGGATGGGGGTGGATGGGGGTGGATGGGGGTGGATGGGAGTGGATGGGGTGGATGGGGGTGGATGGGGGTGGATGGGGGTGGCTGGGAGTGGAGTGGGTGGGGGTGGTTGGGGGTGGAGTGGGGTGGATGGGGGTGGAGTTGATGGGAGTGGATGGGGGTGGATGGGGGTGGAGTGGATGGGAGTGGATGGGGGTGGATGGGAGTGGATGGGGGTGGATGGGGGTGGAGTGGATGGCAGTGGATGGGGGTGGATGGGGGTGGATGGGGGTGGAGTGGATGGGGGTGGATGGGGGTGGATGGGGGTGGATGGGGGTGGATGGGAGTGGATGGGGGTGGATAGGGGTGGATGGGGGTGGAGTGGATGGGAGTGGATGGGGGTGGATGGGGGTGGATGGGGGTGGATGGGAGTGGAGTGGATGGGAGTGGAGTGGATGGGGGTGGATGGGGGTGGATGGGGGTGGATGGGGGTGGAGTGGATGGGGGTGGATGGGGGTGGATGGGGGTGGATGGTGGTGGCTGGCAGTGGAGTGGATGCGGGTGGATGGGGGTGGATGGGGGTGGATGGGGGTGGATGGGAGTGGAGTGGATGGGGGTGGATGGGGGTGGATGGGGGTGGATGGGGGTGGCTGGCAGTGGAGTGGATGGGGGTGGATGGGAGTGGAGTGGATGGGGGTGGATGGGGGTGGCTGGCAGTGGAGTGGATGGGGGTGGATGGCAGTGGAGTGGATGGGGGTGGATGGGGGTGGCTGGCAGTGGAGTGGATGGGGGTGGATGGGGGTGGATGGGGTGGCTTCTTTCTGAGCCCTCTAATATTACACATTCATTCATTATATGCACCCGCGATTAGTAATGAGGGACAACGTGACCTCCTGCCCCTCAACACTTAGAAGTCAAACCCCGCTTGTGTGGCTACATTGCCCCCCTCCCGTCCAAGTAGAATTTTGTTTCGCCTGAACTTAAAACACGGTTCTGAGACGTAAACGTAAAATGAACATCAGTATTTTAACACAATTGTCAATTTTTTGTGAGGTATATACTAACTTGGCTATTAACTGCAAGCGAATTATACAACAATAATGTAATTCAACGGGACGCCGCTCTGCGCGTCTCGCTGTTTGCTCTTAGCAACCACGTGGTCTACGATCACTGGGTTTTGAAAGGTATTTTACATCTTTATGGGTTATCGCATTGAGATTACAATTTCTAACGTTGTTATCTTTAATCGGCAGATTCATACAACATGATTATTCACCAATGGCTCTCATGCGTGATACAGTTTTACACGTCAATCACCTCACGTGACCCCATTGGGACATTGCCACTTACTCCCAGGGGTCCGCGCACCCCGGGTTGAGAATGACTGGTGTAGTGTATAGTGTAGTGTATAGTGTAGTGTATAGCGTAGTGTATAGCGTAGTGTATAGTGTATAGAGTAGTTTATGGGTTGAATATTCGGTTCATACATTTTCATGCACGTGCACGTGTTTATGTACACAAAGATCCCCCGTATAGCCTTAACAGACTGTAGGGGCAAGTGCTGTTAGCGAGCACTTATGAAGGCCAGAACGGTACACGAGGGGGTTGGTGGCCAGCACCACGCCCGACCGCCTTTGTCTCCCTAGAGGCGATGTTTACACATCACAACCGGTAATTATTTCAAGCTGAGTCGACCTAGGGGAGGCCCAGGACCGGTTCAGATAATCGTCACAGGGTGTTGTTCCGTGAGCGGGAATCGAACCCGGGTCGCCAGGTTCGTAGCGCAGCGTGCTAACCGCTACACCACCGCTCCCCACACCCACGCATACGTGTGTACGCGTGCATGCCTGCATACACATGTACACGTGTGCATGTACAATCCACTGCTGGATGAGCGCATCTCCCCATGCCACCATGTCTGTCGTAAGAGATGTTTTTCGTCGCTGCAGGATTGTGAAGACGGAGAGCGTGGATGTGGGAGCGTATAACTACAGTACAACGATCAATTATTTTCCACTCCCCTCCGTTGCACGGTATGCGCGCGGCGCTACGAACCCGGCGGACCCGAGTTCGATTCCCGCTCACAGGCAACAACATTGGCGATTATCTGAATCGTTCCTGGGCTTCCCCTAGGTCGACTCAGCCTCAAATGAGTACCGGGTGCGGTGTGTAGTAAACATCGCCACTGGGGAGACAAAGGCGGCCGAGCATGGTGATGGCCACCCACCCCCTTTATTGGCGCTCGCTAACGGCACTTGCCCCAACAGTCTGTTAAGGCTACACGGGTGATCTTTGTCTGTTGTTGCCCACCTGTTGTGCATGGTGGTCACCGATCTAAGCGTCATCCGGGCTCAACTCTGGGTAACTTCCGAGATCTGATGAGATCGGCCACATTCTGGGTGAGGATTCTGAGTAATGAATTAATAATTGATCAGTGATTATGAAATAAACGGAAAGCCGTCTGTGAAAAATAAAATGTTATTCAATCAGCCTTCTTGACTCCAGCAGCATTTGTTTAAGGAGACAAACTTCGGTTGCAACTTTTTTGAAACTCATCATCTCATGGGGTGGAGTGCTGTTTTGTGAATCATTTTCATATTGTTTTCGATTTACGTGCTATGAAAGTAGGGCAATTGCTCAAAACGTCGCATCTTATAAACATTTCCTTTTAAGGCCGCAGCGTTATTAATGAATGTGAGTATATATACAAGGACGGGTCTCTTAGAATTTCTCTTACTTGATACAGCAATCGTGCTGTGACGGTTCCACCTGAAGACGGAAGCTTGTGTTGCCTCCGAAACGTCGTGATTTTTATTTTACTTTTATTATTTTTTATTTTTTACCTACGTGACTTTACCGAAAAAACCTAAGAGTATAGTTTATATTTTATTTTGCATCGTCATTTCATCAGCAGGGTGCCGACGAGACTGCTGATGAGCAGACTCGGAATTCCTGAAACTACAACAACATTGGTGCAGAGGACCATAGATTGATGGACTAAAATATTCATTCACTTTGGTGTGGAGGGTCATACTCTTGGATGCTTATTTATTCGTTTGAATACGCCCAATAAGTAACCGGCAGTCACGTTGCAAGTTCGCTAATGTGGCCTCAAAGCACTCTGTACAACGACATAAGTATAACCCGTAAAACAAAGTTTTTCACTCTAAATCCTTTATATGCGTGGCGGCTAGAGTCCTCTCGTCCTCTGGCTTGAGATGGCTGCCACCTCTGGGTCAGATGATTGTCTGCAGTATAACCAATTGGTAATTAAATATTTAATTTGTTTTCCCTAAACAGTGTAACATTTTGGAAAAAAATTTTCACGAACATTAATTGTCTCGCACAACGAGTCTGTGTGCAAAATGTCAGCTCGATTGGATCACGGGAAGTGGGTTAAAAAACGAGCGAAAGATTTGCACGGTCCTAAGCAAGCAAGCGAACTTAATATAAAGGATTTTAAAATATATTCGCCTGTGGAGGACGCGGGGATCGATCCCGCGACCTTTGGCATGGGAAGCGAGGGCGCTACCAACTGCGCTACTCCGCCACGGCCTGTGGAGGGGTTACGCTCTGGGCTCTTACACTCTGACGTTCAGCCAAAGCCATGAATGCGTTCTATTTGAATATATGTAAAATAAAAATGTTTTGCCTAAAAAGTGTAACATTTTGGGAATTTTTTTTCATGAACAATAATTGTCTGGCACAACGAGTCTGTGTGGAAAATGTCAGCTCAATTGGATCACGGGAAGTGGGTTAAAAACGACCGAAAGATTTGCACGGTCGTAAGCAAGCAAGCAAGCACGCAAGCAAGCGAACTTAATATAAAGGATTTAAACAATTAACCCGTAATAAGTATAACCAGTAAAAACAAAGTTTTTCACTATAAATCCTTTATATGCGTGGCGGCTAGAGTCCTTTCGTCCTCTGGCTTGAGATGGCTGCCACCTATGGGTCAGATGATTGTCTGCAGTATTAAACAATTGGTAATTAAGAATTTAATTTGTTTTCTCTAAACAGTGTAACATTTTGGAAAAACATTTTCACGAACATTAATTGTCTCGCACAACGAGTCTATGTGCAAAATGTTAGCTCGATTGGATCACGGGAAGTGGGTTAAAAAAACGACCGAAAGGTTTGCACGGTCGTAAGCAAGCAAGAAAGCACGCAAGCACGCAAGCAAGCAAGCGAACTTAATATAAAGTATTTAAAAAGGAGAGTCATTTTGCATCATACTTTACTGGCTGGAGTAGTGGTGCAGTGGTTAGCGAGCTGCACGATGAAACCCGAGCGGTCACCTGAGTTTGATTCCCAGCCAAGGCTGACAAGTGGCAAGTGATATATCTGAACAAGTTTCCGATCACTTGATACAGCTATCGTGCTGTGACAGTTCCACCTGAAGACGGAAGCTTGTGTTGCCTCCGAATCGTCGTGATTTTTATTTTATTTTTATTTTACTTGTATTAATTTTAGTTTTTTACCTACGTGACTTTACCGAAAAAAAACCTAAGAATAAGTTTCCGATCACCACCACTTGGCCAAACAGCGCTCACTAGACCAGTGTGGTGAAGTATGGTCCAACAACCTCCCTTGATCGTCACAGCGAGAGAGATCTCCATCGGGCAGCGGATTGACGACGGTGCTTTGAGTGATGATCTGTGGATTACAATTGAATTATCTTTACTCGATACAGCAATCGTGCTGTGACGGTTCCACCTGAAGACGGAAGCTTGTGTTGCCTCCGAAACGTCGTGATTTATTATTTTATTTCTATTACATTTATTATTTATTTGTATCATTTATTTTTTTACCTACGTGAGCTTTTCAACCTCGTTACATTTTTTTTCCGCGTCTCATCATTCCCCCCAAGCCAACCACCTCGCCACCGCGCCTGCGAAACACAACCACGAGAGAGAGAGAACGGCAAACTGCACCCTGAGCGGTGGCTTCCTCATCCAGCCGGGGCTGAGCACAGCGGCCAGAGCACTCGTCACGCCTCGTCAGGATACCAGTTCAAGACAATCTCGTTGTTCGGGAAGGGGAGGGGGGGGGGAAATCGAGCGGGCCATTCATCCCTTCATCACACACCGAATGAGGACCACCTGGTAGGGATGTGAGTATTGATTCAAAATTTGAAGCTTTCGTGACTGCAAGGATTCATACTTTCAGTTATTTCGGTAAAGTCACGTAGGTAAAAAATGAAATTAAAATAATAAAAATAAAATAAAAATCACGTCATCAGGTGGGTGCAGCAAATCTGGCTGTGACGGTCCCACCTGATGACGGAGACTTGTGTTGCCTCCGAAACGTCGTGATTTTTTATTTTATTTGTATTAATTTTAATTTCATTTTTTTACCTACGTGACTTTACCGAAAGAACTAAGAGTATGTGAGTATTGGTAGTACTATGGTTAGACGTCGCCCCCCCTAGCTCCCTGCCATACCCGTTGGTGTACGGTGCTATTTCTGCAATATTTAGCTGTATTTTCTTGGATTTTCTGTTTGCACATAGTCACTTTAAGATGTTTTTCTTGTTCATGTTTTTGTTTTTTTGTTTGTTGCGGTTGCACCCGATTCAAGAGCCGAATGGCTCACAGGGCTATACCTAATAAATGAAACTTGAAACTTGATACCCACCTGACTTGAGGCATCCCGATGGTTCATCTGGCGATCTGTTTCCCACGGATTGCGGTGTTCTCTGCATCGCGAGGAAGAGACCTCGCTCCGGAGAGATTGTGTGGCTCCCCCCTCCCCACCTAACCCACGGCTGTTTCCATCACTCTTGGCCCTGTCGATGTTTCTCTAAGTCACGACTGAAAACTCGCGTCCATGCCCGTGAAGCCACGAGCCCAGTGACTCGGTGCAGGGTGCAGTCTGCTCACCCTCATTCTGTTGTGTCTGGAAAGCACTTTGTGTGTGTGTGTGCGTTTGTATTTACGGAGTGTTGAAATGTTCACGTGTGATTTTTTTAATGAAAGGTACTGTGTGTGTATATATATGTGTATATAAGAAAAAATTGATATAGAATTATAAAAAAAAAATACTCGTGGAATTTTCACTGGTTCGGAGCTGTGAAAAGGAGGTCCTTTCGAGTGGTGACTAATTTTATCTTAATGATACTTATAGAGCGCCTTTACCAACAGCAATCATACAATTGTATATAGCATGATAATACTTTTAAATAAAGCATTGGGTTCTTCTTCTTGGTTCTTTCGTAAAGTCACGTAGAAGGGAAATAATAAAATAATAAAATAAAACATAATAAAATAATTCTCACGACGTTTCGGCCACAACGCAAGCAGCCGTCCTCAGGTGAAAGAGGTCCTCAGGTGAAGAACAGGTCTGTCGGGGAGACAGCGGGAAGACAGCGTCTTCCCGACGACCTGTTCTTCACCTGAGGATGGCTGCTTGCATTGTGGCCGAAACGTCGTGAGAATTATTTTATTATGTTTTTTTCCCCCCTTCTACGTGACTTTACCGAAAGAACCAAGAAGATGAATCCCTGCAGTCACGAAAGCTTTAAATCATTGGGTTCTTGTAAGGTGGTGTAGTTTTAATGCAGTAAAGCGTGACGGATTGATAAGGAGGGGCTGGGACAGGCCCGCTCGTGGTTGGGGGCGACAGAAAGCTGGGGGGTTGAAAGGTAACGAGGCAACATCGAATTGGGAAGACAACGAGGTGGGGGGGGGGGCTGGAGGGAGAAGGGGGCCTTTTATTTTTTTAACTTTGACGCATTAGTTTGTGCGCCTCTTCCAACAAACAACGGCAACGTTGCCATTGATTTACGCGGCGCGGTTTAACGCCAGTCGTGTTCGGGGGTCGTCTTCCCCGCGCTGTGGCACAGCGATCGAGTGTGCAGGCGGTGCCACTGCGCCGGGGACCTTGGGCTGGAGGAGCCCGGTGAGAGGGGACATTGGCGGAAGTCGTGGGAGGGGGGGGGGGGTAGAGGTGGGGGGTAAAAGTGCGGGGGTAGAAGTGGGAGGTAGAAGTGGGGGTAGAGGTGGGGGGTAGAGGTGGGGGGTAGAAGTGGGGGGGGTAGAAGTGGGTGGGGGGGTAGAGGTGGGGGGTAGAAGTGGGGGGTAAAGGTGGAGGTGTTGAGGTGGAGGGTAGAGGTGGGGGGGGTCGAGGTGGAGGGCAGAGGTGGGGGGGTAGAGGGAGGGGTAGATGGGGGGTAGAGGTGGGGGGTAGAGGTGGGGGTAGAGGTGGGGGGTAGAAGTGGGGGTAGCGGTGGGGGGGTAGAGGGGGGTAGAGGTGGGGGGTAGAGGTGGGGGGTAGAGTTGGGAGGCGAATCTTGCCCCTAGGCCCGTGGCTACGACAACTGTGCCTGTGATAACAATGTAACGCAACGCGCCCGTCCTGTGACACTGCCCCGAAAGGAAAACGAGATAACGGGCGACGTTTCCATCAACTGTCCCTTCTCATTGCCCCCCCCCCCCCCCCAAAAAAAAAAAACCTACCTCACCTCGTCACATCTTCTCGAACGTGAGTTAACGCTGTTTGTATTGTCTACACGAACGGTGCGCTTAAAGCGAGGGACCCCTACCCCCGAGGTCGGCACATGTAGCTCCTCAGCATGTTGCTGCCGTTACGCAAGGAGGAGACACGAGCACGTGGGTTGAGCCACGTGGCCACCGGCGGTGTGCCACGTGGCCGTGTTGGCCGCTCGTTTGCTCGCGGGCGCTCGAGTGCTCACGCGATGGCATTCGTGGACGTGTGTCTGAACTTCTTTCGCGCCGTACGGAGCCGAGCGTGCTAATCGGCGATGCCGTTCCTGATCTCTCTCGACCCAGGATCAGGTTGTTGTGGCTTATAAACTCAACGGGCCCGGAGGCTGCTTGATGGGTTTTTTTTTGTTTAAATAAATTTGTTTTTATCGGCATGTCTATTAAACTTTCTGGAAGCGCGTCTTGCGTGTATGCGTTTTTTTCAGGGTGTTTCAATTTTTTTGGGCCCCCTATGCGACGCATAGGGGGCCCATTCGGCCACAAGGGGGGGGGGGCGAATCCACAGATACACAAGTAAACAACAACAATATTCAAGAAATGTTATTCAACCAAAAATATTCCAACAATTAAGCATTAATGTCAAAAAACCCAGCAACATTGTTACAAATGAACAAAAATAACATTTCCGAAAAATGCACACACGGCGTAAAATATAGAGTCCTGCTGCTGGGTGTTTGTTACTGACCACCGGGATTTGTTTGCTGACATGCGCGTGAAAGTAAGACGCACGGTAACTTAATTGTGAGATGTGTACCCTTAAATCGTTTTTTATTAATACTGTCACTGTGAGACTGTCTTCCTCTAAAGCCAATGCACGGTGCAACAAGCATAAATATACACAGAGTTATAGCCTCACATCTCATTGTTGTATACGGGGTTAAACACATCCCAGTGAAAGTGAGTCGGGATATTGGAGGGGAGCCCACAGTCATATCTTGTTTATATTGGGGGGGGGGGGGGGCAACCGAAGTCGACTGAACCACCCCCACACCCCACCACCCTCTGTTCAAGGCGCTGCCCACTCCACTCAATAATGTCCTGAGTCGCTCTCTCTGTTTCGCGGTCAACATCGGTATACAATTCGTTTGACATCGATTGTGTCGTCACTCCCACCATGTGTATTGTATGCCCCCCCCCACTGCTGCATATATATATAACAGATTATTGTACCTAACCATTACTTAAAACATCGACAGATAGCAAAACATTTTTTTCATGAAAAAAATTTCATAAAAAATGTGTTTCGGTTTTTCGTTGCAACGCTTATGCTGCAGTCAATTTAAAACGTCAATGAAAACATCACCAAAATCATCTGACGTTTCCCTTGAAGAATAACGCACGCGTCCTGCCCTCAATCATGCCTGGCGCCGTAGAGCAGGCGTTTGTCTTGTTCGCAGTAACCTCTTGTCTCTCCCGTTGCGACATCTCCTATATCCGCCACCTTCGCGTTCGACCTTGCCTGCTGGGCAGTTGCACGATTTTGGGCGTACATTGCGGACACTTCAAAGATGTGCGCAATCATTCGCGTTGTCATGAAGCGCCTCTTTGCTTGATTAAATAAAAAAACACATTCCTGCGGAGGGAGCTGGTAGGAACGTTGGATTGCTCGGTCAATGGCCAGGGTCAACGGCGGCGTGGTGTATTCCGCAAATATGGCCGACTGTGAGGGCGGGCACAAGCCGGCGTGAGTAGGTTAAACGTTGAGTTTTATAAAGGCACCACGGGGTGACCAGCTCCTCCCCACCCAGCCCAGCCCCACCCCTCCAACCCCCCACCCAGCCCCATCCTCCCCTCTCCACCCAGCCCCACCCCTCCCATTTTTGGATGCACGACGGACGGACGGACGGACACAATAATCTCCTGTGGGCTGGTGTAACCAGGAGATTACTACCAGTAAAATATTTGACTGAGGTTGCATAATTTGTGGAATGTTCGTGCTTGTGAGACCCTGACCCATGTTCTTCACCACATCTTGGCTGGACTACAGCAAGTCTCTCCTTTACAGCACCTGCAACATCACTCACCAGAATGCACGACATCATGGAAGATGCCAGTCACTCTTCCCACCGGCATATACGACCACATTACCCCCGTCTTCAAGCCCCTACACAACCTCCCATTACAGTTCTGTGTCAAGTTCAGTGTCGTTCTCAACATCTTCAAATTTATCCGTCGACTACCCGGTACACATGCAAATGTTGGGCCAAAGGTGGCTGAGGTTGGACCAACGTTGGTGGACTGTTGGGGCAAGCGCTGTTAGCGAGCACTTATGAAGGCCGGCACGGCACACGAAGGGGTGGGTGGTCAGCACCACGCCCGGCCGCCTTTGTCTCCCCAGTGGTACTCAGTACTCATTGTAGGCTGAGTAGACATAGGGGACGCCCAAGACCGGTTCAGATAATCGTCAATGTTGTTGGCTGTGAGCGGGAATCGAACTCGGGTTTGCCGTGTTCGTAGCGCCGCGCGCTAACCATGTGATTACATTTACATGATTTTTCCATCCATATGCTGTGTAATTATAATTCTCTTATCCCTTGCAACGTGGAGGATGCGCTGGTTGTGGCGTGACTGCCCATGCTTATGGCTTTCAGATGCTCAGCGGATCAGGGGCATCTCACTGCAGTCCAATCCAACACGGTGCGGTTGTGCGCAGAATGCTCAGGGTTGACGTTAAACGTCCCTCTTCACCATTTGTCCAGCAATTGTTGGCGCATACACAGCAGAAGTAGTAAATTTTAAGTTAGCGTTACGAGCGTATATATATCTACAATAGAGGTTTTTGGGTTATATCGCGTAAATATAAATGCGTCGTTAAACCCGCGACCACCCGACACAGCTAAATTAGTAAGTGTGTCACGTGAACAAAACATGCCAGTTCGTTACTAATACAGCACACCGGTGTGTTGGAGAGTAAACCCACAACATTGACAATTCGAGTCCGACGTTTCGCCAGTAGTTACAACGAGCCTCATCAGGTGACAGCCAGCAGAGCTGTGGAGAAAGCCTCCTCCTCCTGTGTCGGTCTTAAGTAGAGGGCTCCATGTGATGTCGTCAATTGTGACCCAATCAGGTGCGAAGATCAGAGGAGGGGGGGGGGAGATAATATTGTTCGCGAATGCCTATGTGTTATCTAGATATGTGAATATATTTCTTTAAAAAAACATGTTCTCTTTTCAAGCATCGGTGTGAAACATCTGCGAGGTTTGACCTACCAGCAGCAAGGGCGCAGCCAACACTTTGCAAGTTTTGGGGGGGTGCGGGTGGGGTGCCCTCCAAGGGAACGCTTCCTGGTGGTTATTGGTCAGATCACTGATAGGATCCGAGAAGTCCGACCCTCCACATCGACGCGAGATAAGAGGGGATCTACTGTACTATGATTATACTCGAGTTTATATCCGCGCCAATGCCGTCCCTTTGACTCAACACACCCGAGTGCCGACTGACCGATCACGTGCTCGCCGTGCACGTCTAGGTGCCCTCAGCCAGAAACAATCGGAATTCACGGTCACCTGGCCGAAGAAGCGAGAAAAACTCGAGGACTTTCGAAAAAAAAAAAACCACGCAAACAAGGATACACGGTGACATTTGCATCCACATTTGTTCGTGGGTGTCTCAAACGATTGCGATTTTTGGCTCAAAGCCTGCGAGCCAAGCTCTTGCGCTGTCGCCAAAGCCACGCCGTGTGGGGACGTCTGCAAACTCCGACCGACCGGCTCAGAACAACAAAAAAGGTCTCTCCACGCCCCCCCCCCCCCCCCGCTATCAAAACGCGAGCGACGTTGCCTCCCACAAGATTGTGGATGCAATTGATGGCATCGTCAATTGCATCCACAATCTTGGGAAACAATGAACGGGCAAGTGAGCGCAAAACAAACGAGCGAGAGGGCCCGAACCTGCGCTCAACCTATCCGACCTAACGGCATAATATTGTGCTGTGTTGTGTGTGTGTCGGGTGTTCGCAACTTTGTGGCGATTGAGCGGAAAGCTGTGTTCTAGCTCAACCACTGTGGCTTTGCGTAGTCGGGCATGCCACAGATAAGGCCCACATTGTCCACTTGGCTGTGGGAATTCGCCGGCAAATGTGACTCTCCCAACAGTTTCTTTCCCCCCCTCGTACTTTTTTTCCTCTCTCATCTACTTAGAAGCAGCAGCAGCACCGCATTTGCATTTTATTTAAAACATAAATTACTTGTCGCGATAGGGTTCACATGAGGCGACCTGTAAGTCCTTTGGCTTGTGTTATGTATTGTTTGTTTTTATGCTGAAGGTCTTTGTTGTTTTTTTTATTAAATAAATGGCAAGTTAAATTTCGATTTAAAGCTTTCGTGACTGCAGGAATTAATCTTGGTTCTTTCGGTCCTCACCTGAGGACGGCTGCTCAGGTGAGGACGGCTGCTTGCGTTATAGCCGAAACGTCGTGAGAATTCTTTTCTTTTCTTTTTATTCTTTTATTATATCCCTTCTACGTGACTTTATCGAAAGAACCAAGAAGATGAAATGGCAAGTTGCTAACGAGTGCGACTGTAGCGCTATTCGATTCAAGAATGTGTAGTTATGTAGTTGTGGTGCATTGTGGTTTCTCCAGTGGGTGCGGGGGGAGAGGGGGGGCAGTAAAATTGTTGTTGTTGTTGTTGTTTTGTTTAACCTGTAACTTCCCACTACTGGGCAAAGGCCTCCCCCCATCCCTTCCTCTACTTGGTTATTATTGATGTTGTTGTTGTCAAGTAGTGGCCTCCGAATTGTTCATCTCGCGTCCGTCTTTTCGGCTGTTTGCCTTCTGCTGCTGCTGCTTCGTCTCGCCCTTTCTCGGTATCAACTCTGTAGCTCCTTTATTTGTCTCTGCGCTCATTCATTTTTCAAGCTATTTATTTTCCACGTACCTTTTAGCAAGCTTGAGGAATACAACCGATGTCACTATGTTTTATTTGACCAGGTTAGGCCCGCAGCTACATACAGCTCTTCTTCAGAAGCGACCTGGCCACAAATGATATCTCAGTGAAGTGGCTTATCGTGTCGAAATGTAGAGCAGCAAAATACTCTACATGAAAGTTGATTCTACACTCCAAATAAACAGGCGTCCGGGTCTAGATCGAAGCCACGACCTCTTGCATACCAGGCGAGGTAGTGAACATCTCACTACCGTGGCACCCTCAACAATTTGATGATGCGTGTCTGGTGAGTGTGCGTGATGGCCGTGTGAATGGATCTGAATTTATTAATCGATGCATTGATATACGCCTCAGTGATTAATCGATGCATCCCTACACTCCTTAGCGATTAATTAAGGCGTCACTACACACCTCAGGGATCAATCGATGCATCGCTACACAAATTGTCGAATGATAGATGCGTCACTACGTAAAGTATTGATGAATTGATGCATTGTTGTACACCTTACTGATTAATCGACGCATTGCTACACGCCCCAGTGATTAACCGATATCGTTACACACCTTCATGAAGCAGCTGAATGCCGTATAAATTATCAATATACCTCGTGGAGTTGGTGAACTCCATGTCTGAGGCTACCCATTTGTCCTGTCACCCTTCAACAAACTCATCGTGACTCAGCTTTTGTCATTTTCGTACGATTACAGTCAAAGGTTGCACTCGGAAATTCACATAAGCCAGGCATGCATTTTATGAACGTTGATCGACTGATTGTTCTAAACGTCGCACAGAAATTGGCCATCAAATATCATCAAATGTCAGCAATCATTAATATCATTAATCTGGGAACTTCCGAAAGAACCGAATTCAGCTCCTGAAAAAATCTCCCAGCACGCGGAGCAGAACGCGCGGTTCTGTTCAATTGCGTCTGATGGCGGGAGCAGCAAGTGCCGGGTTAAGCTTGTTATGAAGGGGCCCTAAATAAATAAAAAGCTACGTACATATTAAAACACGAAAATGTTTAACTTGCATAGTAAAGTAATTGCATTTTTCCATTTGCTATACAGCAAGATAATACGACAAATCGCTAACCTTAAACACCCGCTCGTTCGTAAAAGTCGAAGGCGGTATAGTACTATGGCAATAAAGCAAGTGCAAGAATCACTGAACTGGAATTGATAGCTTGAAAGCTTTTAGCGTGGGGCCCTTGAAAGTGCGGGACCCGTAGCTACTACACATGTAGTATCTACTCTTGCTACGAGGAGTACAATCCGGCACTGGGCGGCAGTGATGTTCAGGAACTTGACGTCGACGCCGCGGTCTGCTGCCGGCCACGGCGAGAGGGCTTCCGGCGAGAGAGGGAGACGACTTCTCGTGGCTTTGCCGATCCTCCGCCGTTGAAGGAACGCAGATTGTTCAATGTTCTTCTCTTTTCGATGTAAAGCTTTCGTGACTGCAGGGATTCATCTTCTTGGTTTTTTCGGTAAAGTCACGTAGAAGGGAAGTGCAGAATTTTTATTATTTTATTACTTCCATTCTACGTGACTTTACCGAAAAAACCAAGAAGATTCTTCTCTTTTGTTTTGACGTGGCTTTCATCTAAGCCCTTTCAGGCTTTACAACCACGCCTACACACCTTTTTGCCTTGTTGATTTTTAATTTGCACTGTTTGTCTTTCACTTGCCTTTTTTGTGCTGATAATAAAATAAATAAAATAAGACCACAGTGGTGTACTATATGATGCATAGGTTGGGTTTCAATGACACAATCGCACTACTGTGGCTTGTCTGTATTGTATATTTTCGGGTCTATATGGGTTTCTGTGTGTCCCTATAGGAATTTGCGCATCGATGTGTATTTTTGTATTTGTATGAGTCGAAACGTATCTCTATTGTCTCTATCACTATGGGTCTCTATGTGTATCTATGTATCTCTATGTATCTCTATGTGCCTCTCTGTGTCTATGCATTGCTATGCATCTCTATGTGTCTCTATGTGCCTCTCTGTGTCTATGCATCGCTATGCATCTCTATGTGTCTAACTGTGTGGTCCGTAGTTTGGGTTGTACGGTCACAATCGCGCAACCCGTACTGCGGCTTGTCTTCTTCCAATTTTTCATTTATGAAGGAGATGAGCGCAACGGCCCGTGGCTGATGATCGGTTCTAGCGGTGTCTGCACGGAGGAGAAATGTCAAAGCGAGGAGGAGGTGTGATTGACAACGCGGGCGTCGGAGAGTCGAAGGACAGCACGGCCGACGGAACGCATCCACGCAGCAGAATTGACACCATTGGAACCTCATTTGCCAGTAAAAAAAAATATGATAATTGGTTTTTTTACCCTTCTATCTGGCAACAAAACTGGCACTTTTTTTACAAGGAGTCATGTTTGCATAGACCACAATACCTGCAGCCATAATGCAAACAAAAAACATAACTCTGATAATGTATGCACCGTCCTTGAAGTTGATTGGTCCACACCCGAGACAGCTTTCCTTAGAGCCTAGTCTCACATGGGTTGGACCAGATAACGCCAAAAGGTGCACAACTCAAAGACAATGCACCATCAGAGTATGAGAGCTCGGCGTAAGCATTTACACCATTGGAACCTCATTTGCCAGTAAAAAATATGATCATTGTTTTTTTACCCTTCTATCTGGCAACAAAACTGACACCGTTCAAGCCATTCTCGGCGACTGCGGGCAGGACGAATGCAACATTGTGAAGAGGAACATGACGCGGTTTTTGTTTACGGGCTAAAATTAATTACTATAATCTGTTGCCTGGTGGGTTCATTAGAGGGGAAAACAAGCAAAAAAAAAGTTAAATTGTTGCAACAAAATCACACTTAGATTAGCGGTTTTTTTCATTTTCACACCCATATCCGCGTACTGATTGATTTTTTCCTACAATACACGGGAATTCGCGTCGATCTGGGAGGCGCGATAATGCCGATAAGACATGCTGGCCCGTCCGCTTGCGGTTCACGCGTGTGTGTGTGTATGTGTGCGAGCGAATGGGCGCGCGTGTGTGTGTGTGCGAATGCGCGCGTGTGTGTGTATGTGTGCGAGCGAATGGGCGTGCGTGTGTGTGTGTGCGAATGCGCGCGCGCGTGTGTGTGTGTGAGCGCGCAAACCCACACCGCTAAGAGGCCACCTGCGTTTGGGAACGCTGCCACGGTTTCTTTCCCTCCCGGAGAGCGTCAGTTACTGTAAGCGACGTGGAGGACCTCGCTTACAGCTGATAAATGACGACGTCGCGTGTGTTTCAGAGAAATTGGTGCTAATTACTGCCCACCCCCACCCCTACCACCCCCCCATCACAATCATCTCCCTCCACAAACCCCCCATCCACCAAACCGTGCCCCATCATCGTGCTTGCCACCTCACCGCCCTGCTTGTGGTTTTAGCGTTAGTTCCCTTTTTGTTAATGATGCTCGGATGAATATTTTCAGCCTTTGACCTTTGTAAAAAGCCACTGGCTCGCAGTGTGTGTGTGTGCCCATTCCGACCGTTTTAATCTCACCCCGTTTGCTCGTCGACACCGCAGACATCGGAAAAGCGATCACCCTGAACGTTTTGCCCTGTTCATATATATATTAAAATGAAATGAAACTGAAATATGTGCTTTTATGTTATTGTTGTCGCTACGTTTTCGCTTTGGAGTGACAGCTCGTATCCCCAAGGAGGAAGCGGCCATTTTTCCTCAACAAATGTTTTGCTGTTGTCGTTGTTTAATTCACGGACGTAATGCAAACGAAATCGTTCGACAAAACGTTACGCATTCCTGTGACACGCGTACTGATCAAGGCTCTTCTCAAGAGGAGCAGTTGCCCGACGATGCCAATTATCCTCTACGTATCGGCGATTAGAGGCAGCGCGAAATAAGAAAGTGCGAGGCTTCGTCGTCGTCGGTGTTGTCAATTTGAGTCTGTCGCGCCGCGGCAAACGCAGCCATTGAAAGCGCATTTTTATTTTCATTTCCTGGTATTTTGTAATTTGTCACTGAAAACCAAACACTGCGATGTACGCGGAAGCCTGCATCGGGATGGATTTTAGATTGTAGTTTTTCACGTGAATATTTTTGAGAGCGATAGGTTGTTAAATACTCGGGGTATTGACTGATCTGAGCCAACATTGTCCATCTATCTTCTTGGTTCTTTCGGTAAAGTCACGTAGAAGGGAAGTAATACAATAATAAAAATAAAACATAATAAAATTATGTTTAAAATTGTTTTATTTTTATTATTTTATTACTTCCCTTCTACGTGACTTTACCGAAAGAACCAAGAAGATGAATCCCTGCAGTCATGAAAGCTTTAAATCTAAATTGTCCATCTAGGCCACCCACTTAGCTACCTCCATTTTTGTTTATTGCAACGCGCCAGATATTCGTATCATTCGCACATCCCATGCCACAGGTGCGCTTCAGAGCCTACAGGACAAACGCAAATGTTCGTGAGTGCCAGGTTTTATTGGAATATTCAGCTACAACCTAAAAAAAAGGACGCACACGATGACAGATAATAATCTCTTAAAGGTAACGATAAAATGTTTTCGCGTCTAAAACACAAACTCTATTTGAGCGATTGTCACGGTAAACTAGGGCTCGGTAACGCAACGCATTCAAATTTTTACACGAAATAAAGCGACGACGTTTTAACAAAAGCAATAAAGACAGTGGTCCGATTTTATTTCGAAACATCACCTTTTCACTACCGTGATAATAATTACAATGGTAATAAAAGCAAACGACGTCAAACAGTTTCAGTACTGAAAAATACATTGTACAAGAATACCGTACAAAAGTTTGTACAGAACAAACGGTACTTTTTCACCGTATAATTAAAAAAGAATGTATCTGTGGAAGCACCACCGTTCTCAAATCATTATTGAATTCGTAAAAGCGTTTCTCTGATCAAGGCTTCAATTCGGCTGAGACGAATGCAATTTTCCGCACGCTTTTTAGCGATAAATATTTAAACGATGCAGATATTTGCTCGTGCTCCTGCATATATATGTAATTTGTTTAGCAGCTAGAGTGGAGAGGTTGTTTCCACAGATTCGTTTTCGTTCAACACCTCCTTTGTTTGATTCCGTAAGTACGTTTAATCGGTGGCGTCCGGCTTAACGTGCTCGATTACTTTTCGGCGGCTCTTAAATGTGCGTTCACAATACAAAGGAAAATTCGGCGTGAGGATGATGTGTAACTCACGTTGGTGCAGGGTTGGAACATTATGCAAACAATGCCAACGTCATCCGCATCGATCATGCCGATCGCGCTCACCTAAAACGTGTAAATATTAACAAATGCATGCGTGAAGATGTGCGTTTGCATTTGCTGCATCGCTTGGTTAAAGGTCATTGAACGGCGAATGCCCCCGCCACTGCCCCATCCCACACTCCACAGGCTTCTATGCCACGGGAAGTGACACAACGGGTTTAGCCAAATAATCCTACCCCTCCATTGGCTTGAGTAAACCGAGCCTTTCTAGATATAAACAATTTTGTGTAGAATTTCTCTTCTCTTTTACCCCAATTTTTAACCTGATTTGTGCGAACAGACCTACTTCTGAAATCCCTTTCACTGAATTTTCGTCGACACCAGGAGGCACCACTTTCCTATTAGCCCTGTACGGAGTAACGGATGTTCACCAACAGTTAAACCTCAGGGCTGGAATTTAGCCAAAGTAAGTGCAGAATCGCATTTTTTTCGTTCGTGGTTTTCATCCAATTTAAGTGCAAATCCAAATTTAAACATGATGGGGGTTTTTTTTTTGGTACAGTCATTGGTGACTCGGCTCAGACGATCAACTTTGCTTCAACTGAGAACGTGATGCAATCGCAGGAGGCCGTCTGAATACGAAGCCAGGGGTCCCTCATTCGTACCAGCTCCAGTGCTCTTGCCTCGCGATCTGTCCGGCCACCTATTCCTTTATCTGGTATTTACTTTTTCATGTGTCTCTTGCGGGACATTTGCACTCGACAAATTCTACAATTCTAACTTAGCCACAAGAACAGGAAGGACGGCCAATTATATCTTTGCTTTTCGACTTTTATTTGTGTGGGAAGACACACACACAAATAGTACACCACGTGGCACTCTAGGCCAGTGTGCGGACGTGCGATTGGTTGACCCGGCCTGTAAGGCCGCAAACTTCTAGCCCAGCTCCCGAGCTGGGCTTGCGTGATGAAAACAAAAAGCAACCGAAGGAACATTTCCGTTAGTAACCCTAGTCTGGTGGGGGGTACAGGTGCTGGTGAAAGTGTGAAAGCAGTTGTTGAATTTGAAAGCAGCCGCACTTGGGTAAAACTGTGGCGGCATGACCAAGCATAACAACTCCAGAATGCGACCAGAAGTGTTTATTCATTTGAGGTTTCTTTTATAAATCGGGCTCAGATTTGTGTGACACTTGGGCTCAATACAAAGCATCCCTTCTGAGGTACGATCTCCTGCAACCCTAACGCTGACAGCTGCTGTGCCCGCCGCTCTTTCATGAAAGGAAGAAAGGGAATGAATGAGAAGCTTTATGAGAAAGGGAGAGTCCATTGAGACGGAGTGTCTGTTGTGCCACGCATTATGCGCAGAGTAAATTGAAGAAATCCATTTATTTGGCTGGGTTTTTTCTCTCTCTCCGTAATCAGCATCGCTCCATCGGGACCTTGGGTAGCAGTGAAATCTGCAGATGCAAATCCTTCCTGGAAGCAGAACGCGCGTACTTATGGCGCGTACCTTAACAACCGAGCACTTGAATTGCCTCTCTTGTGCCTCGCGGCGTCAAACGAGCGCCGAGAAAAAAAGATAGATCCGTGTCAATGTACGTGGCCGTTACGTTGATGTTACGCTGATGTTCCCACGTGTTAAAGTTGGGTCAGGATCCTGACCAATTGCTGCTGTGCCCACAGCAGTCTCTTCAGGTCAGGGGTTTTCGCTCTGCGCCAGCGAGAGATGTTACAACGAACATAACGACAGCCTCTTGTCCCCAGCTCCTACCCCACTGCGTGCCTGCGTGTCTCACATAAACTAGAAACGTTTATTTTTATGTTACCAGGTAAGGGCCCACTGAGCTGTATAGCTCTTTTGCAGAAGCGACCTGGCCACAATTGATAGCTCCACGAAGTGGCTCATCTTCACGTGGACATTTATAGCAGTCAAATACTCTTAAACGCGCGTTTGTAAGTGTGGAAGGAAAAATTGGAGGACCCGCAGATCAGTGCTGGGTGTAGCTCGTGCGTGGCCTCTAGCATACTTTATAAAGGGGCCCTAAATGAAAAAAAAACTAAATATTAAAACACGAAATGTTTTTACTTGCATAGTAAAGTAATTCGATTTTTTTCATTTGCTATACTGCCAGATAATACGACAAATCGTTAACCTTAAACACCCAGTCGTTCATAAAAGTTGAAGGCAGTCGAGTACTATAGTAATAGAGCAAGTGCAGAATCACTCAACCGGAATTGATAGCTTGAAAGCATTTAGCGCGGGGCCCTTGAAAGTGCGTGGCCTGTAGCATGTGTAGCTACTCTTGCTACGAGGATAATCCGGCACTGCCAAAGATTAAAATCCACGCGACCACGGCGACAGAGAGACACTCAATCTCCAAGTATACAACAGGCGTCAGGGTCGGGATCGAATTCACGACCTCCTGTATACACCAAGCGAAGAAAAGACAAACATCTCTGTCTTGCCTCACGGCAGATGGGGAGCGTACGTTAACAGGAAGTTCCTGTTTTTTGATGCTAATGTTGGTCACGTGACCAGGAAGTGACGATGTCAGATTTCCACTGTACCACGCGGGCGTCAGCCATTACACATATAAGTCAAGATGGCGGCACGCATCGCATCTCAGTGAGACCACAGCCGCACTTATCCATTGTGGGAGCTTAAGAAGCATTATCTGTAAGTTGTTTATATTCCTCTAATATTGGAAATGCTGTTGTAATGTTGGAATGACCGTTATAGCAATGTAAATGCCTTTATGGTGCCGTTAAGTTGTTGTAGTAAATACGAGGCCTAGTTAGTAACGATGCCTGTGACTTTCCTTATTGTGGATGTTACTTGTGATTTAGTAGGTCGAGTCAGACTTGTGCCTATGTTGCGATCCTGAGAGTGATAACGAAGTATCTCATCCACAGTTTAGTGTTAAGTGTAATGCTGTACATTTGGGGTGCAGTGGGATGAATACACTTGTGCCTTTGTCTAGTTGTTCAAGGGTAACGTGGTGGCCTGGTCCTTCCAGGATCTATTGTTATCTGAGACAATGTTCTGATGCTGTGGTGTTCATTGTGTGGGTGTTTCCGAATTATAACAGATGCTGTATCTGTGTTTTCTCACTAGTTTTACCTGTTAAATCAATAAATGACGATCGGAGTTGGACGGTCATCCTGGCTTCGAGGGTTTATTGAACACATGGTTGTCTACTCGACTAGCGGTGCAACGCAGCGCACAGCGAGGCCGAGATAATCTCGCCACCGTGGCGCCCATGCGGCGCGCAAGTTGCCCGATGCACGTGTAGCCGTCGAGTTGGAATCGGCCGACGTGGGCACGCAGACGAGATCGGCCGCTGAATTCCCCTCGGTGAGTTTCGAGGGGGCAATTGGAGGGGTCGGGCCTCGGAACTCGACGATTGTTGACGGCGTCGTGGCCGATGGTCCGACGGTTCAGTTCGATGATCGGGCCCTGGGGCTCTTCCATCGCTTTTGTGCACTTGTTAAATCAAACATTGAAAACTCATTCATTTGGAACTGCCCTTGAGTTTGCTGTCCTTCCGCCGTACGGTGCAAAAGAAGTTAAACATACCGTACATACGAGATCCTGTTAGCGGGTTGGTCGGTCTGCTCCAGGATCAGTTTGAAGGTCGGCCACAGTGTCGGTCGTTCACGTTCGTTTCAAACGTTCACGGGCGTTGCGATGGCCAACATCGGGACTGGTTGTAGTTTTGAGGGGCACGTGCTATAATGGCACCACCGCTTCACCAAATCGATGACCGTGTTCCTGGGTCAACTGTGCATTGCACCGTGGCATCAATGTGCTGTGTCGTTGGCTGGCATTGCCTGTTGGGCATTCTTGTAATCTTGCGGTGCAATGACTGACTCATTCCAGCAGCATGCTCAGTGCATAGTTGCGACTCGGGGTTACAATTTGATTCCAGACTCATTTATTTCTATTTTATAACCGCACTGGGTTGCGTGTGAGTAGTTGCACGAATGAGACCGGTGTTGACAAACGGGTCTGAGAGGTTGGACCAGTGAGGGAGCAGGCGTTGTGCACCGCAGGAATGAGGACGAGATGATGGATGCCGGGCACCGTGAGAAAAATCGATCTGGGTGAGAAACTGAGAGAGGAGGGAGACGGCAAGAATGGTGGTGGCCATCTGCAGACGAGGTGCGAGAGAAGGTGACTCCGTCGGTGAGGGCACGCCACACGCACGGAGGAAAACCACATGGGGAGGTATAGCCCTGTGAGCCATTCGGCTCTTGAATCGGGTGCAACCGCAACAAACAAAAAAACATGAACAAGAAGGTGAAGCAGAAGGTGATAAGAAGCTGAAGAATTTAGAAGTGGTGGAGACCGAGGGGCAGGCCTGGAGAAGACAATGGGGCCAAAGTGGTGAACTCAGAGGGGCTGCGTTGTGGACGTGCAGATGATGTCCCAGCGCAGGAATTTGTGGAGAAAGAGGATTAGGAATGCAGATCCCATCACGCGAGTGGGGATCATTCCATGTGGAGGAGGCGTACAGCTGTTATAGCCACACCAGTCAATGCATGGGGAACGCTGGCGCATTCAGCCAGATCAGTCGCAACCGGCGGTGGTGGAGGGAACAAGCGGAACTTGCCGGATAGGCCATCCCCTCCTCCGATGCAAGATTTTAATTTCATCGACTGCGCTCTGCAAATTACAGAAGCCCCCACCAGCCCCCAAAGTCCCGTCTCGAGACTCTAGCGGCCCTCGTGTTTCCACGGCGAGAGTTGCACTGATGGCATCGCAGCCGCGCGAGACGTCACAAGCTGACACGGCGCGTTTGTTCCTCGGCCCTGGCTGCGAGGTCCTCTATCGAAAAGAGTTAGGCGTTTATAAGTGAAGAGTAAATCTCAACTTACAAAAAAAATTAACCCGTAAAAACAAAGTTTTTCACTATAAATCCTTTATATGCGTGGCATCGGTTTTATTTTATTATTCATTTCTGTTTTTCTTGAGTAAGAGTTTCATTTTTATCACATTGGTATTTGAAATTAAATATGAAAAAAAAATTCCTAAAAAGTGGAAAATTTAGGAATTTTTTTTCACGAAAATAAATTGTCACGCACAACGAGTCTGTGTGCAAAATGTCAGCTCGATTGGATCACGGGAAGTGGGTTAAAAAACGACCGAAAGATTTGCACGGTCGTAAGCACGCAAGCAAGCAAGCAAGTGAACTTAATATAAAGGATTTAAAAAGAAACAACCCGACGCTTTCGTGTGTGTGTGTTTTTGAAGTAAATTCATATTCTTAGCTTTTGCTCGAGACAGGTGACTGTGCACACAAATAACGCGTTAATCTAAACGCAAATGAAATGAACACTTTTGACATGTTCCTTTTTTAATACAAATTCTTATTACTTTTTTCCATTACAGTTTTATCAACTTTCCTTTGTACAAAATGTTTCTTTACATATTATTTGAAAAAAAAACATTCTCCATTTTTAAACAGTTTTAATACAGGAATCATAAAGGATGCTTCGACACATCCACCAGTGCTCAAGAGTACAGTACAGTGCTGTGTTCTCATCGCCCGCCACTCCTTCTCACCCCGGCACATCAGCGCCACCCTCGCTCCCATTCCTCCAGGAACAAACCGACCAATTGATGATTTATTCTGAACATATATTTTTTCTAACGCGGTTGGGCCACGTTAAATTGAGCATTGGCCGGCTGATTCCCCGAAGGTGGTGGAGGGGGGAGGGAGCTGATTAAAATCAAGTCTCTGAGCGATTCTGAAGCGACGCAAAACAACGTTCGGATTTGATCTTTGCGATCCGTCGGAATAACGTTTGCATTTCAAATTGTCCCCCGCCCCCTCCGCCTGCAGTCATCGGGCGTGACGAGATGAAGTGAATTAAAAGCGTTTGCCTTGTTTTGTTTGTTTGTCGGCTACGCTACGAAGCAGCATTGCCTCTGCTAGGAGGCCCACATACGTGGTGTCCAGTGTACCGCTCTTACTGCGAGGGAATGCCTCCATTCAGGCGTTTGCAATCGTCGTGCGCAGTGCTTCGACAGAAAGTTTGTTGAACCGGCTCATCGCGGCGTGTGAGGGTCATGATGGCAACTCGATTCTCGGGACGACAGCGAAGGCGTTACGTGGGTAGCAAGCCACGGTTTCTTGTACACGTCGGTTTGTTATGTTTTCAACGTCACCGTGGTGACTAAAAAAACTCGAGTTTCATGCACACTTCAAAGTAACTATTTTGATACCATTGGAACCTCATTTGCCAGTAGCAAAATATGATAATTGTTTTTTTTACCCATTTATCTGGCAACAAAACTGACACCTTTTTTTACAAGGAGTCATGTTTGCATTGACTACAATACCTACGGTCGGAATGCAAACAAAAAACACAGCTCTGATAATGTATGTTGTGCGCCTTTTGGCGTCTTCTGGTCCAACACCATGTGAGACTAGGCTCTAAGGAAAGCTGTCTCGGGTGTGGACCAATCAATTTCAAGGACAGTGCATACATTATCAGAGTTGTGTTTTTTGTTTGCATTCCGACCGCAGGTATTGTGGTCAATGCAAACATGACTCCTTGTAAAAAAGGTGTCAGTTTTGTTGCCAGATAAAAGGGTAAAAAAACAATGATCAACTATTTTGATGCTCGTTTCACTGGCAGGTCTTTAAGGTTACGGTGTGTTGTTTAAAGTTAATTTCACAGCCAGCCACTGCGTTAGTTGCCTTTCCTGGAAAATCCTTCTTGTAAAGTTACGTGCTCGGTGACCGCACGCATTCACAATTAGTCTACATTTATGCGACCTGACCCTACACAACCAACCATTTGCACGACGTTCATCATCGACAATTTGAAAATAAACACGCAATTTTAGATTGCCAAGTGGTCCTGCGAATCGAGTCATCCCATCGTTTAACACGAAGTAGGCTTTCACGACCGGTGCTATCCATAATAGAGGGTTTTCTTTGGGTGAGATCGCATACATCATGTATGTTGAATAACTGTGAATAACCCAACTCATTAATAGATATCCATTGTAATGTATGTGACTACATTAACCCCCACCCCCACTCGGGTCTTCGCACCCGATTGGCTCACGAGTGGTGACGTCACATTTAGCCCCTCCTCGATTTAAGGTCGAAACAGGAGGGAGGATTTCTCCACAACTCTCTGGCAGTCTTCTTGGTTCTTTCGGTAAAGTCACGTAGAAGGGAAACAATAAAAGAATAAAAATAAAGCATGATAAATGGTATAAAATGATGATTTAAAGCTTTCGTGACTGCAGGGATTCATCTTCTTGGTTCTTTCGGTAAAGTCACGTAGAAGGGAAGTAATAAAAAAAAATAATTTTATTATGTTTTATTTTTATTATTTAATTACTTCCCTTCTACGTGACTTTACCGAAAGAACCAAGAAGATTATAAAATGATGTTTTATTTTTTATTATTTTATTATTTCCCTTCTACGTGACTTTACCGAAAGAACCAAGAAGATGAATCCCTGCAGTCACGAAAGCTTTACATCGAAATCTCTGGCAGTCGCCTGATGAGGCTGGCTGCTGCTGTTGTTGTTGTTGTAATTGCCGGTGCAACGTCACGGTACTCGAACGGTAAATGTCGTGGTGGGTTTAACTCCACCACACACAACCGGCGTGCTAAACTCGGAACTAATTGGCACGTTTCGTTTAAGTGACAAAGCTCACCGATTTTGGCTGCGTCGGGTGGTGCCGGGTTTAACGACACAGTTCTATTTAATGCGATCTAACCCGAACACCCTCCCCCCACTCTCAAAAAACATCTTTTATGGATATCCCATTTCGATTTAAAGCTTTCGTGACTGCAGGGATTTATCTTCTTGGTTCTTTCGGTAAAGTCACGTAGAATGGAAATGATAAAATAATAAAAATAAAACATAATAAAGTAATTCTCACGACGTTTCGGCCACAGGTCTGTCTTCTCGACAGACCTGTTCTCCACCTGAGGACGGCTGCTTGCGTTGTGGCCGAAACGTCGTGAGAATTATTTTATTATGTTTTATTTTTATTATTTTATTTATTTCCATTCTAATTGATTTTAGCGAAAGAACCAAGAAGAGGATATCCCATTGTTCATTCTTTTTTTTCTCACAAGCAGCACAGTCTGATTAGAGACGCCCTGCGACCCCCACAGAGTCCAGTGGTAACGCTTTACGTTCAGTGCGCGTCGTGGCGTTCTCGCGTCCAGTAGGGCAACTAAAAGGGAGTGAGTTGGGGAACCCCTCGAGAGTTAAATAACACAACACTGGACGCGTCTTTCCGAGTCGTTGTTGGGCTTTGGGGCTGGTGGTGGTGAGAAGGACGAGCAGGCTGCTTCACGTTAACATGATTGTTCATAATCGAGGTTTATTTTGGAGTAAGATCGTGTAAATATAAATGTCTAGTTAAATCCGCCACTGCCCGACACAGCCAACTTGTAAGGTTTGTCACGTGAACAGAACGTGGCCAATTCGTTACTAGTACAGCACACCGGTGTGTTAGAGAGCAAATCCACAACATTTACAACATTTACAATGTTTACACAACATTTACAATGTTGCGGATTTGCTTTGAAACACACGCGTAACGAATCGGCACGTTTTGTTTACGTGACAAACCTTCCTAATTGGCCGTGTTGGGTGGCGGCGGGTTTTGGCGACACATTTTGACGCGATCTCACCAAAAAAAGCTGAATCATGGACGAGATTGTTCGCGAAAGCCTCCTGCGTCTTGTCAACATCACTGCCTCGCTCTGCCTCTCTCTCTCCGCAAGCAGCTTTGGCGAAGCAACGCAAGCCCCCCCCCCCCCCCACGAGTGGTTTTGTCCCAAAAAGTAAAACGCTTTTTATATATATAAGCTGACCAGCAACGATAATAATAATGATGGTGCTGATGATGATGACCACACAAACAACAACAACAACACCAGCTTGGCACTCGCGTTAGCACTCTGTATTATCAATCCACTTTGAGGGGTGGGTGGAGGGAGGTTAAGAAGCCATCTGTGTGCCACTAGATGGCATGCGAGGATAGCGGGTTTCAACAACGTTGACAAACGATTCGACATCGATAACATTGCAACATCATCGGTGAACGGACCCCAAGGCCAACCACCCGATAGTTTTATTTTGTGTGTTCTTCTTCTTCCTGAAACATTTCTTGTAACGTTTCAACAGGCACAATGGTTTACGCCTCCCCCCCCCCCCAAGATCGATACAAAAACAACAAAATACCAGAAAATGAATACGGTAGGAGGGTAATCGAATGGGAGCAAGTAAAAAAAAGATGCTGCGGGCAATAATTGAAAACTTTCAGGATCGCGCGGTCATTTATTTTGCAGCCGCAGAGGTCGGCGGGGGGCGGGGGGGTGTCCAACGTTGGAAACGAAGTTTGTTTACTCACTTCCCAGTTACCCCCTCCTCCTCCTCCCCCCACTGCCACATCGGTTACAAACGACGAGCGAAGGACAAGTTTCACGCAAAGAAGCCCCCTCCAGCCCAGCCGTGGAAGCACCAAGGATTTAGCACAATCCGTGCGAAAGCACGCCCGGTCGCTGAGCCATTGTGCAAGTTTCTCAACGCCTATATTCACCCCCCCCCCCCACGACTTCCCCAACTAATCCCGTCGATTATTTCTAGCGAACGACGACGGGTCAGTTCAAGGCCTGCGAAGATGTGCCATGATGTAGGAGGAGGTGGGGAAGGTGGGTGCGAGTGGGTGGGATTGATGTGCAGAATGAGAGAACGGCCACTCTCTCGTGCGTGTGGCGGTGGCTCCAGGTTGTAAGAGAGGGGGCGACAAAGTCAAGCTCTCGGGTTTTCCATCTCGGGTGGGCGACCACCACGCCGGTGGCTTCATTGAGAAAGCACGTGGCTTCGTCACCACCACTTTCGCCCAGCGCTGGTTGCAAATCGCCACCGCGCACCGACGACGCCCTTCGTGATCTAAGCTCTCGATGAGACCCATCGACCTCTTAACACAGAGGGGCCAGGCAGGCATTTCAACGCAGAGACAGCTCTGGTAGGAGAAGCCCAGCAAAGGCTCGCCATCGTTTGAATCAGGGCCATGCATTTGCCACTGCGTTTCAATCGCCGGTTGGCCCATCACCTGAGGCTGGACAAAAAAAAAACCAGAGGTGGACCACGCCGATCTCCGCAGTCTGCAGAAACAACAACCGCCTCGTGGTCATTTTGGGTGTCTTGATTCCGAGGTGGATGCGTGATAAGAGTCTCACTGCCGTGACGTTGGACATCGCCGTGACGCACTCGATCCCTACCGTGAGCCCAGCGTTGACACGAGCGCCTCATCAACATTCAAGTGCGGCGTAGGTGCAGCAGTTTGGAATGTACCAATCGGTAAAAAGGTAGCGTTTTGTTTCTTCTACGGTAATTCATTAGGCGGGTAACAGTGCATCGATTCATTATTCTCAGCCGGACTCTACCATTCTAAAACCACCACCCCTCTCCCCTGCTCACGTAATATTACCCCTTATTTTAGTTGTTGGTTGTTAGGCTGCTCCTATGCACAGTGTAACGTTGCTGAGTTCGTTATTTACTCGTTGGCCCATGGTCAACCCCTTTGCAAAAAAAATAGATTTGTAGTTACCGTGGGTTCTCAACCGGTAAAGTAAAGGCAAACTGACTGAAATCTCGCGCTCACAACCGCAAGCGCTGAGTCGCGAGAAAATAACCGAGTCGCACGGCTAAGAATGTAATGACCGTATCCCCGGGCAATGCCTCACTGAGGTCTCAATGCTATCTTCCAGGAGGGTGCCAGCCAAATGGTCACATTAGGGGCGACAGTACACAATCCCAAATCGAGTAATTTGCAGGAGCTGTGATTGTTTTTGTTTGTCAGCATGTGGGGGATGTTTGTCCAAGACCAAGTTACATCGTGTTTTTTGTAGCCATTGCAGGAAACTGCAGAACCCCGGAGAGGGAACCCCATGCAGAACACGGGGAGAACATACTAACTCCACGCAAGTAGGAATCGAACCGGGGCCCGTCTTGCTGTGGGGCGCGAGTGTTAGCGCTGGGCTACTCTGCCACCCTGATAGATTTTTATTGATCGTGTGTACCGTGTGTGTGTGTTGTGTGACGGGTTCACGTGATCCCTGCAGCCAGTAGAAATTCCGTACGATCCACAATGGCAAAAAAAGAATCCTCTTGGTTCTTGATTTCCAGGTGGGAATCACGAATCTGAGTCAAGCCAATTCATCGAGTCATCGGGGAGTGAATGTTCGTCACGCCTAAATTATTCACCCGGGTTGTGGGCAACGTTGATCATTGCTCGTAACTTTTAACAGAAGAACAATGTGGTTGTACAGAGTGCATGTCGTTAATTCTAGATTTGAAGCTTTCGTGACTGCAAGGATTCATATTCTTAGGTTTTTTCGGTAAAGTCACGTAGGTAATTTTAATTTTTTACCTACGTGACTTTACCGAAAAAACCTAAGAATATGCATGTCGTTAGACACAAGCCGTATGTTTACACGGGTGTGAGTTTCTCTGCTGAGGTCAACCCAACGACATTTAGTAACGATGGGGAAAATGAGGTAGGGACAGAAACAGATAAGTATTATTCAAAAGGGCCTAAAACCAATGACGACGGTTCAAGAAAAGCATGCGAAGCTTTATCGTGGGGGGGGGGGGGGGGGTGGATTGTTCACAAAAAATAACATAAAAATAACATTGCATTGTGTAAATGAAAAAAAACAAAGGTGCAAGATCATTTCCACGAAAATTTGTTCAAAGGCGTTAGCGGTCACACGAGGATATGTATGCTTCATCTGCAACGACCACGATTGCCTCGTGTCCTCGAGCTAAAGAGACCGTTACATGCACGCCACGTGCACAGTGACAGGGTAGTGACGTCACTATCCTGCGTGACAGCGTTGCTACGTCACAACGTGCTGGGTAGACATTGACTCCAACGGCCCAGTGTTCATTGCTCTATACCTTTTCTTTTCTTAGAAAATAACTGTTTAGCTTAATTATTTTCGGGCTTTTTTTTACTTTTGTGAGATAAATATGTTCACTGACAGTGTCCAAAGATCGTTCTGTTGCCTCCGTCTCGTGTCATTTAGATTCGTAGGCTCAGAAAGGTCGAGATTTGTTTGTTACAGTATTTTTTGCCGAAAATAAATACATGTACAGGTGCCTTTTCTCGATCCACTGCTGGATGAAGGCGGTCTCCCTCACCAAAGAGTGTGTTGGAGAAAGTGGCCAGTTCAGATATTGCTCACCAATCGATGTTGCCCATGGCTCGGAAATTTAACTCAGGTTAACGGTTTTAAGCACAGTGCCACCGACCAATGCATTTCCACTTCCACCTCCCCTGCCGTCCTTTTATTACCGATTGCCTTATTTTAAAAAAAAACAACTTAATTATCATCCTTTTAATATCTTAAATAAAATAGAGAAAGGTAAGCGGAGTCCACTTAGGCCTTGGACCGTAGGCCCGAAGGAAACGCCACCATAGCATTCGTGAAGCTGCCACATTTCACATTGACCCTTTACAGGAAAAAACTCTTACCAACGACGGGCAGGTGGCATCAGTAAATGTGCTTCAGGGAGATGCCGCAACATATAAAACTAGAGGATCAAACATATACAGATCAACAAAATAAAGCCTCAATACTTATTATATCTGGCTATCTTACAAACACAGTGCTCTGAATTTTTTTTTATATATATATAAACTATTGCCAGTTTAATCGGCTACATTGAGTGCGTAAAAAACTGTCACAAAGTGTGGGGGGGGGGGGGGATTTTGTTCCCTCATCTGAACAAAGTCATCGTGACACTTTATTTAACGTGTGGTGTTTATATCCTCCCTTTAATGCGTGTGTATAAGTGTTTTTAAATAGCGAAGTGGTTCCTTGCACCGAACTACGGAACCCGGCGACCGAAGATACCTGAACCAGGTCCTGGGCCTCCCCTTGGTCGACTCAGCCTCAAATAAGTAGCTTGTAAAGTATGAGTATTGGAGAGACAAAGGCGGCTGGGAGTGATGCCAGCCACAGAACTCCCTCGTGCGCCGTACCGGACTTAATAGGTGTTCTCTAGCAGTGCTCGCTTCAACAAGATATATAAGGCTACGTGTTGGGAGGGGGCTGTCTTTGTTGTTTTGTTTCCCATTGGAAGGTTCCGATTTGGAAATGAATTGTACAGAAAAATGTTAATACAAATATGAAAAAAAATTGTTTACTTTTCATGTTTGGGTTTAAGCTGTTTAATAGTTGGAAAATAATTTGTGGAAGTTGCGTGATATGTTAGTGAATCCTTAAGTTCTTTGTTCAAAGTCGACAACCGAGCCATATGCATTGGACAACGTTCTACAAAGACGCAGCCCTGTAGCCTTTAGTCTCGCTAAAAAGATTTGACACATTCGGCAAATGAGCCATTTGAGGGTGGGAGGAAAAAAACGGAGCGCTCGGAGAAAACCCAACGCATGCGAGGAGGGATAATGGAAATCCATACAGATAGTTCAGGGAACCTACTTGCTGTACCATTTAACTGGTCAACGGTGGTTTGTAACACGTACAGACGAACCAAAGTGCTCGATTCACAGGCGTACGCCACCACACTCACACACACAAAGACAAAAATCCCCCGTGTAGCCTTAACAGACGGTAGGAGCAAGCGCTGTTAGCGAGCAGCACCTATGAAGGCCGTCACGGCACACAAGGGGGTGGGTTGCCAGCACCAAGCCTGGCCATCTTGTCTCCCTGGTGGTGATGTTTACACATCGCACCAGGTACTCATTTGAGGCTGAGTCAACCTAGGGGAAGCCCAGGATCGGTTCAGATAATCGTCACTGGGTGTTGACCGTGAGCGGGAATCAAACACACACACACACGCGTGCGTTTTGTTCTCAAGATAAACGCGTCACAATAAACCGGTAAATGCGAGCGCGTGGACTTGACCGGCCGTGCGCGCGTGCGCACTGCCTTTCGAACTTTGTGAAAGAAACAACAACATAAATACGATGACGGCGACCGCACTACCGGCGTGCTCGCCGCTTGCATACGCACACCACCACACAGGCACGTGCGCGCGCACACGCGTACGTGGTGCACGACGCCCGATCGCTCTCACTGCGCCGCCGCGACGCTCGACAGCAGGTTGCAGTGGAACTTGCGGATGTGGCGGTAGAGATCGCCCGACTGCGTGAAGCGCCGCTCGCACCACTTGCAGGCGTGCGGCTTCTCGCGCGTGTGCACCACGGCGTGCCGGCTCAGGTTGTGCGAGTACTGGAAGCTCTTGCCGCACGTGGCGCACGTGTACGGCTTCTCGCCCGAGTGCGTGCGCTCGTGCCGCCGCAGCGTGTACGCGCACGAGAATGTCTTGCCGCACTGCGAGCACGTGGGCGTCCCCACGCCGGATCCGGACGCGCCGACGCCACTCGCCCCGTTCCCCGACGCTCCTCCTCCGCTGCCGCCGCCGAAGCCGAACTGGCCGCCGCCGCGTTGGAGCGGCGCCGCCTTCCCGCAGCGCCGGGCGTCCGTGTCGCAGAAGTGGGCGCTCAGGTGCATCTGCAGCAGCTGCGGCGCCGGGAAGATGCAGCTGCAGAGGGGGCAGGCGAACACGCCGGCCGCGGCGGCCGCGGCCGCGGCCGCGGCGGATACAAACGGCAGGGCGTAGGCAAACGCCTCCGCGGGCGCCCCTCCCGCCGCCACCAGTTCGTGGCTCTGCCTGCCGATCCCCGCCGCGCAGGGGCCGCCGCCGCCGACGCTGCTGGCGTCGGAGCGAGGGCTGCCGTCCGTCTCCGTCGGCGAGGAGCCACGCTCGTCACCGCTGCCGCCACCGTCGCCGCCAATGCCGCCTGCGAGTGGCGCGGCGGGTCCGGCCTTCCTCACCACGCTCTCGTACCGCGGCAGATGCGGATGCAGCTCCCCCAGGAGCCCCTCCTCATCCTCCTCGGGCTCGGCGGCCTCACGGTCCGGTTTGACGGCGCACGGTAGCGGCTTGCGGCGCCGCTCGGCCTCCACGTGCCACGCGGGGGAGGGGAAGCGGGTGGGCAGCACCGGCCTGAAGGACAAGTCCAGCGCGCGGTCGTTCTCCACGTCGCTGCCGTTGCTCGTCGCTGGAGAAGCCTTGGCCCAGCGCTCCACGTCGTTCCGGCTTCCCCCAGGAAACTTCCCGTTGAAGACCTTGTCCGGCTCCTCCATCCTCCTGGATGGCGGAGCCTCTGCCTTGATATCCACGTCCTTGCGTAGCAGGTGGAGATGGTGGTGATGGTGGAGGTGGTGGTAGGACCCGCTCTCCGCTTCCCCCTTGAAGCCGTCCTCCTCAAAGCCCCGGCCATTTCTGCTCGACCAGCGGGTACCGCCTCCACCCCCGCCGTTGTCGTCTTCACGGCAGGTACCGTCCGGCCCGGAGAGGTGACTCCCACCCGCCGGCCGGCCCACGTGCTGGTACGCCAGCTGCTGGCTGCACGCCTTCACCACGTCGTACATGTGCAGGTAGCTGGCGGCCGCCAGCAGGTCCTCGGGTGGCAGGGCATCCACCCTGAGGCTGCCCTGGTACATGAAGTCGAGGAGGATGGCGAACGCTGAGGGCGTCACCATCTCCGGGTTGAGGTCGATGACGCAGGCGTGGTCCGGGTCGCCCTCCGAGCCGGCGACGGGCCGGCGCTCCCCCGTCGCGCCGTCGCCGTGCTCCGATTCCCGTGGCGTCCCATCACCCCGATGGCGGGCCGTGTCTCGCTTCCCGGCCCTCTCCCTTGACGGCCGATCCGTCGGCCCGCAGCCGTTGACGAGGCGGGCGTCGTCGGGAACGACGCCGCTCGGCGCGTCTCCGTCACCGCCTCGGAGGCACGGGGACCTTTCGTCCACGCCGCCCCCGCTGCCCCCGTCCCCGCGGCCGGTGCCGCCTTCCTCCTCGCGGCGCCTCTCGCCGCCGTTCTGCCGCTCGCGTCTCGCCACCACCCCGCCGCCCGGTAGGCGCTCCTCTCTGAAGCGCCCGTGCCTCGGCCCGCGCTCCGCCTCATCTCGCCCGCGGCAGCTTTCGGCACTCTCCGCGTCGCCGAGACGCTCGTCCTCGAGGCGCGCTCGAAACGCCGCCGCCGTGTCGCTGATAATGGCGTGCGGCCGGTGGTTCCCTCCGCCGGCCCCGTGCAGGAGAAAGCCGTCGCTCCGTCGGGGCCATGCGCCTTGACAGCCGTAGCCTTCGTCAACGGGGGGGCGGCGGCAGCGATTATGGACGTCGTGGTCCGGCTCGGCCCTCTCCCATTTCACTCTGCGCCTCTCGCCGGTCGCCACCCCCTTCTCGTCCACCTCCGCGCCGAGTCCGCCGTCGCCGCCACCCTCACTGTCCCCGTCGAAGCGCTCGCGTTTGGCAGGACGGTCGGTGGGCCCGGGGCTGGGCACCGCACGGTGCCCGGCGCGGCACGACAGTTGGAAGTGGAGGCTGCAGGCGGCGAGGACGGCTCGATGGGCGCGGAAGTGTGCGGGCCCCACGCGCACCGTCACGTCGCACAGGAAGCCGCGCAGCAGCTGTTGCCTCAGGCCCCGCAGCAGCCGCTCGCCGTGGCCCGGGAACTCCATCCTCCACTGCTCATAGCCTGCGGCAAGAGGGCAGGAGGAGGGCAGAGGTCGGCACGGGGCGAGTGGGTCGGGGGTGTTGGGGGTTATTCGAGACGACGGTCACTTCAGACAATGTCTGGCTGTCTGTCTGTCCGGACCGCGGGCTGCGAGGGGTGAAGTTTCTGCCGATGACTCAAACCCCGGAGCATGGTCTTGTCCACGCAAATGCCGTTAAGTACGCATGAACACGCAAACCTCGCCCGCTCCGTGGTTTACAATTTGGTGCTTTTGCTCAAATCAGTGATGGTTTGCGTAAGTAAAAATGGTTGAGAAAGTGATGGAAAAAAAACGTAAACATTTCCTCGTTTGGAAACGCATATAGCAGTTTAGACCAGGATGTGTATTAAAAAAAGAAAGGTGTATGGGAAAAAGTTAAAGAGAATTGCTGTTCTTGTTTGAACAAACATTGGCACATGGCAGTGCCTACTTCACAAACCCACGCTGACCAGTGTGATGTGAAATCAGATTTCTAAACACACCCACACAAGTGACAGTGGCAACGGGGACGAGGCCTTCATCCAGCAGTGGATTGACAACGGCTATAAAATACCTGCAATGATTGCGGTAAGGGAAGTAGGCCTGGATTGTTCGTACTTCTAATTGGCAGCCAACGTCACTTTCTGCTCAAAAATTCCAAGCAGGGCCCTCTTCAAACCAGTCTTGAGGCTCGGTGAGGCTATCGTGGATTATTTAATCAACATTATTTGGATTTTCTTGGGAGATATATTTTTCTTGTTTGTACAAATTCTTGTCCCCGTATCCCTGTGCCTCTTTTCTCTCCGACCCCCCCCCCCCCCCCCCGCATACGATAAGATAGTCCATAAATTACGTCACGCGATTTTGGACGATTTTTGACCCCCCCCCCCCTTCGTCACACGGCGTCACAGAAAGTCAGACCCCCCTCAAATATGACGTCACGAAGCTCTGCCCCCCCCAAAAAAATTAAATAGGCTTCAAATCATTTTAAACTATTGTCATTGTAGTGCGCATTTAATGTGGCGCTGCACTCTGATGTTGTAGGAGAAAACATTTATTAAAAAGTCTATTTAATTAAGTAGAACGTGTTGTCTATATTTATTTAAAAGTTGCGCATTTTGATGTGACGTCACATTTCTCAACCCCCCCCCCCCCCCTCGTCACACATCGTCACAAATGTCTGACCCCCCCCCCCCCCCTGTGCATGTGGTCATGTATGGACGGCCCCTTAGAGCGCTGTAAATATATAAACGGGTCATAACCCTCCGACACAGCCACTACGGTTTGCTTGCGTTGTGGCCGAAACGTCGTGAGAATTATTTTATTATGTTTTATTTTTATTGCTTTAATATTTCCATTCTACGTGGCTTTACCGAAAGAACCAAGAAAACGACTAATTAATTAATAACAATAATAACACGCTCGCAATACCACACCCCTGAACGCCAAGGAATCTCAATGCTTCAGCCAACGAGCCTTACTCAATTTAGATTTAAAGCTTTCGTGACTGGGAAATAATAAAATAATAAAAATATAAAACAATACAAATTCTCACGACGTTTCGACTGCAACACAAGCATTCATCATCAGTAAATCGCTTTCCGTGGTGCTGACGTTAGGAAAACCGCCACTTTTTTCAAATGTTCTTGCTGTGGATGTCACACTAGATGATGATTGCCTGTGTTGCAGTCGAAACGTCGTGAGAATTTTTTTTGTTTTATATTTTTATTATTTTAGTATTTCCCTTCTACGTGACTTTACCGAAAGAACCAAGAATATATAGCCTTATTCAGTGAAATATTTCAACGTTGACGATGATTGATGCTCCTATCCTGCTATAAATTCCCACGTGATGAGCCACTTTTTTGAGCGATCATTTATGACGGCCAAGTCGTTTCTGAAAAATAACTAGTAGCTCAGTGGGCCTTACCTGGTAAAATAAAAAATTTTAGTTTTAGTTTATTTATTGTTAGTTACTTACATTTCCTATACTTTGCACTCCAATCGTTCAAAAAAAAAATGTGTTTGTTGTTGTAACTTTCTGACCCGCCCCTATTGGACATTCGTGAAAAAAACAGCTTCACACCACATCGGATTTTGTCCGGGAAAAATACAGGGCGGCTTCCAATTGACTCTCTCACTCTTTGCTGCTTGTACATCCCTGCTCCCTCAATCACCACTGGAGTTCTCTACGATTGTGAGCGCGTGGGCTTTGGGGTCATGTGGAGCCATGAGTTACTTGATTGAGCCATCATCACGTGTGGCCAGGTCGCTTCTGAAGCAAAAGCTATATAGCCAGTGGGCCTTACCTGCTATTTTAAAACATAGTTTAGTTTTTATTTAAAGCTTTCGTGACTACAGGGATTCATATTCTTGGTTCTTTCGGTAAAGTCACGTAGAATGGAAACAATAAAATGATAAAAATATAAAACAATACAATTATAAAAATATAAAATAATTAAATTCCCACGACGTGTCGACCGCAACACAAACAATCATCATCAGGTGTGAAAAACACAGCAAGAAAATGTTCTTGCTGTGTTCTCTTGCTGTGTTTATCACACCTAATGATGATTGCTTGTGTTGTGGTCGAAACGTGGTGAGAATTTTATTGTTTTATATTTGTATTATTTGATTGTTTCCCTTCTACGTGACTTTACCGAAAGAACCAAGAATATAGTTTCGTTTATAATGCCCATAATAGACAATGACCATGTTTGGTCTTCATCGGTGCGCTACGAGTTTTATGTAATGCGACGAGTAACAGGCCATGCTTTCCCACCTGATGACGGACGCTTGTGTTGCGCCCGTGATTTATTTTATGTTATACCCACGTGACTTTACCGAAAGAACCAAAGAGTATGAGTATATGTACGCCCGGCAGCTTGGTCTCGTCATGGTTGGTCGCGCTCAGCTCCCTGGCGGGGACGTTGTCAGGCTTGATGATTATCGACCACACACGGTCTAGTTTAGAGCAACCCCCGCTTATTTGCATCTTTGTTAACAGCATATTAAAGTAAAACGTTTAAAAATATGTTCAATTCAGCACATAGTAGGAGGTTTTCCGCCACAGCCATTATTGTGAATCGTCATTTGATGTCTGGTTTATGTCGCATAGTAATGACCTGGTAAAATGTAATCTGTTCTGACAGCTAAACAGATTACATCGTCACGCGATGTACGGGAATTTAACGATGCGCCAATTATGATTGTTTTAGCTCACTCTCTCTGGTAAGTTAAACAATTCTCACACCCACATTTGGCGATGCTGGGCGGTGGAGGGTTACATGGCAACAACAACAACACAAATGTCCCTAGATCAATTCTGCGGACTAACCCCAAAAAATATATCTTTTGATCAAAGTTAATAATATTCAGCTGACATACGCTCAGTGCCAGATTATCCGAGTAGCAAAACTAGCACATGTAGCTACGGGCCCCACACTTTGAAGGGCCCCGCGCTAAATGCTTTCAGCTATCAATTCTGGTTCAGTGATTCTGCACTTGCTCTATTACTATAGTACTATACTGCCTTCAACTTTTATGAACGACTGGGTGTTTAAGGTTAGCGATTTGTCGTATTATCTGGCTGTAGAGCAAATGAAAAAATACAATTACTTTACTATGCCAGTAAAAAATGTATTAGTTTTAATATTTACGTGTTTTTTTAGGGCCCCTTTGTAACATATGCTACAGGCACTGCACTCGCTTAATCCGGCAGTGTTCAGGGCGTGGCTGTGGGGGACATGGAGAGTGGCTGCGGGCTAATTGCGTGCTCTCTCACTCTCTCGCTCTCTCTCTCTCATGGACATCGGGATCTGATAGAGGCCACCGCACCCTCGCAGCATTGGCAAGCTGCAAGCGAAGTTCGACCGACTCGCCCAAGTCGGCTTCGGAAAATCTGTCCCGACGGCGTTCCCAAAGAGTTCGTATACATGCACGTACGCCAATTGTACGTAGCCAACCGTGCTCATCGGACGTGCGGTGGAAGCACAACAAGCTAAACACAAAAAAGTAGTTCGAAAGATATTAGTTTTTAATCTAGATGATGATATAAAAGTACATGGCTCCAGGTGTCTCCCCTAATATCGGAAGGAAGAGCGTTCCAGACGGCCGCAGAAGTGCATCTGAGAGCGCCACGCGATGCGGTGAGACCGTCTTTGTTCGATGGCCGTCCAGAAGCCGCTGCTGCCAGGATGACCGGAGTTTGCAGTGATGATGGTTTATGCTAATTGGCGAGATCAGCAGCGAGGTATTGTGGCTCATTTGTGGAAAGCACTTTGGGTGTAATGAGTGCAACCTCATAATTGTATTCGTTCTGCAACCGGAAGCCAACGCAGCTCAGCGGGACATCGGACAGACGCGGTCGGATCTTGCAGTACCCGTCACGACACGTGCCAAAAGAATGTTACACATGCTGCAGCTTGGAAATTTTGTTGTTGTTGCCAGACCTCGTCGTGCTTTTTGTTGACGTGTAACTCACTGTGCAGGGCAAAAGGGCTACCTGAACGGTGGGATGACGCGTGGCACAATCTACCCGGAGTTAAGATGTATCGGCGCTCTTTGAAAAAGGTACGACCATAATGGACATTTGCCCCAATGAGCCCTGCAGTACTTCCACCCCTTCGTTGCAATTGTCTCGCGACCCTCTTTGTCTCGCGACGGCGGAAGTTGTGGGGAGGAGCCGGCTGGGAAAGGGGTCCCTGTGAGCGGTGCGTGGGGTGGCGCCAATGTTGGAAAAGAGTGAATCCACTCCACCGCGTGGGGGCGGGCAGCTAGCGGCTGAGTGGGCGTGGTTAGTGAAAAGTGGGCGGTGGCCGAACGAGACAGGTTGCGGTCGGCTCATGCCTGTGACCTCCACACCCCCCCTCCCCCCCCTTGGCTGAGCCTCGCCGAAATGTTGTCGGCTTTTAGCTCACGAACGAACAAAAATAACAGCAGCAACGGCGGTCTCTGCAGTCGGTGCCTGAAGGCGGTGCATCTCATTTAGGCATGGCCAAAAAAATCACCGCACAAAGCGCATGATCCAAATGCCACCGCGGATTGCCCTGGTTAGTTTTACAGTTTTAAATGAGGGGGGGGGGGGGATTACCAAAGCGAGCCTTCTGCAGCAAGGTGGCTGAAAATCCCATCGATGGCGGTCGGCTAGGTCCACTAACCCCCAAAAGGAAATTGGGGTCTCATTCGGTTCTCAACCTGGTGCAATCAGGATCTTGATTTGGGCCACCACTGCTGTAGCTCAGCGAAAATCAGCAACCGCCAAAAGGGTTGCTGATAAACTGATGGTTTTTAGCCTCAGGGGGTGCATGGGACGGCTTCGCGAGCATGCCGTGTAGCACACGGAGAGGAGTTTCTTTTTGTGACAATGTCCAGTTCACTCCTGCTGTTGTGGAGTGACTCATGCAGCCAGCTATGGCTGCAGGGTTTGGTGGTACATGTTGTTTATTTGGAAAATTCGGAACCAGTTCCTATGATCACTGTTACATTGCTTTTATGGCTTTATTTTGGTGATTTCGAAAACGTTTTTTGGTTTGGCCATGTTTGTTTGTTATTGTACGGAGTTAGACTGATGGCCTTAATCTAAGTTGTCTTGTGGTTAATGTTGTTGTTTGACTTGCATCCCACTGGGATTTTTGCACAGCGTTGGTGTACGATGCTTTTTCTGCAATATTTTGCTGTCTTTTCTTAGATGTTTTCTTGTTCATGTTTTTGTTTTTTGTTTGTTGTGGTTGCACCCGATTCAAGAGCCGAATGGCTCACAGGGCTCTACCAAACAAATTAAACTGAAAACTGAAACTTGTGAGGATGCTCAGTGAGAGGTGAAGGCGCGGCTCGTGAGGCTGGGGTCGAGAATGTTTGCCCACAGCAGCGATGTTAATGCTTGAGTTGAGGCTTTCGTGACTGCAGGAATTGATACACCACAGTTAATCGACGTGAAAGAGTAGGCCAAATACCCTCTACACGGAGCTCTCTAGATATGCCTCGAGTGGAGGCCCTTCCACCAGCAATGACGTCAACCAGCAATTACAGGGCTGCACTTTTACCTTTCTACCGTGAACAGTTGCCACGGTGGTGAGATGTTAACTCCCTCGCCTTGTATGCAGTAGGTCACGGGTTCGATTCCGACCCTGACGCCTGCTGTATATTTGGAGTTTACATGTTCTCCCTGTGGTTGCGTGGATTTTTCTCCGGCTTTTTCCTCGACATTTAAAATCAACGATGCGTTTACAGTATTTGGCCACTACGAATGTCCACGTGATAAGCCACTTCCGATTAGCACGGTTGGCCAGGTACGGTGCGAAAGAAGTTCAACACACAGTACATACGTACACTTCGTTGAGCTATCATTTGTGGTCAGGTCGCTTCTGAAAACGAGCTGTATCGCTCAGTGGTGCCTTACCTGGTCAGATAATTAGGAAAGGCGCTTGTTATAACCAAGGGTGGCACAGTCGGGTTTTTTACAATCGGGTTTAATTGTCTTTTGAAATTAAACCCGATCATCTGAGATTGGGAAAAATCCGGTTTAATTGGTTCTAATTGCAGAACCGCACTTTCGCCAACTTCTCAACGATGGGCTTCATCCATTCCAAGCTAAGGAACTCACTGGCGCCCACGATTGTGGAGGAGAAGCTCGTGTTCATCAAGACCAACCTGCCCGCCGCATTCTACGACTACCCCGTGCCCGACGGCCCCGAGTACGATAGCAGCACCGACGAGGAAGCAGCCTAAGCCTTGGATCAGATTTTCGTATTCATTAAACCAGGTTTTAATTCCGGGTTTTAATCGGGTTTTTTCCACCCATGGTTATAACAAGCAGTTTATCTTCTTGGTTCTTTCGGTAAAGTCACGTAGAAGGAAAATAATAAAATAATAAAAATAAAACATTCTTCACCCGAGGACGGCTTCTTGCGTTGTGGCCGAAACGTCGTGAGAATTATCTTATTTATTATGTTTTTATTATTTTATTATTTTCCTTCTACGTGACTTTACCGAAAGAACCAAGAAGATGAATCCCTGCAGTCACGAAAGCTTTAAATCGAAATTTAACAAGCAGTTTAGTTTTAGTTTGGGTATGGGGAGAGCATGGGCCCACGGGCCCCACGGCAACCAAAGCCATGGGGTTTTGGAATGGCCGAACCTTTGCTGGAACACCGCAGTGTTTGCTAACTCACTTAACAAACGAAAGGATTTGTATGCCTACAGGGAGTGGACGGGACGAGATAGGGGTGGGTCGGGCAGAGCGGGTGGGCAGGGTGGTGGTGGCGGTGGAGGGGATTGAGACGAGAGGGGTTACCGATGGCTGCATCACCACAAATAGATGGACTCTCGCTGTCAATGGCCCCGTGAGAAATGTAATTGAAAACATTTCTAGAGAGGCACGGATAATAAAAAAAAAAGGGTTTATACGCGATGTGGGACTGTGAATGTATGTCTGTCTATCGCTCGGCATTAAACGTGAGTGTCTGCTGCTGGGTGAAAGCCTCCTCCCCATGGTGTGTTGATCATGAGGGCTGTTTGACCACACTGCACCGCACTGGTCAGTGTGGGATGGTGTAGAGGACGACGTGGGGGGGGGGGGGGGGGGGGGGTCAGGACCGGTGTAGGCTGTCTCTTGCCACTGATGCCATCTGTGGCCGAGAATCGAATTCGGGCCGATGGGCCTGTAACGCGGTGCGCTAACTGCTGCGCCACCGGTCCCCAATATTTACTTTATACATTGAAAGGCGGCGGGTTTTTCCAGGAGTCAACGAGTTTAAGTCTACAAAGGTGGTCATAACGTAGCGTGGAAGGGCTCAGTCGATCCATATCAGAACTGAGAACTCAATGTCTAATGTGCCATGAACGATTATTGCCTTAAACGTCACCGATTATATATATATATTTTTTTAATTTAAAGGCGCTATTGCTGACAAGTGTGATGAGTATTTTTTACTAATTGTGCTTCTGCACCACTGCCAACCCAGCAGCAGCAGCAGGATCGCCAAATAATTTGTTTACAAAGGAGATTTGTTTTTCTCTTCCCCGCAAAGTGATACTCATTTTAGTGCCCCGGGAGGGATGATGGGATGAGTCCACCTCCGCCTATAAAATGCGAACTTACGACCTTCTGAATGAGAACCAATCTCTCCGCCACTTCGTATTAACTCACGCCATCCACATCAAAGGTTCATAACGCAATTGTGGGGTTTTGGTAGGGTAAAATTTCCCCAATACATATCGATGACTAAATAGGAATGTGTTTCTTTTTTTACAACAAAACAACATTTGCAAACTTAATCATCACTATTCTTGGGTTTTTTCGGATAAAGTCACGTAGGTAAAAAATAAAAATAAAATAAAAATCACGACGTGATTAAAATAAAATAAAAATCACGATGTGATTTTTATTTAATTTAAATTTTTTACCTACGTGACTTTACCGAAAAAACCCAAGAATATGAATCCTTGCAGTCACGAAAGCTTCAAATCTAGAATTAATCATCACTGTTTGAATTCATATACATGCTGGGTCACGTTGTATTTGTATTCTTCAAATCTGAACGCTGTACACACACACATGCTCGCAGATTACCACTGGTGGTAGCGGTAGCGATCAAAACAATCTGCTTCACAAATTCAACGATAGTTTCAGGAAACGGTCTGGTATAGCCTATGACCAAATCAACCGGAACGCCCCCCCACCCCCTGATCTCAACACATCTCAGAAGCCAAGCAAGTGAGGTTTGAGCCCGAATAGTTACTTGCATTGGGTGACCATCGCCATGCAAAAAGACGCAGGTGTAGTAGGTCTTGTGGGCAGTAGAGGGCAGTGCTGCACATTCATTGTTGCTCTGCACTGCAATCTCCCACGAGCCATCACCAAGCCGCAGTGCCCAGCGTGGTGAAGTACGGTCTAATACCCTTCACGACGGCCCGCAAGGCGTGGAGAGATAGGCCCTCATCCAGGCTGTGTAGTGGCACAACGGGCTGCACGTGTAAATGTACTGGTATACATTGTGTCACGTGGTGTGTAACATTTCATATTTGTTATACTCAGCACTTTTTCTTACCACCCTCGAAAAAATGTCATCTTGCCAAGTGTTTTTATTTATTTCTGGTCTCACGCACAGCACAATGACTTATTCGTGGTCCGCTGTTATTTTAAACATACGCGCTAAGCCACGTCGAGACGTCCTGTCCAGCGTCGTGACTTGCGCTTGGCACGGCTCGTTCGTTCATTCGTGAGCCAGCTAGCCGGGCCACGATTGGGCAAACACTTCGCTAACCCCAGGCTACCGAGGGGGAGAGCACCGACTTGTTAGGCATTTCTAAACTCACCACTAAAACAAACAAACGATTGCCTATACCGAAGAACTGTTGGGAGACAACTCGACTTTGGCGCTTCCCAACCTCTCTCGCTGTCCACGGTACACTCTCTCGAGCTTTCTCTCGATCTTAGCGGCCACACAGCCGGCCCACGAAATCGCTGTGGGCCTAGGGTGGAGAGTTGAGGGGGGCCCCGGGGTGGAGGTTAAGGGCGGCCTGCTGCCGTACTGCCCCCCACGACCCAAGGAGAGTGGGAGGGGGGGATCAGCCGATGAACGGCACGGTGGAGAGTTCTTCCTGTCCCAGCTTGAAGAGCAGTGCGGTTTAGAACACATGCGGTCAGAGTATTTGGCTCACCGCTATAAATTTCCACACGAGAAGCCCCCACATCGTTGAGCTATCATTTGTGATGGTGAGGCCGCCTCTGGAAAATAGCGAATGTAGCTCAGCGTGTTTTACCTGATCAATTAAATAAAATCTAGCTTAATGGTTTGGTGCATTCCCTCGTCGGCCGATAATCCAGAAAACACCGCTGCACACCTCGCTGGGACTGTGCGGGCACACACCGGTAGCAACGCACGGCCTCCAAGCTACACGCTCTCTTCTGGCACCGTGGAGATGTTATTTCAGTCGGTGTCATAACACAACACCTGCTGTGAACACACATCGTCAATTTAGAGAGTCTCTCCGTTTGCGTGCGACAAGAGCGTGCATTAATAGGGATAATGGCTCTTCTCATTATTGTTATTCGCCAGCGGCTACGAGAGAGGAAATATGCGTCGTGCTGGTGTGTGCGCTGTGTACATGCACGTGCATGATATATAAAGAATATATCATTCACGTGTTAGGTAGTGTTAGATAGCGAGGTAGGCCAATGCAGCAGCGCAAAATTAAAAGCTCAGCGAATGTAAACTTGGCTGTGCCAACATGCGCCTGTGTTGGGACGGCAGGATGATGCGCTTCTGCGGCCGTCTGGAACGTTCTGCCTTCCAATATAAGAAAGCCACTTGGAGCTTTTAAACCATCCAGATTGAAAACTAATTTCTTTAGAGCTGCTTTTTTGTTGTTTAGTTGTTGTCCTTCCCCCGCACCTCCGAGTGGCTATATACGGTTCGAACGAAGTTCAACATACATATACATACGTAGATATAAAACACATGGATGCATACATCCAATTGTCCACGTTGCGCAGCTTTGCCAACCAACTTTGTCTATCTGCCATCTCCTGAACACCTGCCATCAGGCCAGCACGCGATGCGTTGGGAGTTTCACACATTTATTGTACCAACTCCAGTGATTCCCCCAAGTGCTGGATTAACGGGGGGTCACCACTCTGCCCAACTATTTTGGTGAAATTCATACTTTGAAAAACACACGGGCATATGTAAAACAGCATAGAATGTGCATGCTTTCGATTTAAAGCTTTCGTGACTGCAGGGAATCATCTTCTTGGTTCTTTCGGTAAAGTCACGTAGAAGGGAAATAATAAAATAATAAAATAATAAAACATAATAAAATGCAATTTTCACGACGTTTCGGCCACAACACAAGCAGCCATCCTCAGGTGAAGAACAGGTCTGTCGGAAGAGCAGGTCTGTCGGAAAGACAGCGTCATTCAGACGCTGTCTTTCCGACAGACCTGTTCTTCACCTGAGGACGGCTGCTTGCATTGTGGCCGAAACGTCGTGAGAATTGTATTTTATTATGTTTTATTATTTTATCATTTCCCTTCTACGTGACTTTACCGAAAGAACCAAGAATAATGTGCATGCTATTCTCAAAAAATGAGAAAGCAAGAGACGGAGTATAATGTTCTGTCTGGGAACATTAATTCCGACAAGAATCCGGGCAAGACAGCGAAATAGGTGGCACGCGGAGTTTTAACGATTGGATGCGACTTGAAGGAGCGTCTGGTGCAGAGTTGTTGAGTAAACATCACGGACCTAAGCTCAATGGAAGGAAGGCCACGATCGGATTGCCGTCGTCTTTGAGAGAGGACGCGGCTCACGAAGCGAGAGAGGTAGATTCTGAAAACGTGCAACTTTAAAACAACAACGACGAATCGCCCCTCCAAAGAAATGCACGAATTCCACATTGTGACGTTCACTGGCAATTGTGCCGACGCAGTTTAAAAGAAGTCCGTCTGTTGGCGGCCTGGAAAGCAAAGTGATATTTTTTTGTTCATCCACAGCCCCTTTGTCAATCCACTGCTGGATGAAGGCCGCCCTTACGCCATGTCGGTCACGAGGGGTTTCTCTGCCCATACTTCACCACGCTGATCAGTGCAGGTCGGTGAACGGGTGGGTGGTTGGCTGGGATACGAGACCGGTTCGGATATCACCCGACACTGGCGTTAGCCGTGAGCGGCAAATCGAATTCGGGTCGCAAAGTTCGTGAGCACAGAGTACGTTCAGTAATTCTAGATTTGAAGCTTTCGTGACTGCAAGGATTCATATTCTTAGGTTTTTTCGGTAAAGTCACGTAGATAAAAATGTAAAATTAAAATTAATAATTTGTTTTACTTTAATTAATTTTAATTTTAATGTTTTATCGACGTTACTTTACCGAAAAAACCTAAGAATAGGTTCAGTAACTCTAAACAGTCCTGTCGTCGTAATAATAATAATGAAGATGATGATACGCGCAGATAACACAACAACATAGAAAATTCGTTTAAGACAAATCATCATCGTCGCCGTCGTCATCGACAACACCAACAAACGAGTACATCAACCGATGCGATACGGTGTGCGTATGCTTGTTGAACTTCTTACGCACCGTACGTAGCCAACCGTGGCTAATCGGGTAGGCGGCGGTTATCAGGGTTGTGTCAAAAATAAAAATAATAACAACATCATCTTGGAGCCCTGTAGACTTTGGCGAATGATGCTGCTGGTTGGCATCTGCGAGCAGAGCTCTGCGGTTGAATCTCAAGTCGTCGTCCGCAAGTTAAACGCTGTCAGACGTACCTTTGTTGACTGTGTTGCCAGGTTATGTGCAGGGGAGGGAGGGAGCGAGCGAGCGAGAGAGAAGAGGGGGGGGGGGATGACGGATGACGATTGGCCGTGGTGGGTGCATGTGCCAGGGGTTTATGAGCAACAGGTCTCCACGACGCTTACCTCTCACCCCCCCTCCCACCCCCTTAGCTATCTTGGCTGCAGCGAGCCGGCTCAAAATGTTGTTGTTAGCATCTTCAAGGAACATTTGAAGGCGATTGTGCGGGACGATGATAGGATATGGCACGTTTCCACACGCGGTGTGTGTGCGTTTGCTCCTCGAGCAAGGCAATTGGCTCGATTGCAGAGTTTGTTGGTGGGGTTGGCTTGGGTTGGGTCAGTGGGTGGGTTGATGGGTGTGTGGCGAAGTGGGTAAGGCGTAGAGGGATGGGGGTGCGGGTGGGACAACTCCGCAAAGTAAGGGGCACATTCTCTGCCCAGGAGTAAAACCAGCGTGGAGGCTGTAAATTATTTACAGCTGATCATCAAACCCACGCTGGTGGTGGTGGTGGTGTTACCCCCCCCTCCCCCCAGCCTTAGTCAAACACGTGTCGGCGTTGGCAACAGCTGACTCAAGCAAGTGCTGTGTGCACTCTTCAAGCACGTAGATACCTACACAGTTGTTCACCTAAATGGGCAAATGAGGAATGTGTTTTGTTTGGTTGAGCGAAGAAAGAGTTGACGACAAAATAAGGTCGAGTTGATCGGTTGTGTTTATCGCTACATCCTGTTTCGGCGTGTGTTCTTACACAGAACCGCGAATGTTATAGGCGGAATGATATTGAAGTTTGTGTAATGGAACACAAGGCCGAAAAGCGCCCAAAGAGAGGCGGAGATGTGCACGCTTTGCACTCACACTGAGAGGCAGAAAGAGGAAGACGTGGATTAGGGGACGGACACGAGGCAGGGACATCGTTTTGACTCCGAGGAAATAGTGAATGGTGTGAGCAGGACATGTCGCTAGACGTGGAGTGATGATGGCCAGCGGTCAAGACTCAAGACCGAGTGGAAGGCAAAGGAGGGAACGTGCCTGAGAGCACATCAACTGGGGAGATGGAGTGATAAAATCGGCACGTGTGCAGGTACTAGACGGACTGTTACGGGATGAGACCAGTTGAGATTGCAAGAGCTTCGTCCAGCAGTGGATGTTTTTTTTCTCTATGGCTGATGATGAGACGGTAATATTTTTGGATTTTGCTTGTGAGCAACTTCAGGCAGATGCAATAATGTAAAAAGCACGTCTTTAAAACAAGGCAAAACCCCGACTGCTTTAACCAGTTGGACAGCTTGAGGCTCAGGCAGATGGATGAATTTTAAAATAATAAAAAAAGACGCGTACACATTTGTTCATTATTATCGTTGTGTGTGTTGTGAGAGAGAGCCAAACGAAGACGAACAAGTCAACATCATCCAGAGTACGGGTTGTGTACCTATACCAAATTCAAGTTTCTCCCATCTAAGGTGTACTTGTGCAGGGTGGCCCAAAAGTCAGGACACACGATTATTTCATTATTTTGTCATTGGCATTCAAACATTTTAATAGTTTATTATTTGCTATTATTTTTTTTAAGTCTTCTTCCCGTGGGTGGTCACCTCAAATCCGTAGTTTTACAAAACTCCACCCAAGAACCCCGCAAGAATTGAGTCAACGCATAATTGAATAACGATTATTGAACTGAAAAAGTTATCAATTAATTTCAAAAGAGAATGCAGACATGCGTTCACGTCAATGGGAGTCAGTTTCAACGCTTGTTAACATAACTGACATAACCCGATATGATTTGTTAAAATAAACACCACCTGTTTCGTTCCCTATATAGAGGCGTAGATGTTGTGACCACACTTCTGCGCTCTTGCTACTTCTCAGTGGTTGCTCTATGAAAGTGTTGTTTTGCATGCATCGCTATCGCTCGCGTTGCAGAGTACACGGTATTCACGACGCGCGATCCTCACTTTTGATTCCGACAAATTGCCACTTCGCCAATATCACTCCGGGTGCATTGTGTCTTTCCATAAAATAACACCCCCCCCCCCCCCCATAAATGCAACGTGAATTATATTCGAACCGCCTTTCATTTCTGTTTTGCTGGCCCAAGTCTAGAGACCTTAAAAGTCGATTGCCGTAAACCAGTTACACTTTCAAGCCACGAGTTCCCGGTGCACAAACCACTGTGGCATCGATGTGTGTCGTGCTGATAATCGATGAGCAATGCTCTATCGACACGATGAGAAGGATTGCAGCAGTCAGAGTGATTGTAATGGTCAGAAAACTGGACTATCAATCCCAGAGGGTCACCCGTTCGATTAGATCTCACGGTGCTGGAGTTAGTCTATTTCACGCTTTTATTTAACTCACTCACTCTGTCTGTTGTTGTTGTTGTATCCTCAAATATTGTAACTCAATTTTGACCCACTTCCCAATGTGGCATCGACTGCAAACTTAGTATACTTATGTCATACTGATGACAATAATATATTCTGTCATAAATATATATATATATTTTAAAACATTATTTTTTATATGTTATGTTTCGGCTTGGCTCTAATTGTCCACGGTCAACTGACGTTGGCTGTAATTGGCTACGGCCCCTTACGTTATGGCAAGCTTCGGAGCCACTTCCTGGAGTCGTGGAGTTCTTCCATTACTAGTGCAGTACATTTCATTAAAGCGTGTTTTTAAAAAGTTTTTTAAAATATTACTTTTTTTAAATTCCTCACCCCGCCACCCCTGTATACCGATCGTGCTTCTGTATTGTTCGTGGTTGTGACTTTCTAACCCACCCCTCTCTACTGAACCATCTGTGAAAAAATATCTTCATAGCCCATCGGATTTTCTCCAGGAAGATTCTAAACGTTCTCATTCTCATCCAGAAGTTTGAATGGGTGGGCGTAAAATGTGGGCACGCCTACCTCTTCGAAAACGCCTGATCGGCGTGGAGGAGTAGGCCAAGTGCCCTGCAGAGCTCGCTCTGGTGGAGGCCCTCCCGACAGCAGTTGCATGGGCGATGCCATCGTCAGAGTTGCACAACTTTACCGCACTGTTCTTGAACTTTGGACTGAGAAATGAGTTGATCATATTTCCTTCATAATGACCATCCCCAGTCTCGCTCATTTTAATGGCCACAAAAATGTGTTAATGTTTAAAGGTACACGATTGCCTTTGTTTTTTTTTATGTGCAGGCGTATGTGTATAGGTACAGTATTCTAACTGCAACGGCGAGTCGTCACTTAAAATCTCGCGACACGCAAGCCGAGGTCCCCACACTTAACCCCACCATACGTGACCTGCCGAACAACAAACTAGCTGTGGCTTAATTCCGAAAATATCCAAACAGCTCAATTAAAGTTGTCAGTCCGGATACACATTTCGTACAAATTACAAAATATCTGAGAAACCAATGTGCCTGTAATATATATGCATAAATATATAGCTGATTTTAAATACATTCAGTGGCATTTCAATTGGTGCCAAAGCAATAAAGTAAGCTTGGAAAAGAGCCCTCACTTGGACTTGTAAGCTCAGCCATCGAGCATTAAAACTCTGAACAATTTTAAGTTCATCATCATCATCAAAATTCGTGGCTGGATGAAGGCCTTCCCAATCTGTTGCCATCTCTCAAGCAACTACAATGTCGCTAATCCACCCGGCACACCAACACGCCAGCTGATCGCATCGCTTCCATCTCCCCAGGTGGCCACCTTTTGGGAACGCGTTCCGTTCCTTGGCTGTCACCCTGTTGCAGAGGTCGCAAACGGGTTTTGATTCCTTACCCGTACCCGTACCCGGCCGCACCAGGGTCGCAAATGGGTACCCGTACCCGACCGGGTATGGGTAGCCGTTCCCTACCCGTACCCGTTCCCTACCCGAAATGAGTGACAAACGGCTACTCACCAGTGACTCACGGTCTACCCGTACCCGGCCGCACCAGGGTCGCAAACGGCTTCCCGTACCCGGCCGGGTACGGGTAGCCGGGTATCGGGTAGGGTACGGGTATCGGGTACCCGGTTGCGACCTCTGCCCTGTTGTTACCCTTGATCGTGGTCGATCGTCCCTTCTCGCGACGCGTCCTGCTCAGGGCGATTCATCTTACCCGTTCTTAACGGACATGATTGAACGTCTCAATTTGTCTTTTTTAGATAAGTGTAGTCTGAAAAAAGTAAAAAATTAACTTGAACAGTAAAACAGTTAATTATACTCTTGGAAGTGATGCGGTAGTTCCACTTCCTTAAAGTTGTTTTTGAATTAAAAAAATGCGCGTGTGTGTATATGTATGTTATTTTAAAAATGGTAACTTTTGTTTAATATTCAAGTGATAAACTGCCATATTAATCGAGAAACGATGCCACAAACTTCTTATGGGTGCTGTTTAATTGTATTCCATGATACTGGTCAACAAAATAAAAAACATTTTTTTCTGGCCTGGACTTTTGCAGCTGTTTTAGAATAATTTCAGGGTGCTGATTCCAAATCTGATCTCAGATTTGCTCTATCACATCTCATTTGTATGCTATCGGCATACCCCATTTTCATTGATTTTACCCGAAATTAACTCTGTCACTTATGATTGTAAGTTGTTGCGAGTCAGTGACTGCTTTAGTGTTAAAATATGGTGCTGTATTTCTAGGATAGTGTGTTTATAATATCATTTTATGTAGATATCCACATTTATTTAATATTTTTCTTCTGCAGTTTTTATTGAAAATGCAATATTTGATATCTCAAAAACCTGATGTGATAGACAAAAACTGATGCCAGATTTGGAATCAGCACCCCAAAATTACCTTAAAACCGTTGGAATACCTTATTCCAGAAAAAGTGTGTTGACCAGCGATAATTGGGCAACATCCTAAAGACATCATTACAGTTATACTAATGAACGCTGCAATGCACACAGAATAGAGTGTGGAGCCTTTCAGGAGACTTCGTTTTTTTAGATATAATTAAATTTTTAGAACTCAAGGGCAAAGGACACATTCTGGAAAATAAAAATAAAATGCCTGGAATTGTATAAGGTTTTAATGAGCATCGGTACTTTAGTATTTGAGCTGCATTTTGTTTAATTATTCGTGATACTATTATTCTGCTTATTTACCCAGGAAAGCCTCAATGAGTCTCTCTTTAATTAGGGGAGGGGGGTCTTGCCAAGTTTTTTTTTTGGGGGGCCGGCGGAGAAATGTTTCATGATGCACAATTCGAATTGTGTGATTTGCAAGGTAATTTTTCAGCATTTGGATGGGTTTGTGTTGACGATACCAGTGTCAAGTTGCGTTTGAATTTAGTTTCAAGTGGCGAGCTGCAGGAATGAGCCCAGCTACAGATTTTCAGAATCGGACAACTTATTTACTCTCCAACACACCAGGTGGAGCTTAAATAGTAACGAATTGTCATGTTTTGTTTACGTGACAAACCTTACTAATTGGCTGTGTCGGGTGGTGGCGGGTTTAACGACAAATGTATATTTACGTGATCTAGCCCCAAAAAAACCCCCTCTATTATGGATTATATATATTATATACTGGAGGAATCCAATGCGCTTTAAAGCTCTTTTTCGCAGATGTCCGGTCGCTGTTAGTAGTCCAGATTTTCCTGGTGGAGCGGCACGATGGAATCTGTGTGTGCCGAGTTTGCCTGAGTGGTGGCGCAGTGGTGAGTGCACCGCACTATCAGAATCTCTATTCATCCTGGAGAAATCCGATGAGCTGTGAAGCTCTTTTCCGCAGATGTCCGGCATGAACCCGGGCGAGCCGATGTTCTCATGAGTTGTGGGCGACAGCTGAACCGATCCAGGGCATCTCCCTTTACCAACCTGCACCTGTACTGACCGGCACGGTGAAGTATGGTCAAACGACCATTATGATAGACGCGGCATGGGGGAGGCATTCATCCAGTATTGAATTAATTAATGGCTTTTACACTATGAGACCTCCTTTACCAGTGGCAAAATATAGTAGTAGGTTTTTACCCTTTCAACTGGTACAAAACTGACACCTTTATACAGGGGATCATGTTTGCAATAACCACAACACAAGCAGTCAAAATGCAAAAAAAAGAAACCACTCTGATAATGATATGCACTGTTCTTGAAGTTGATTGGTCCACACCCGAGACAGCTTTTCTTAGAGTCTTAGAGTCTAGTCCCTATTCGTGTTGTTTGCATTTTGACTGCTTGTGTTGTGGTTATTGCAAACATGATCCCTTGTATAAAGGTGTCAGTTTTGTACCAGTTGAAAGGGTAAAAACCTACTACTAATTAATGGCTGTAAATAGATTCGAAACTTATTTTTTTCAAAATATATTTGCAACAAACAAACACGTTACTGGCATGATAGATTACCCAGTGCGTGCCTTACTCTGCATGCACTGCACATCTTTTTGGGTATTTACCAGAATAACAAGAGGCAACAATGATGGGGTTTGTGGTGTGGTGCGCGTGTGTGTGTGCGTGCGCGTGTGTGGGCATTGGAATGCTGTGCGTCCAGTAGGCACACATGAGACCAGAGGGCCCACACCACCACCATGGCCAGGATGGATTGGGGCTAAACGGCGACGTGAGTTGGGAGGAGGGCAGGGATTTAAAACGCTTGACCTGTGCCACTTAAGAAGTTGCACATGTTGACACGTGATGGTGGTGAGTGCGGTGAGTGTAGATGGTGGTGAGTGCGGTGAGTGTAGATGGTGGTGAGTGTAGATGGTGGTGAGTGTGGTGAGTGTAGATGGTGGTGAGTGTAGATGGTGGTGAGTGTGGTGAGTGTGGATGGTGGTGAGTGCGGTGAGTGTAGATGGTGGTGAGTGTAGATGGTGGTGAGTGTGGTGAGTGTAGATGGTGGTGAGTGTAGATGGTGGTGAGTGCGGTGAGTGTAGATGGTGGTGAGTGTAGATGGTGGTGAGTGTAGATGGTGGTGAGTGTGGTGAGTGTAGATGGTGGTGAGTGTAGATGGTGGTGAGTGCGGTGAGTGTAGATGGTGGTGAGTGTAGATGGTGGTGAGTGTAGGTGGTGGTGAGTGTAGATGGTGGTGAGTGTGGTGAGTGTAGATGGTGGTGAGTGTAGATGGTGGTGAGTGTAGATGGTGGTGAGTGTGGTGAGTGTAGATGGTGGTGAGTGTAGATGGTGGTGAGTGTAGATGGTGGTGAGTGTGGTGAGTGTAGATGGTGGTGAGTGTAGATGGTGGTGAGTGTAGATGGTGGTGAGTGTGGTGAGTGTAGATGGTGGTGAGTGTAGATGGTAGTGAGTGTAGATGGTGGTGAGTGTGGTGAGTCTAGATGGTGGTGAGTGTAGATGGTGGTGAGTGTAGATGGTGGTGAGTGTGGTGAGTGTAGATGGTGGTGAGTGTAGATGGTGGTGAGTGTAGATGGTGGTGAGTGTAGATGGTGGTGAGTGTGGTGAGTGTAGATGGTGGTGAGTGTAGATGGTGGTGAGTGTGGTGAGTGTAGATGGTGGTGAGTGTAGATGGTGGTGAGTGTGGTGAGTGTAAATGGTGGTGAGTGTAGATGGTGGTGAGTGTAGATGGTGGTGAGTGTAGGTGGTGGTGAGTGTAGATGGTGGTGAGTGTGGTGAGTGTAGATGGTGGTGAGTGTAGATGGTGGTGAGTGTAGATGGTGGTGAGTGTGGTGAGTGTAGATGGTGGTGAGTGTAGATGGTGGTGAGTGTAGATGGTGGTGAGTGTGGTGAGTGTAGATGGTGGTGAGTGTAGATGGTGGTGAGTGTAGATGGTGGTGAGTGTAGATGGTGGTGAGTGTAGTCAGTGTAGATGGTGGTGAGTGTAGTCAGTGTAGATGGTGGTGAGTGTAGATGGTGGTGAGTGTGGTGAGTGTAGATGTTGGTGAGTGTAGATGGTGGTGAGTGTAGATGGTGGTGAGTGTGGAGAGTGTAGATGGTGGTGAGTGTAGATGGTGGTGAGTGTGGTGAGTGTAGATGGTGGTGAGTATAGATGGTGGTGAGTGTAGATGGTGGTGAGTGTGGTGAGTGTAGATGGTGGTGAGTGTAGTCAGTGTAGATGGTGGTGAGTGTAGTCAGTGTAGATGGTGGTGAGTGTAGATGGTGGTGAGTGTGGTGAGTGTAGATGTTGGTGAGTGTAGATGGTGGTGAGTGTAGATGGTGGTGAGTGTGGTGAGTGTAGATGGTGGTGAGTGTGGTTAGTGTAGATGGTGGTGAGTGTAGATGGTGGTGAGTGTAGATGGTGGTGAGTGTGGTGAGTGTAGATGGTGGTGAGTGTGGTGAGTGTAGATGGTGGTGAGTGTAGATGGTGGTGAGTGTAGATGGTGGTGAGTGTAGATGGTGGTGAGTGTGGTGAGTGTAGATGGTGGTGAGTGTAGATGGTGGTGAGTGTAGATGGTGGTGAGTGTGGTGAGTGTAGATGGTGGTGAGTGTAGATGGTGGTGAGTGTGGTGAGTGTAGATGGTGGTGAGTGTAGATGGTGGTGAGTGTAGATGGTGGTGAGTGTGGTGAGTGTAGATGGTGGTGAGTGTAGATGGTGGTGAGTGTAGATGGTGGTGAGTGTGGTGAGTGTAGATGGTGGTGAGTGTATATGGTGGTGAGTGTAGATGGTGGTGAGTGTGGTGAGTGTAGATGGTGGTGAGTGTAGATGGTGGTGAGTGTAGATGGTGGTGAGTGTGGTGAGTGTAGATGGTGGTGAGTGTAGATGGTGGTGAGTGTGGTGAGTGTAGATGGTGGTGAGTGTAGATGGTGGTGAGTGTAGATGGTGGTGAGTGTGGTGAGTGTAGATGGTGGTGAGTGTAGATGGTGGTGAGTGTAGATGGTGGTGAGTGTAGATGGTGGTGAGTGTGGTGAGTGTAGATGGTGGTGAGTGTAGATGGTGGTGAGTGTAGATGGTGGTGAGTGTATTCAGTGTAGATGGTGGTGAGTGTAGATGGTGGTGAGTGTAGATGGTGGTGAGTGTAGTCAGTGTAGATGATGGTGAGTGTACTCAGTGTAGGTGGTGGTGAGTGTAAGCCGTCTCGCCTGCTAGAGTTGGCGTGGGCAGCAGTGTGCACGCCATGGATTTGGATGCCCCTCATCACGGCCAATTTCTCCACCTCCCCACTTCTTGGTAGCCTATCGCCTGGGGGCCCAGGTGCCATCTCCACTACCAGCACCACCACCAGCACCACCACCAGCACCACCACCAGCACCACCACCATCTCCACCGCCAGCATCACCGCCAGCACCACCACCTCCACAACTCGATGGCTGTACCACTGAGCGTAATGCATTCGTCTAAAGTCACACAGCAGTGCTGATTATTGTTGTACAGCGTGGTCCAGATGTCTCGTGACCCCCCCCCCCCCCCCAATTTAATTATCTAAAACTTAATCGATATTTTTAGCAAGGTTTATTTCAAACCGAAAAGAAAAACAATATTCAGGGGTCAATTAATTGGGAGTCACAAGTCATCTGAACCACTCCGTACAGTTTTCCAAGTGGCAGCAGTAGCGGTTTCTTTCACTGATCTCGGTGTCAGTAATCTCAGAGGCCACGGTAATAACCATTCGTAGTGTATTGTGTAACAACTCATCATGCGCTTTTGTGGATCTTTCTGAGTTATAAAATTATAATTAAATATACGCCCTGTTCGTGTCTCTACATAGAGATACTACTTTTGAAAAAATGATAACTCTGAGCCCATGGACTTTCCAGACCAATATCATCCATCAGCATTTGTTTAAACAACACAGCTGTGGACCAGTTTTAACCTTTGAGGTCTCATCGGCAGAACAAGGCTTACTAAACAAATATCGCTGGGTTTGCCAGATGTTCGTGGCAAGGACACCACGTGTTACACAATGGGACTCTTTTCAGTTCACAACGCAGGGTGTGTGGACTACTACGGCGTTCAAGAATGTGTCCGCTTGAACAGCCTTTACTTAAAGCGAGCGGCATCCCAATGGAGACATATTTGGTGGAAAGGGGGAGAGCTTAATTCGGTACAGGAAACTATCAGAGCCAGATGGGTGGACAAGTTCACTTTAATATTCGCCCAATTGCCAGCAACCTAAATGAACTGCAGCGTTAGTAAATTAGCGAAATAATAAAAACCCATTAGCAACCAGGTGAGAGCCCGTGGGCACAACGCATCGATTTTGTACCGGAGGCAGCGGTATTGGGGGGGGGGGGCATTGATGATGATAACAACGACGACGATGATTGTTTTTCCGCACGCGGTGATGTGTTACGAGCGTAATTAAGCGTCGGCCCTGCATTGCGTACTGCAGGAGGGTGCCATCTCCCGTTGGGGGGGGGGGGGGGGGGGAAATAATTTAAAATTAAAACTCCCAACCAGACCCGCAAGCCAGCAGCGCCTATGCGCGGAGTAGAAATGCCCAAAGCCGCCGCTGATCATGGAGAGCGGCCGCGTCGATGCCGTGAAGCAGCGCGAAGCAGCGCGAAGCTTTGCCGCTGTGCGAGTGAAGAAGGCCCTGATGCTCGCCATATGGCGGGGAATGATGCGGGTGGGTTAGCGGGGCTGGTGGATGGGTGGTGGGGGGGCTGAGTGGAGCCGCGTGAGCCAGGTGGGAGCAAGTGGCGGGTGGTGGTGGTGGTGGTGGCGGTGGTGGTGGTGGTGCAAGTGGTGGTGGTGGTGCAAGTGGCGGGTGGTGGTGACGGTGGTGGTGGTGGTGGTGCAAGTGGCGGGTGGTGGCGGAGGTGGTGGTGGTGGTGGCGGTGGTGGTGGTGGTGGTGCAAGTGGCGGGTGGTGGTGGTGTTGGCGGTGGTGGTGGTGGTGCAAGTGGCGGGTGGTGGTGGTGGTGGTGGCGGTGATGGTGGTGGTGGTGGTGGTGGCGGTGATGGTGGTGGTGGCGGGTGGTGGCGGCGGTGGTGGTGGCGGCGGTGGTGGTGGCGGCGGTGGTGATGGTGGTGGTGGTGCAAGTGGCGGGTGGTGGTGGCGGTGGTGGTGGTGGTGCAAGTGGCGGGTGGTGGTGGCGGTGGTGGTGGTGGTGCAAGTGGCGGGTGGTGGTGGTGGTGGTGGCGGTGGTGGCGGCGGTGGTGGTGGCGGTGGTGGTGATGGTGGCGGTGGTGGCGGCGGTGGTGGCGGGTGGTGACGGTGGTGGTGGCGGTGGTGGTGATGGCGGTGGTGGGGGAGTGAACAGAGCTCCGTGTTCGCTGCTGCTACGAAGCGGCGGTGGATGCGGGCGATGGCTTTGCACAACCGCGAGACGCGACTCGGTAACGCGCCGGGCAGACGCGGCGTTTAGAGAGCGCCATCCTCGGCCTGTGACCGATGCCCCTTGTCAGAGCTGGGTTTGTTCGTGTTTTTCCTTCCCTCCCCTTCCTCCAGAGAGAACGATAAGCAGGTTTATTCTGTTGACGTGCACGCGCCAATTGGTGCCGGGAGACCACGCCGTGGTCGAGTGGCGAGTGTCCAGTGGAATGAACTCCGAGTGTAGTTCTTAAAACAAAAAAAACTAAAAATCCCGTGACGATACAAAGACAACGATCCCCCGTATAGCCTCAACAGACTGTTGGAACCAAGTGCTGTTAGCGATCACCTATAAGAGAGAGGCCAGCGCTACAACCGGCCGCCTTTGTCTCCCCAGTGCACAACGTTAGGTTATCATTTCAATGCTGAGTCGACATAGAGGAGGCCCAAGACCAGTTAAAATATTCACCACTGTTATTGGTTCGTGAGGGTTCCAAGCAGAGTGTGCTAACCACTGCGCCACCACTTCCCACGATAAGATATGATGCACACGCGCACACACACATAAACTCGACTTATCTCATCAACCATTACCAACTTTTTTCTCTAGTATTGCCATTCGATGTTGCAGGAGATGGCACATCGAGATAGCAACGTCCACTTTCTGTGACGAGGAAAGAGGTGCGTTCAAACCACGGAACCCTCGGAATCTGCCTCCTGAAACGGCAAGTGACTTCTACGCGATGTGGTGCTCGCAACGCGTGGAGGGAATCAGAAAACAAGGAGCACCAAAGTGGTTTTCTCAGTTGCGCATCGCCTCCCAACAGATCCACGTCGACTGCGACTACGATCCGCGACTGCTGCTGCTGCTCCTGCTGCTGCTGTTGCTGCTGCTGCTCCTGCTGCTGCTGTTTTTGCTGTTGCTGCTGCTGTTGATGCTGTTGCTGCTGCTGCTGTTGCTGCTGCTGCTGCTGCTCCTGCTGCTGCTGTTGCTGCTGTTGCTGCTTCTGCTGTTGCTGCTGCTGTTGCTGCTGCTGTTGCTGCTGTTCCTGCTGCTGCTGCTGTTGCTGCTGCTGTTTGCTGCTGCTGTTGCTGCTGCTGTTGCTGATGTTGCTGCTGATGCTGCTGCTGCTGTTGTTGCTGCTGTTGCTGCTGCTGCTGTTGCTACTGCTCCTGCTGCTGCTGTTGCTGCGGCTGCTGCTGCTGCTACTGCTGTTGCTGCTGTTGCTGCTGCTGCTGTTGCTGCTGCTGTTGCTGCTGCTGTACCCACCGCGTGCAAACCTCGCTAGCGACACGGCCAGCAACGCAGTTTCGAGGTCTCCGGCCCCCAAAGAACCTGGAACGCCGCTACCAGCTCACGCTCGGCATCTTTCCCCCGAGGCGGAGCCAGTTCCGCAACAGACTCAAAACCGGTGTCGTTTCAGAGAGCCGATTTCGACGTGTGATCAATGAAATTCGAGGTGTGATCAATACACTTCGACGTGTGATCAATGTATTTCGACGAGTGATCAATGAAATTCGACGTGCGATCAATGCACATTCGTGATGGACTGAACTCGTAAGAGTTCGCAGTATCAAATGTCCTTACTTACTTACTCAGAGGATGTGCAAATGACATTGAATTTCCCGCATCTCCGATGAGCACGGTTTGCTATGTACGGTGCGAAAAGAAGTTCAACACACACACACACACCCGTACCTACAATGTATTCTTGTGGTCGGAATGACGTAGGTGTGGAGCTGATGAAACGGCCGCTATAGATCGAGGGAACACATTCCTGCGGAGGGAGCTGGTAGGAACGTTGGGTTGCTCGGTCAATGGCCAGGGTCAACGGCGGCGTGGTGTATTCCACAAATATTCCCGACACTGAGGGTGGGCACAAGCCGGCGTGAGTAGGTTAAACGTTGAGTTTTATAAGGGCACCACGGGGTGACCAGCCCCTCCACACCCAGCCCCTCCCCACCCTCACCTCCCCACCCAGCCCCTCCCCACCCTGCGCTCCCCACCCAGCCCCTCCCTCCCCACCCAGCCCCTCCCTGCACGACGGACACAATAATTCCCTGTGGGCTGGTGTAACCAGGAGGTTCCTACCAGTAAAATGTATTTCTCCCCGATATGTTTGAACCTTTGCTGCACACTCACTCACTCGGTGTGTTCCTTTCAAGATCTGCTTTGCGGAGGAGATATGTGTATCAATCAGCTTTCACCTGTTCCAATAATAATCATTATAATTAATGCATCATTATAGACGAGCCTAATATTTACAGCTCACTCGTGAACGATTGACTCTGTATGTATGTTGAACTTCGTTCGCACCCTACGTAGCAAACCTTGCGAATCGGATGTGGTGGTGGGGGGGGAAGGACAACAAACTGAACACAACAAGCAACTCTGCAAGTCGATGGCCAAAATATATCGCCAATTACTTGTTATTAATGTATACACACAACGGTCGATGTTTTCGCGAGCGCAAATTGCTTGCCGCGATTCCACTCTAATCTTGCGCGGCAGCAGCAGCAGCGATGTGGTTTAGGAGCTCGATGCCAATGCCGAGGTCTGCTGCCGAGCCACGATGAGAGGGCTTCAGCAGAGAGCTGCTCTCGTTGTTCTGTTCCTCCTGCTCCTCCGTTGAAAGAGCACAGACGACAATCCGTGCTCCTGTGACGAGCGTTCCAGAAGAGCACTGCTTCATGGGCAAAATCGCGTTATAATGAATAATATAGAACATAGGGTAATTCTAGATTTGAAGCTTTCGTGACTGGAATGATTCATACTCTTAGTTCTTTTGGTAAAGTTACGTAGGTAAAAAATGAAATTAAAATTAATAAAAAATAAAATAATAAATCACGACGTTTCGGAGGCAACACAAGTCTCCGTCATCAGGTGGGACCGTCACAGCCAGTGATTTTTATTGTATTTTTATTAATTTTAATTAAATTTTTTACCTACGTGACTTTACCGAAAGAACTAAGAGTATGAACATAGGGTAAATCACAGTCCGCGTGAGATGCGTACGCAGGCTGAAACGAAGACGGAGTCGCGTAGGTAGCTTCCAGAAGCATCCAGCAGCATCCCAGTGCCTTGTTGCGATGCTTCGCCGAGGCAGCCACGAAACCGCGTATTCCTCGCTCGCTCGCGTTATTGCCAATTCGCAACCGCGTCATTAACACAAAGTTGCGTTCCACAACACATTCATCGCGTTACGTCCAAGTCGACGTGAAGAAAACACGCGGCGTTACAAGGGAATGGACTCCGCTGCAGCGGTTTACGATGCGGGACGCGGCTTGGTGAGCACGTAACTCTGCAATAGCCAGAGCCAGCCGTCTTGGTTACTGACAGCTGTCCGAAGTGCGTGATGCTCATAATGATAACCTACGACACATTCTCATTCCACCGCTAGATGAAGCCGTCTCTCCCCCCTCCCCCCCAATGCCATGTCGGTTGTTGCGAGGCTGTTTGACCATACTTCACCACACTGGAGGGTGGTTCCAGGCATCACTCGGCACTGACATCAGCCCTGGCCAGGAATGGAACTCAGGTGCGCAGGTTCCAGCAACAGCAGTGCCAGCCCCCCTCCCCGCCCCGTCCTTGTTTACTCATCGGCTGTATTAATACCTTGGCATGCCGAAACTATGAAACTCAGCACGCGGTGATTTTATTTGCACGTCCAAATACGCGCCTGGAAATCGCACGTGGGTGTGATGCGGCATTGTTCGGCGGTTACTCAACAGTTTGCGAAATACCATTTTCCCCGGCGACTTGGTTCACGTGGCGGTGAAGGGGTTGGAGGACATCAACAGAATGCAACGTATTTCCCGTGTAAATCGGACGTTAAAGAATCTTGACTTAAAGCTTTCGTGACTGCAGGAATTCGTATTCTTTGGGTCTTTCGGTAAAGTCACGCCGACAGGTTCAAAGAAAATAAATATTTTTGTTTATTTTCTATGACCCTATCTACCGTGACTTTACCGAAAGACCTTAACGAATAGACGTTAAAGACCCCGTGACATGTACGTGTGTACGATGGACTTCTTTCACACCCTGCGTAGCCAACCGTGCTAATCGGATGTGCGGGGGAAGGACAACAAACTTTAAAAGTGCTTCGATCCCAGTAGCTTCCTCATATCGGACAGCACAGCGTTCCAGACGGCCGCAGCGCGCGATGCGCTGACCAGCTTTGTTCGATGGCCAGCCAGAAATCCGCTGCTGCGAGGATGCCCGGAGTTTGCGTGACAATGGTTTACGCTCCCTGACGAGATCAGTGAGGCATTGTGGTTCATTTTTGGCAAGCACTGCGTGTGTAATGAGTCCGACCTCACGGTGTGTTTGTTCGGCAACCAGAAGCCAACGCGGCACGGCGCGCACATCAGGACTGTAGTCTGTGCTTCTCCAGAGCAGCAGCAGCAGCAGCGCTACACGGACTCTCTCCTGAAGCCATCTCGTGGTGGCCAGCACACCGCCTCGACATTGCAATTCATCTCCTCGACACATCGCTGCCATGAGCAAAAATCAAATACGCTTCCCAAGAGCTAAATATTTGTAGGTCGCCGTGTCACACCCGACGTCTTCTCACCGGAGATAATGAATCTCACTCCACGGGCTCTCGCCCGGTTAGACAGACGGGACATCAATCATGGAATCGTCAAGCGCAGTGTACGCGACATCGCAGTGAGTACACACCTGTGCGGTTACAGCGGACGTCTGAAACCACAAACCGATCATATTTATCAGTGCCCACGCTCCTTGCGTACCACTCGTGCGCCAATTCAAGTACGGAGTTGGGAGCCTGCGTTGGCAGTGGAGATGAATGAAGCACGTGTTCACAATGAAGCACGTGTACAACTGAACTCCTGCGTGGAGCGGTGGGGGCAGCGGTTATCGCACATCGCTCACAAACCCTGCCCACTCGAGTTCGATGACTAAACCGGCCACGGCTGACATCGGTGGCGAGTAATATCTGAACGGCTCCTGCCACCACCACCACCACCACCTCCTCCTCGTCCCTCCTCCTCTTCCACCCCTTTCACCGACACTGGCCGACGCGGGGAGGTCTTCATCCAGCAGTAGACTGACGTGAACGCTGCACGTTATTCGGATTGCGTTATTTGAGAACTTTAGTCGAGAACATCTTTTTTTTATATCACCAACTGAAGACCCGTAAAACGGGCTTTACGAAGTCGCTGTTGTACACGAGAGAGGAACTCGCAAGCAAAGCGGTCGCGTCGGCAAAAACGCTCCGAGGCTGATCCGTCGTCTCTTCGGGAACTCGGATACATTTAAGACGGCAAAGAAAGCCGCAGAGAGGCGCAGTCCTGAGGCTATTGTCCACGCCATCGCTGGTGAGAGGGTCTCCACTTAAAGAGGGTGTTTTGGTCTACTCTTCCACGCCGGTCAAAAACATATTGGAAGAGGTTTGGAGTATCCGAGCGCACTTGATCCCGTCGTGGCGCACGACCTGCCGATTATCGACTGCCCGTGGTGACTCCTTTGATATCGCAGGGTGCACAGAGGCGGTAGGGTGGTGGTGGTTGTGGTGGTGGTTGTGGTGGTTGTGGTGATGGTACAACTTCATCCAACTCTCACGCCTGGAGGCTGAGCCGGCAAACCTCTGGGCTAAACAAGGCGCTACCCCGACGGGTTTATGTGTGCAGCCCAGAACTCCCTACAAAGATCGTTGAGAAGCGCTTTCGAAGGGACCCACTACCCCCCCCTCCCCTTGGGCTGGTATCACAACGCGTTCAGTCAAGCGCCATTGCGAGCAGAACGCGGTGAAGATTGAGGGTCGTGGAAGGGGTTTGAGAGGCGGTCGACGTCTCGAGCTATAGCTGCTGACCTTCTTGCGTGACCTCGTCCACAAGCGAAGCTCCTGAAACCCGAGACCCACAAAACGCGGTCGTCTACGCACCGCGCGAAATAAGTTAAACACACGTGCGTGCGCGCATACGCACGACCCGAACCCCAAATCATATCCTTCACTCTAGCCCTTAGCCCTGACGATAGCTCTACATACGCCTAATCCTACCCAAGTGCTCGTACACACACACACACGCGCGCGTATATCTTCAATATAAGTAGCGACATCGTGTATCCGTATCGTGTACGCGCTGGATTGACCGTCGGTACGCACCAGAAGTGGAGGTCGTGCATAGGCATGGATGTGTGTGTGTGTATTAACACAGGTACGAGTTTGTATTGGCATGTGCGTGTGCATCTGAGGATGTCTACGTCAGTACATTGCAGTAGCTACGTGCACGTTTTATGAGTGCACGCATGTACGTGGGTATACGTTACATTATGTTGTTATGAAGTATGTATGTTGAATTTCTTTCGCACCGTACCGCGGGGGGGGGGGGGTGGCAGCAGAGACCACGAATAGGAACGTAACGGGCACGTTGTGATCAACGCAGTGTATAATGTAAACTGTACTTCTAAAGAGCGAGAGAGAGAGAATCAAAACACCGCCGACTTAAAGCGACTGTCCGATCGACTGAAGAATCCTGCACAATGCATTTCGCAGCCGTGAAATTCAAGTTGGGTGTGGGTCTCCCAGGGCAACACGAAGCACCCACCCACCCCCCGTTATTATGGGAATGGCGTGGCTATTCAAAACAGGGCTAAAAAAAGACATCAATGAAAAGGCACAGGTCCTTGAGAACAACACAAAAACAGCCCAGTCCTAGGTACCTTCCACTTGGATCGAGTCTTCATTAGGCCGGGAAAGCTTCGCGTGATGCGTCTGTCAGTGTGCGTGGGTGCTCCGTGGGGAGCGGTCGTGCAGGTCCCTTGCGCCACGAACCCAACGACGGCGGTGACGATTATCTGGGTGCCTGGTGCCGTGTGGAGTAATCGTCGCCACGAGGGAGACAAAGGCGGCCGGCCGTGCCGCGCTTCGTAAGTGCTCGCTAACAGCACTTGCCCCAACAGTCTGTTAAGGCTACACGGGGGATCTTTGTCTTTGTGGTGCTGACCACCCACCCCCTTGTGTGCCGTTCAGTGGATGGCTAACAACACTTGCCCCAACAGTCTGTTAAGGCTACACGGGGGATCTTTGTCTTTGTGGTGCTGGCCACCCACCCCCTCGTGTGCCGTTCAGTGGATGGCTAACAACACTTGCCCCAACAGTCTGTTAAGGCTACACGGGGGATCTTTGTCTTTGTGGTGCTGGCCACCCACCCCCTCGTGTGCCGTTCAGTGGATGGCTAACAACACTTGCCCCAACAGTCTGTTAAGGCTACACGGGGGATCTTTATCTTTGTGGTGCTGGCCACCCACCCCCTCGTGTGCCGTTCAGTGACTCGCTAGCAGCACTTGCCTCAACAGTCTGTGAGGGGCTATACGGGGGATCTTTGTCTTTGTTACTTGTGTTTTATGGGGAGCGACAGTGCAGCAGTCAGCTACGCTGCGCTACAAACCCGAGTTCGATTCCCGCTCACGACCAACACCCAGTGATGAGTATCTTAAACACTCATGGAAGCTTCAAATCTAGAACTCATGGACCTCCTTCTTGATCGACCCGACCTCACACGAGTGCTTGGTGAGATGTGTAAACGTCGCCACCGGGGACGCAAATGCAGCCAGGCGTGCTTCTGCCACGCCAGCCTTCATAGGTGCTCGCTAAAAGCGCTTTCACCAACAGTCGATTAAAGGCTACACGGGGGATCTCTGTCTTTTGTTTCATGTCCGACGGCACAATGATATAATAATTCTCTCTGAATTTCCGTTAACCATATTTCACCTCGCTGGGGTTGGCCGCTTCAGATGTTAATACAGCCGCCAGTACCATGAACTCCGATGCGAACCCAGTCACCCCACTTAACAATACAGTCGTAAACACCAGCCTTGCCACATGTTTACAACGTAGAACACCGATCTCGGTTGACGCTGGAGCCAAGCCTGGGCGTAAAGATGCATTGCCGAGAGCGTCCAGAACTGGGGGATGTTTGGCAAATTCCATCAATATCCGCAAAAAAGGTACTGTGCAGACACATACCGTGAGTAAATACTATTACTCAGTGAGTCCAGTAGTAGCAGGACCGTGAATGAAAATCATCAGTCTGCAGTGCCGGACTGCACCAACCCGCATCGGTGACGAACGTGATGAAGTATTCTCAAATAACGCAAACTCCCGTCGTGATTTTGTATTGTTTGTTGCTGTTGTTGTGACGTTCCTACGTCTATGAAGAAGGGCTTCATAGCTTATCGGATTCCTCCTTGCAGCATAAATACAGATTCTGATTCCGACGGCGTTCATCCAGCAGTGTATTGACACGAGACATTGGTGCTAGTTATCGTCTGCAAGCTGTTTCACTAATCGGCATGTCCTTCAGAAGCCAACACGCTGTTGACATGTCCGAGGATTTATTCGGGACTTTTAGAAATTAAGGAATTCAAGATAAAAAAATAAAATTCCCCCAATTAATCTTACTCATACTGTTGTTTAGGGTGCTATTACGGTGCGTAGGACGCCTCATATAGATATACTCATCAACTCCTACGTAGATACTCCATATAGAAAGATCCCCCGTATAGTCTCAACAGACTTTTGGGGCAAATGTTGTTAGGGAGTAGCACCTATGAAGGCCGGCACGGCGTGCGAGGGGGTGGGTGGCCAGCAGCACGCCCGGCCGCCTTTGTCTCCCCAGTGGAGATGTTTACTACACACCGCACCAGGTACTCATTTTAGGCCGAGTAGACCTAGGGGAGGACCAGGACCGGATCGTAATCAACTACACGCAATCCGTTCAAGTTATAAAACACTGCACGTGCGCTGGTGATTCTGTAAAGTGCATTTTTTTACAAACGCATCACTCTTAACGCAAAGTATTCCTTCACCACAATCCACTGCTGGATGATTGCCTTCCCTGCGACGTTGCCGGTCCTGGGTGTAGATTGACCATACTTCACCACGCCGGTCAGTGCGGGTCGGCGAAGTGTAGCGGGGGGTGGGGTGAGGGAATCAATTTAGTCCAAACCGGTAAATATCGCTCGCCACTGGTGTTAGCCGTGGTCGGGAATTGAACTCACACGTCCTAGCTCAGTGCGCTAACCACTGCGCCACCGCTCCACCCAATACACACACAGTACACACACACACACCCTAGCTCAGTGCGCTAACCACTGCGCCACCGCTCCACCCAATACACACACAGTACACACACACATACAAGTCCTAGCTCAGTGCGCTAACCACTGCGCCACCGCTCCACCCAATACCCACACAGCACACACACAAACACGAAACGCATTACACGTTTAAATAAGTGTAGTGATATGGAACGGGTCACTTCGGCGTGCAGCGCTGGCCGCCGGCATAGAGAAGTTCGGCTGCCACATGAACCCTGTGGGCCAGAGGCGAGGGGGCAGGCGGGAGGAAGGAGAGTGGGGAGAAGGGGACCGAGGGGGTAGCCAAGGGGGAGCGTCATGTCCCGTCAAGTCCTCGTCATCATCGACACCACCGTCTCACCCTCGTCTCAGCGCCGTGGCTCAGGCAGCACGTTTGCTGTCCTCACCTTGCTACCGTATCCTCAGTGCCTGCGAGGGCTATAAATAAACAGAGTGCCTCCTGATATAGCGTCTCTCCAGGCTGTCACTACACAAATTCACAAGCCACCGCGTGATCCTCTGCACGAGCGCAGGCGCGTGGCACGTGAGCGCGTTCCCGTTTAGCCGTGCACCTGGGGTGCGGTGGGCACTTCGCGGTACAATCCTGCCCCGTGAATGTCCCACAGCCCGTGGTGGTGGTGGTGGGGGGGGGGGGAGAGAAATCGGAGGAGGGGGAGGAGAGGGTGGAAGGGGAGATGCTGGGGGTTTGAGGGAGGGGGTCGCGGTGGGGGCTTTAGCAAACAGGGGGGAACGAGCCGAATCCCGTCGACAATCTGCCCGTCAGATGCGCGCCAGGGAGAGAAATGGCACCCCCAGCTGCGCGGCGCCTTACAGCGCCATATGTTAGCGCGTGTTGGCCAACTCGCTCCGTGTCTCCATGCTGCTGCTGCTGCTGCCGCTGGGCGCGTGTATGTGTGCCCGCATGCCCTCCCTCCCTCCCCGCGCGCGCAGCGGAGTGGCCGAAGCGCGCGAGCCCATGGGTATGCACGCGCACAGATACCCAATTACTCACTCGCCTACCTACCTACCTACCCACGTAGCTACCCACCCATCTACCGATCTATCCACCCACTTACCTACCCACCTACCCACCCATCTAACGACCGATCGACCCACCTACCCACCCACTTAATCACCTATCCGTCCATCTACAAACCCACCCGCCCATCTAACTACCCACCTACCGACTCACCTACCCACCCACCGACTTTGCCACCTACCTACTCACCTACCCATCCACCTACTGACCCACTCATCTAACTACCCACTCACCTACCTAACCCCCTCTAAACAACACTTCCCACTTACGCCTACACACGAGAACATACGCACTGGTACATACGTCAACGCACACATGCGCGTTTTCACACGTGTAATACACACCACACGCACACTCATACATACACACACAGAAGAGACGCACCCGCCTCCACGTACGAACATTCACAGGAACAGACAACGCTACGTTCACACAGGCGCACGTACAATAACAAAGACAAAAAATCGCTGTGTAGCCTGAATAGACTGTTGGGGCAAGTGCTGTTAGCGAGCGCCTATGAAGACCGGCACTGTGGCACACGAGGGGGTGGGTGACCAGTACCTTGCCCGGCCGCCTTTGTCTCCCTAGTGCCAATGTTTTTACACACCGCACCAGGCTGAGTGGACCTAGGGGTGCTGTGCTTCCCCTGGATCGACTCAGCCTCAAATGCGTAGCACGACCACCACACTACCACACGCATAGGCGTACTCTCTCTCTCTCTCACACACACGCCTGTTTTACTGCCACACGAACAGAAACCCTAAGCGATGATGTCTCATTAACCACGCGAGACAGTCCCATTGTGATCGGCGATTTTCCCTTGGTGCAGCATCAAATTGTAGTGGTTAACGCAATTACGGCAATTTGTATTTTATATCCGAAACATTTTTTTGTGTTTGTTTGTGACACAAACTCCACGCGCGTGTAAATATCGACGCCTTGTCGCATTCCCCCCCCCCCCCCCCCCGCGCATCAAACACGCAAACTTGTTTTTTATCCCTACATTGCAAGGCCGTAATTATAATATATATTGGGGGGGCACATACCCCCCCCCCCATATTCAAATATGCTCAAAATGCCCCCCCCCCCAATATATTGCTATAAAATAGATTTCTGTTCAAATGATTGTGGTTATGGTTGTACTTTATTAATCCGTAATCTCTGCCATTACATACAATGAAACAAGAAAAGGTAAAAAAAAGAAAAAAACAGAGCAATGTAATACAATACACTATTAGAAATTATTGTTAAAAATAAATAAAAAGTCCATCCCATGTGTTAGTGAATTTTTTTATATTTTAGGCAGGAAATTAGTTTTCAATTTTAGATTTTTTTCTGGGTTGGGGGGACCCCCAGACCCCCTGGAAGATTTGCCCCCCCCCCCCACGAATGTTGACTCCATGGCTACGGCCTTGCAACATCGGCACCCGCGATTGACGCCAACACCACCACAGGTTGACCGACCCAACTCTTGCCGACGATGCCTGATCTGTAATGTAGGGGGGGGGGGGGGAGGCCCATAATTGTTTGATCCATTACGCAAGAAATACACGATAATTGGAACGGACACATTTGAGCTGCGTGCATAATTAGCCGGGGGGGGGGGGAGACTAGCGCATTTGGATCGTGACCGCCTCCGAGGTGTGTGGCTGCAGTCTGCATCGGGAATCGAACCCGTCGACTTAGTAGAAACTGGCTAACCACGGACTTGATTGATTAGCTAGCTATGTATATATGTATGCTGAACTTCTTTCGCACCGTACGCCGCCAATCCTGTTGATCGGAGTTGCGGGGGGAAGGACAACAAAACTAAACAGTAAAATCAGTTTCTAAATTAATAACGAAATGAGAACTCTGAGTTATTTACAACGATCCTCCGTATAGCATTTCAACAGACTGCTGGGGATGGGTGCTCTTAGAGGGCACCTATAACGACCGGGATGCCACACGACGGGGGTGAGGAGGTGGCCAGCACGACGCGCGGCCGTCTTTGTCTCCCCAGGTACTCATTTGATGCCGAGTCGAGCTTGGGGGAGGCCCGGGACCGATTACAATACACGCCACTATTATTGCCATTATCATTGTGAAATCGAACTCTGGTCGCCGGGGTTCGTTGCGCGGTGCGCTAACCACTCAACCACCGCTCCCCCATACAACAGCAGTGACACACAAAGAGCCAGTCACGTACAATGACGCGCGCATAGTGTTGCCTTGCATCATTACCATCAGCAGGGGGTGGTGGTGGTGGTGGTGGGGGGGAAACTGTTTTCAGGGAAAGCCTTGGAGTTCAACGCTGCTATGTGGCCAACTCAGCGAGCCTCGTTACTGATGGCGTGTGTTATCAACTGTCTGCCGCCAGATATCCACCCCTAGCCTGCACAACAGATGACTTGATAATGACTCTTCGATGTATAGTTCTCTGATATCTGCTTCCTCGGACCGCTTTATAACACAGGTGCTTGCTGGCCTGCCGCTCTGCAGAGAGTTTCTAACGCAGTTGTTTATTTGTTCCATGGCCTGAACGCGGTGGCAGCAGAATCCGTCGTGATGGCATTGGGCGCGAGACGACCCTCGGATTGGCACGTCTGGTTGCGTACGGTGCGAAAGAAGTCCAACATGCATACAAGCGACGAGAAAGTTCAACGGTGCCTCCCAACGGCAGCGGCATCGTGATGCGATGGGCCAAAGCTCGCGCCTTTAAAATCGCCCCATGCGTACAAAATCAAAGCATCTCCTTGATTTTAAACGGAAACTGCGATGGGGATCATCGCCGTTACTGTGGCTACGAAACAGCGATGGCAATTCCACATTCCCGTGGTAGGTCACAGTCTCTCCATAGAACGACACAATCTATATTGAATCAATATAAAACGCGTACAGAAAACATTCCACGCTGTGGTTGTTTTTTTTCGCTCGCATTTGTTGTTGTCCTCGGAATATCTTGACTCTCATGAATGTTCTCTCCGCAGTAAATCATGCGAATAGATTACAGGAAAGTCATCGTAAGGAATGAGCGCATCTCGGTTCAGCATAGAATTAAATCAAATATATTCGTCATTGCCTCTGCTAGGTAAGCAGCAACAAGAGTAGCGTACAGCGGCAGTAGCCACAACAGCAGTCGCTACAGCAGCAGCAGCACGAGTAGCTACAACAACAGCAGCAGCAACTAAAACAGCAGCAGCAACAGCAGTCGCTACAGCAGCAGCAACACAAGTAGCTACAACAACAGCAGCAGCAACTAAAACAGCAGCAGCAACAGCAGTTGCTACAGCAGCAGTAACACAAGTAGCTACAACAGCAGCAGCAGCAACTAAAACAGCAGCAGCAACAGCAGTCGCTACAGCAGCAGCAGTAACACAAGTAGCTACAACAACTGCAGCAGCAACTAAAACAGCAGCAGCAACAGCAGTCGCTACAGCAGCAGCACAAGTAGCTACAACAACTGCAGCAGCAACTAAAACAGCAGCAGCAACAGCAGTCGCTACAGCAGCAGCAGAACAAGTAGCTACAACAACTGCAGCAGCAACTAAAACAGCAGCAGTAACAGCAGTCGCTACAGCAGCAGTAACACAAGTAGCTACAACAGCAGCAGCAGCAGCAACTAAAACAGCAGCAGCAACTAAAACAGCAGCAACAGCAGTTTCTACAGCAGAAGTAACACAAGCAGCTACAACAGCAGCAGCAGCAACTAAAACAACAGCAGCAACAGCAGTCGCTACAGCAGCAGCACAAGTAGCTACAACAACAGCAGCAGCAACTAAAACAGCAGCAGCAACAGCAGTCGCTACAGCAGCAGTAACACAAGTAGCTACAACAGCAGCAGCAGAAACTAAAACAGCAGCAGCAACTAAAACAGCAGCAACAGCAGTTGCTACAGCAGCAGTAACACAAGCAGCTACAACAGCAGCAGCAGCAACTAAAACAACAGCAGCAACAGCAGTCGCTACAGCAGCAGCAGCACAAGTAGCTACAACAACAGCAGCAGCAACTAAAACAGCAGCAGCAACAGCAGTCGCTACAGCAGTAGCAGTAACACAAGTAGCTACAACAACAGCAGCAGCAACTAAAACAGCAGCAGCAACAGCAGTCGCTACAGCAGCAGCACAAGTAGCTACAACAACAACAGCAGCAGCAACTAAAACAGCAGCAGCAACAGCAGTCGCTACAGCAGCAGTAACACAAGTAGCTACAACAACAGCAGCAGCAACTAAAACAGCAGCAGCAACAGCAGTCGCTACAGCAGCAGTAACACAAGTAGCTACAACAACAGCAGCAGCAACTAAAACAGCAGCAGCAACTAAAACAGCAGCATCAACAGCAGTCGCTACAGCAGCAGCAGTAACACAAGTAGCTACAACAACTGCAGCAGCAACTAAAACAGCAGCAGCAACAGCAGTCGCTACAGCAGCAGCACAAGTAGCTACAACAACTGCAGCAGCAACTAAAACAGCAGCAGCAACAGCAGTCGCTACAGCAGCAGCAGCACAAGTAGCTACAACAACTGCAGCAGCAACTAAAACAGCAGCAGTAACAGCAGTCGCTACAGCAGCAGTAACACAAGTAGCTACAACAGCAGCAGCAGCAGCAACTAAAACAGCAGCAGCAACTAAAACAGCAGCAACAGCAGTTTCTACAGCAGAAGTAACACAAGCAGCTACAACAGCAGCAGCAGCAACTAAAACAACAGCAGCAACAGCAGTCGCTACAGCAGCAGCACAAGTAGCTACAACAACAGCAGCAGCAACTAAAACAGCAGCAGCAACAGCAGTCGCTACAGCAGCAGTAACACAAGTAGCTACAACAGCAGCAGCAGAAACTAAAACAGCAGCAGCAACTAAAACAGCAGCAACAGCAGTTGCTACAGCAGCAGTAACACAAGCAGCTACAACAGCAGCAGCAGCAACTAAAACAACAGCAGCAACAGCAGTCGCTACAGCAGCAGCAGCACAAGTAGCTACAACAACAGCAGCAGCAACTAAAACAGCAGCAGCAACAGCAGTCGCTACAGCAGTAGCAGTAACACAAGTAGCTACAACAACAGCAGCAGCAACTAAAACAGCAGCAGCAACAGCAGTCGCTACAGCAGCAGCACAAGTAGCTACAACAACAACAGCAGCAGCAACTAAAACAGCAGCAGCAACAGCAGTCGCTACAGCAGTAGCAGTAACACAAGTAGCTACAACAACAGCAGCAGCAACTAAAACAGCAGCAGCAACAGCAGTCGCTACAGCAGCAGCACAAGTAGCTACAACAACAACAGCAGCAGCAACTAAAACAGCAGCAGCAACAGCAGTCGCTACAGCAGCAGTAACACAAGTAGCTACAACAACAGCAGCAGCAACTAAAACAGCAGCAGCAACAGCAGTCGCTACAGCAGCAGTAACACAAGTAGCTACAACAACAGCAGCAGCAACTAAAACAGCAGCAGCAACTAAAACAGCAGCAGCAACAGCAGTCGCTGCAGCAGCAGCAGCAGCAGTAACACAAGTAGCTACAACAACAACAGCAGCATCAACTAAAACAGCAGCAGCAACAGCAGTCGCTACAGCAGCGGTAGCAGCAACTGGCTCATAAATGTCGCGAGACACAAAGACTCAACATGAGCCGTGTTCAAAGGGGCTTCTATTTATCTGACACCCACCCCCTGTACTACCACCATAACCACCACCACGACAACGACCATCGGCACCACCATCACACACCACCAACCACCACCACCACGCACCACCACCCACCCACCAACTCCCGCTTGTGTGGCCGTCCGTGCGTGTCGTTCATATTCGCTCCACGCAATGCGAAGTGCTCGACTCGAGTGATGATGTCTGTGCAGCCGGCATGGGCTCTGAGTGCTCACCGTTAGATACACGCACACACGCACACGTTGTTGTCGTCGTAGTTCTTGCTGCTGCTGCTGTTGCTGTTGTTGTTGAAAGAGCGGTAAAAGTTGCGAAGTCGTTACTACGGGGCGGCTATGAGAATACACAGCTGTTACTAATGCAGAACGCACCCCACCACCACCAACAGCACCCCCACCTCTCTCTCCTCTCTCATCTCTTGTGTCGGCACTGCCATGAACTCAATGCCGCTCGCACAGAGAGAGAGGGAGAGAGAGGGGGAGGGAGGGATGTCGCAACGAACCCTCTGGTCTACGCTGTCTTTGTATGGCATGTGAGGATGTGCAGACAGACCTGTATCAATACACACTGTTGGCTTACGAGGCATCCTCCCCTCCGTGCCGTTTGGGTCGTGGGGGTGGTAGTCGACCATACTTTTTGTGTGTGTAGGTGGGGGGGCAGGTTGAGATAGAACTCGTCACCGATGTTATAGCCGTGGCCCGGAATTGAACTCACGTAGCCGAGCTCATTAGGGTAGTGCGTGAACTCCTGCCCCACCCGCTCCGGTCACACCGCATGTTGCATCGCAACGCGCATAGATTTGTTCGTGTGGATGATGTGTCGCTCGTCGCTTGCGTTACGTATGCATGCTTGTTGAACTTCTTTCGCACCGTACGTAGCCAACCGTGATCATCGCATACTTGTCAACCCATTATCAGTGCCGACGTTATTAGAGACCAATTCTGACCTCATTGGTCACCCCGTGCTGTTATCAATTCCAATGTTCATTCTTCAAAGTCCCGTCACAAGGGAGAGAAACACAAACAAATAGACAACACAGTTTTTGTTGTTGCCCGCATTGCAACGGCTGTACGCCGTATGGACGTGAAAACTCAATTCCCCTGCACAAGAATACGGGCTGAACCTTACAGCTTGACGGCGATGCAATCGGAGGTTCGTTACGACACAAGCCGGGCTACCTGAGTCACATTCCTGGCCATACGCGACAACTACGACGACATCACGACGAGTCTCAAGACTCCCCCCACCCACCCCCCACTAAAGTTTACTCAGCCTAAAATGACGAACTGCGTCGCCACGGCAGCGTAGCGGTCAGCGCTGCGTCGCTACGAACCCGGCGACCCGAGTTCGATTCCCGCTCACGGCCAACACCGGTGACGATTATCTGCACCGGTCCTGGGCCTCCCCCCCCGAGGTCGACTCAGCCTCGGATGAGAACCTGGTGATCGCGGTGTGTAGTAAACGTCGCCACTGGGGAGACAAAGGCGGTCGGGCGTGGTGCTGGCCGCCCAGCACCACGGCTCTCATAGGAGCTCGCTAACAGCACTTGACCCCGTGGTTTACAGCAGTGGATTATGGTAGAAACTTCATACGACGTGTTGTTACATTCATAGCAGAAACGTGAACAGTTGTTGTGCCACTAGCGACGCTACGCACGCTTTATTATCAACGCACAGTGCTGCCTCTGTTATACGTACTTCGAATAAGTAATGTTTCCATAAACGCCAGCTTATATATATATGTTTATTATATGGCAGTCGTGTTGTTAATGACGACAGTGGATAAAGTCGGCCTTTGTCTGGGCAGAACCCTACCTTTAACGCAAGCCCTGTATGTGAACGTGAATGTCACCATATCTCTACACACGTGTCACACATCAACTCGGCCGTCTCGCTCTACAAACGCGAGTGGTGGACACTCCACATTCTCATGACGTGCGCCAGTATATCCATACTGTGCACGTGAAGGCTACTTACTGTGTATATATATATATAAAAATCATCGCTGGCTGCGCGATACGACACCAATGCCCTGGACCATATTCCTCGGCAAACTTTATTTTTCAGGGCGATCCATTTCGAGATACCCCACTAATGTCGAACTCTCTTCCTCGCTACAGTTCATCGAGTACGGCACCGCGGCGAGCAAGCGACGCCTCCCGTATAGTACAGAGAGAGAGGGGGCAGAGTGGTTAATTAACAAAAGCTAAGTTTGGCGAGAGACGCGTTCGACAGCTTTTAGATCACAGTGTCATCACCTCGACGGCGAGGTCAAATGTGTCACCATCGTAATTTATGGGGCATCTGTAAATGGATCGCCCTGTGTTATGGTTCTCCTATATACAGGCTAATCCATTGCACTGAAGTATACTGTTGTACCTATACTCTATAGACTCCATGCATCGTACTATAATATACATATAACATACCATCATATGCATAGCACTCTGCATTAATAGATATGGGAGAATATGCTTTGCTCCGGGAGTAGTGTCACACGTACGACTAATGACTCAAGTCCAACACGAGTCCATAGCCCACGAGTTATGGGATTCTCCGTGCACGCACGACGTGGAGAAACCCCTGCCCCCCCCCCCCCTCTGATTGCTCACAGGGCATCAGACTCTTGAAAATGCACACACCCAGGACAAACTTTATCCCCAGCACGTTACTAAACTAATTCATGTGGCTGGACTGCTTTGGCGGTGGTTTCGCAAGCAAACATTAACAAAGCAAACATTTAAAAAAGAATAATATTCAACACATTCGTCAATAACATTGTGCTCTTCAAAAAGGGGGGGGGGGGGTCCGGAAATATATAATGGGAGACGTTTCGGGCAACGGCCCTTCTTAGTTACTGCGGTGGCCACTAAGCGACGCGTCACTCATCACAGACTACATCGCCGACGCGACTCTAACCCCACCGCTACAGCGTCATGGTCATCATCATGCAGTGATCAACAGAGTTCCGATGAAAATAAAACCATCTGGCCTCGTGTAGATGAAGAGCTTTCACCTGGACAATACGGTTCACTCTATGTGAGACTTTGCCAACACAAACCAAAAAAACCAAAGACAAACATCCCCCGTATAGTCTTCACAGACTGTTGGGGCAAGTGCTGTTAGCGAGCAGCACCTACGGAACGCCGGAACGGGACACGAGAGGGTGGGTGGACAGCACCACGGCCGGCCGCCTTTGTCTCCCTAGTGGCGATGTTTTTACGCACCGAACCAGGTACACATTTGAGGCTGAGTCGAACTTAAGAGAGGCTCAGGGCCGATTCAGATAATCGTCACAGATGTTGGTTGTGAGCGGGAATCGAACTCAGGTCGCCAGGTTCGTTGCGCAGCGCGCTAACCGCTACACCACCGCTCCTTACAACGCGCACACACACGCACACACACATGCACACACATACACACACACGCACATACATACACACATGCACATACACGCACACACTCGTTTAGCCGCCCCGTTACACCACCAGAAACTTCGCCCAGTACACATGGCTTGTAAGTATACAAAAAGACAAAGATCCCCCGCATAGCCTTAACAGACTTTTGGGACAAGTTCTGTTCGTGAGCACATATGAAGGCCGGTACGGCCGACCGCCTTTGTCTCCCCAGTGGCGATGTTTCACACACCGCACCAGGTACACATTTTAGGCTGAGTGAACATACGGGATGCCCAGAACCCGTAAGTCTGTATGTGTACCACACACACACACGTATAAAGACATACACATACAAACACCGCATACATTAAACACACATACACACAGAGGTTATGTATGAATAAAAGCAGTGTCTGCAAGTTGTTTGGGAAGCACACGCAAAAGCACACGAACACTCATAGTAAATCACACACATCTTTGTAATGCTAATAATCCCCGAGTTGATGCCCGAGACACATTCGCAGGAGGTTCCTGCCTTTGGTGATATTCCATTGAACTCGTGTCGTATATGATTGCCAGCGGCAACCCTGAGCACCCCCCCCCCGGGAGGAAACCCATCATCACGCACACGAGGTGGGGAGGGGGATAAACACTAAAAAGCGGCGCACAGATTGATTCAAGAATCAATTGCGGTCCTGCCATCTCTTGGCCACCCGGCAGCCGAAGCCTACACAACTGTGTGTGTGTGTCCTCTCTTACGCGTTCTCAACCTCCGGTTAGCACGGTTGGCTACGTACGGTGCGAAATAAGTTGAACATGCGTACATGATGATGTTACCAGAGCGTAACATCTGTGACGTCTCTGCCACTTGTGACCCAAAAAAAAAACTACTCGGCGCATTAAGTCAATAATATCGCTAACCCCAACAACAACAACACCAACAATTAAAAAAAACGAAGTATAAATGGGTGACGTTTCGGGCGGCGACCTCTTCATCGCAGTAGAAGAGATGTATCTGCAAAGTTGCACGGAGAGAAGTTGGTGACCTCAGCTCTCTTCTTACCTGCGCTGTATTCGCTGGGCAGGGAGCGAGTTGACTCCGAGATGGTTGGTCGGCGTTTGTTGTCGAGGCGATGGGTACGAGGTGGCTGGGGTAGGTGAGTGGGTGGGGTGTGTGTTTAAGGTTCACGGCAAAGAGCCACTCGCTCGCTACCACCGACGTGAGCGAGCGCACAGGGAGCTTTAGAACAAGTGCGGGCGTGCGAGCGAGAGGGGGAGAGCGAGTGCAGAGAGTGGAGTGAGAGTCGGTCGCGACGCGAGCTTAACACACACACTATCACACACACGCGCGCTCACACACACACGCTCACACACACACGCGCGCGCGCACACACACACGTGCTCTCTCTCTCATTCACACACACTCTCTCACACACTCACACACACTCTCTCACACACACTCACACACGCGCTCTCTCACACACTCTCACACACACTCACAACCACGTTCATATACTCTCACTCACTCACTCACACACTCACGCTCTCTCACACACGCACGCTCTCTCATACACACTCTCACACACACTCACACACTCGCTCATACACTCTCACTCACACACTCACGCACGCTCTCTCACACACTCACACACACTCTTTCACACTCACACACACACGCTCTCATACACACGCACACTCTCTTTCACACTCACACACACACGCTCTCTCACACACACACGCACACTCTCTTTCACACACACACGCACGCTCTCTCTCTCTCACACACACACAAACTATTTCACACTCACACACACACACGCACGCTCTCTCTCTCTCACACACACACAAACTATTTCACACTCACACACACACACGCTCTCTCACACACACAAACTCTTTCACACACACACACACGCTCTCACTGACACACACGCGGAAGAGAGCACTCGCGCGCACGACATCTGCTCACACTACACACCGTGCACCCTCTCGTCGTCGAGCTATAGACACACACGCAGTACACACACACACAGTACACACTTGCCGTGTCGTGGCGCGTGTTGTCTCACCAGCTCGCTGCACGTGCTAATGCCCCAGCGAAGAGACGCGCTCGCTACGGACTTGCGCCCAGCCAGCGAGCCAGTCACACGCGCCGAGACACACGCGCCGTGAGCTGAATTCTCGCGACTCACTCCGCTTCCCCGGAATCCCTTCGCTACGTCGCGATATCAGCCGCAGCAGCAGCCGCAGCAGCAGCGGGGGATGTCTCGCCGCCGTACAATCAGCGTGGTGGTGCCCAGCGCCCCCCCTCCACCTCGCCACGCACTCTCTCGATGGCCTCCCAACGCGAGCGCCGTGGGACGCGCGCGTTCGCTAGCGACGCGCTCCTTCCGCGGTGTCCGCGCGATAGAATTCCACCGCCGACCGGGGGAGCCGAGGGAGCGACGAGCAGCAGTCACAGCAGCAACAGCAGCAGTCACAGCAGCAGCAGTAACATCAGCAGTCACAGCAGCAGCAGCAGCAACAGCAGCAGTCACAGCAGCAGCAGCAACAGCAGCAGTCACAGCAGCAGCAGTAACAGCAGCAACAGCAGCAGTCACAGCAGCAGCAGCAACAGCAGCAGTCACAGCAGCAGCAGCAACAGCAGTAACAGCAGTCACAGCAGCAGCAGTAACAGCAGCAGCAACAGCAGTCACAGCAGCAGCAGCAGTAACAGCAGCAACAGCGGCAGTAACAGCAACAGCGGCGCTCCCGTAATCACCGCCCAGAGCGCAAACTTTCTGCGGGTGGTAGCCGCTTGTCTGGATGCGTGGTCGCTTGCGCTAGCGGAATAGCCGTGTCTGTGCGAGCGGGCTCGCTTGGGCCTGGCCTGGCTGGGCTGATTGCTTGGCCCTGTGGCTGAACGGCTGCCTGTAAAGTCGGCGCATCGATCAATCGCTGCCCTACCGCGACGAACAGCTGAGACGGCATGCGTATCTGGTGGGCGGGATGAGAGGAGGGGTGGGCACTGGGTGTCTGCCTGGCCGGGTGGGTGGGTGGCTGACAAGAGTGGCTGATTGGGTGAGTGGCTTGAATGGCTTATTGGCTGACTGGGTGTGACTTGCATTGGGTGAGTGACTGAGCGTGATGGGAGGGTCTGATGGATGTTCGCATTGGGGTGCATAACATGGGGGTGGAGTGGAGGGGGGTGGGGGCATTAAACTTGATCTGTGCGTTTCTGTGCTTGCGATGCGGGCTTCGGTGCATAAAAGTTATTTGATCAACTGCGTGAGTGCGTTTATGAGCGCGCGTGTGTTGAGGGCTGGGTGGTGGTGGTCTGTGTGTGTGTGTACGTGTGTTAGAGTGTGTGGGGAGCGGAAGGGTAGCGGTTAGCGCTGCGCTACGAACCCACCGACGCGGGTTCGATTCCCGTTCACGGCCGCCAACACCAAGTGACAATGATCCGAACCGGTCCTGGGCCTCCCCTAGGTCGACTCAGCCTCAAATGAGTACCTTGTGCGGTGCGTAAAAACATCGCCACCGGGGAGACAAAGGCGATCGGGCGTGGTGCTGGCCACACACCCCTTCGTCGACTGTGCCGGCATTCATAGGCGCTGGCCAACAGCACTTGCCCCAACAGTCTGTATAAGGCTACACGGGTGATCTTTGTTCTTTCTGTGTGTGCGCTCAACAATGTGAAGAGTGGTGGCGTGGGAAGTTGCTGGCGAGCGCCGTGAACACCAAGGCACCACGGCGACTCGAGTTCGATTCCCGCTCACGGGCACCGCTGTGGTGATTAATTATCTTCAGCAGTTTGCGAGTCGACTCAGCCTTAAATTAGTACCTGGTTTCGGGGTGCTAAAGGCGGCTGCAGCCACAATACCCCTCCGGGCGCCATCGCGACCTTAATAGGTGCTCGCTAACAGCGCTTGCTCCAGCAATCCGTTAAAAGTTTGGAGGTGGATAATATCTGTGCTCCGAACCTGGCGATCGAGTTCGATTCACCGTTCACGGCCGCCAACACCGCTGACGATTATCTCACAACCGGGGGCCTGGGCATCTCCTAGGTCGACTCAGCCTCAAATGAGCACCTGGCCGCGAGGGAGACAAAGGTGTTCGGGCGTGGTTCTGGCCATGCAAAGCCGTCACGTGCAGTGTCGGCTTTCATAGGTGAGGCTCCCCGCCCTCCTCTCCTTCCCAAAAGGATTGTTGAGGCTATACGGGTGTGGGAATCTTTGGCTTTGGATTTTTTTTTCTCCCAATTTTTTGTTGTTGTTCTGTGCGCGACTCTGATTCTCGCGTGCAGCAGCGTACACGTTTTCCACGGGTTCCGCCATCACAAACAAACACAAACATCTCTCGCCCGGATCCGTCTCGTGACCGTGACTCACAGCTGATTGAGTAGGGACGGCGGTGGTTGCATTGTCATGAATTGTTGCAGAGAGGACGTGAGAGTTGATGGAGATGGAGTGGAGGGGGGGTAATCGCTGCAGTGATGTAACAATCGCGAGCGTGAATCGTTAGAGGCTGCTGTTGCTGATGATGATGATGTTGTTGTTGCGTTGGCAGTGGTGCACAAGTACAGTTAACAACAACAACAAAAGTCTTCAATAACGCTGTGGCTTTAAAAGGAAAACGTATATATAATAGAGGCGACGTTTCGGGCAACGGTCCTTCGTAGCACATACGTAAAACAAGTTTTAATATTTGTTTTTAACAAGGACCAGTGCTCAAAACGTCGCTTCTTATGAATGTATATTTTATTTAAGGCCACAGTATTATTGTTATTGACGAATTTGCTGAGTTTTGTTTTTAATAATTGAGCATTAACTACTACTCCATAGCTGTCGGACGCTATCTGCCAAATTTGTATATAACATACAACATGCGTGACTAAGCATGTCCTAAAACAGAATGAATCATCGTCGATATCATCATTATCAACATCATCACCAGTGACCTTTAGTGTATGTGTACAGCGCAACGGTGATTTCACCACGAATTATTGGTGCATACAACTCATCGTAATTAAGGAATTTAGCTCGTGTACGTGTGTGAGTGTGTTAACTCGTGTGTGTGTTAACTCGTGTGGGTGTGTGTTAACTCGTGTGTGAGTGTTAACTCGTGTGTGTGTGTGTGTTAACTCGTGTGTGTGTGTGTTAACTTGTGTGTGAGTGTGTTAACTCGTGTGTGTGTGTGTTAACTCGTGTGTGTTAACTCGTGTGTGTGTGTTAACTCGTGTGTGAGTGTGTTAAATCGTGTGTGTGTGTTAACTCGTGTGTGAGTGTGTTAACTCGTGTGTGTGTGTGTTAACTCGTGTGTGTTAACTCGTGTGTGTGTGTTAACTCGTGTGTGTGTGTGTTAACTCGTGTGAGTGTGTTAACTCGTGTGTGAGTGTTAACTCGTGTGTGAGTGTGTTAACTCGTGTGTGAGTGTGTTAACTCGTGTGTGTGTGTGTTAACTCGTGTGTGTGTGTTAACTCGTGAGTGTGTGTGTTAACTCGTGTGTGTGTTAACTCGTGTGTGTGTGTGTTAACTCGTGTGTGTGTGTTAACTCGTGTGTGAGTGTGTTAACTCGTGTGTGTGTGTGTTAACTCGTGTGTGTGTGTGTTAACTCGTGTGTGTGTGTGTTAACTCGTGTGTGTGTGTGTTAACTCGTGTGTGAGTGTGTTAACTCGTGTGTGTGTGTGTTAACTCGTGTGTGTGTGTTAACTCGTGTGTGTGTGTTAGCTCGTGTGTGTGTGTTAACTCGTGTGAGTGTGTTAACTCGTGTGTGAGTGTGTTAACTCGTGTGTGTGTGTGTTAACTCGTGTGTGAGTGTGTTAACTCGTGAGTGTGTGTTAACTCGTGTGTGAGTGTGTTAACTCGTGTGTGTGTGTTAACTCGTGTGTGAGTGTGTTAACTCGTGTGTGTGTGTGTTAACTCGTGTGTGTTAACTCGTGTGTGTGTGTTAACTCGTGTGTGAGTGTGTTAAATCGTGTGTGTGTGTTAACTCGTGTGTGAGTGTGTTAACTCGTGTGTGTGTGTGTTAACTCGTGTGTGTTAACTCGTGTGTGTGTGTTAACTCGTGTGTGTGTGTGTTAACTCGTGTGAGTGTGTTAACTCGTGTGTGAGTGTTAACTCGTGTGTGAGTGTGTTAACTCGTGTGTGAGTGTGTTAACTCGTGTGTGTGTGTGTTAACTCGTGTGTGTGTGTTAACTCGTGAGTGTGTGTGTTAACTCGTGTGTGTGTTAACTCGTGTGTGTGTGTGTTAACTCGTGTGTGTGTGTTAACTCGTGTGTGAGTGTGTTAACTCGTGTGTGTGTGTGTTAACTCGTGTGTGTGTGTGTTAACTCGTGTGTGTGTGTGTTAACTCGTGTGTGTGTGTGTTAACTCGTGTGTGAGTGTGTTAACTCGTGTGTGTGTGTTAACTCGTGTGTGTGTGTTAACTCGCGTGTGTGTGTTAACTCGTGTGAGTGTGTTAACTCGTGTGTGAGTGTGTTAACTCGTGTGTGTGTGTGTTAACTCGTGTGTGAGTGTGTTAACTCGTGAGTGTGTGTTAACTCGTGTGTGAGTGTGTTAACTCGTGTGTGTGTGTTAACTCGTGTGTGAGTGTGTTAACTCGTGTGAGTGTGTTAACTCGTGTGTGTGTGTGTTAACTCGTGTGTGAGTGTGTTAACTCGTGTGAGTGTGTTAACTCGTGTGAGTGTGTTAACTCGTGTGTGTGTGTGTTAACTCGTGTGTGAGTGTGTTAACTCGTGTGTGTGTGTTAACTCGTGTGAGTGTGTTAACTGGTGTGTGAGTGTGTTAACTCGTGTGTGAGTGTGTTTACTCGTGTGTGTGTGTTAACGCGTGTGTGTGTGTGTTAACTCATGCGTGAGTGTGTTAACTCGTGTGAGTGTGTTAACTCGTGAGTGTGTGTGTTAACGCGTGTGTGTGTGTGTTAACTCATGCGTGAGTGTGTTAACTCGTGTGAGTGTGTTAACTCGTGTGTGTGTGTGTTAACTCGTGTGTGTGTGTTAACTCGTGTGTGTGTGTGTGTTAACTCGTGTGTGTGTGTTAACTCATGAGTGTGTGTGTTAACTCGTGTGAGTGTGTTAACTCGTGTGTGAGTGTGTTAACTCGTGTGTGAGTGTGTTAACTCGTGTGTGTGTGTTAACTCGTGTGTGTGTGTTAACTCGTGTGTGTGTTAACTCGTGTGTGTGTGTTAACTCGTGTGTGTGTGTTAACTCGTGTGTGTTAACTCGTGTGTGAGTGTGTTAACTCGTGTGTGTGTTAACTCGTGTGTGTGTTAACTCGTGTGTGAGTGTGTTAACTCGTGTGTGTGTGTTAACTCGTGAGTGTGTGTGTTAACTCGTGTGTTAGTGTGTTAACTCGTGTGTGCGTGTTAACTCGTGTGTGTGTTAACTCGTGTGAGTGTGTTAACTCGTGTGTGAGTGTGTTAACTCGTGTGTGAGTGTGTTAACTCGTGTGTGTGTGTTAACTCATGCGTGAGTGTGTTAACTCGTGTGTGAGTGTGTTAACTCGTGTGTGTGTGTGTTAACTCGTGTGAGTGTGTGTTAACTCGTGTGTGAGTGTGTTAACTCGTGTGTGTGTGTTAACTCGTGAGTGTGTGTTAACTCGTGTGTGAGTGTGTTAACTCGTGTGTGTGTGTTAACTCGTGTGTGTGTGTTAACTCGTGTGTGTGTGTGTTAACTCGTGTGTGTGTGTGTTAACTCGTGTGTGTGTGTGTTAACTCGTGTGTGTGTGTGTTAACTCGTGTGTGTGTGTTAACTCGCGTGTGTGTGTGTGTTAACTCGTGTGTGAGTGTGTTAACTCGTGTGTGAGTGTGTTAACTCGTGTGTGTGTGTTAACTCGTGTGTGTGTGTTAACTCGTGTGTGAGTGTGTTAACTCGTGTATGTGTGTGTTAACTCGTGTGTGTGTGTTAACTCGTGTGTGTGTGTGTTAACTCGTGTGTGTGTGTTAACTCGTGAGTGTGTGTGTTAACTCGTGTGTGAGTGTGTTAACTCGTGTGTGTGTGTGTTAACTCGTATGAGTGTGTTAACTCGTGTGAGTGTGTTAACTCGTGTGTGTGTGTTAACTCGTGTGTGAGTGTGTTAACTCGTGTGTGTGTGTTAACTCGTGTGTGTGTGTGTTAACTCGTGTGAGTGTGTTAACTCGTGTGTGTGTGTTAACTCGTGTGAGTGTGTTAACTCGCGTGTGAGTGTGTTAACTCGCGTGTGAGTTTGTTAACTCGTGTGTGAGTGTGTTAACTCGTGTGTGAGTGTGTTAACTCGTGTGTGTGTTAACTCGTGTGAGTGTGTTAACTCGTGTGTGTGTGTGTTAACTCGTGTGTGTGTTAACTCGTGTGTGTGTTAACTCGTGTGTGTTAACTCGTGTGTGTGTGTTAACTCGTGTGTGAGTGTGTTAACTCGTGTGTGAGTGTGTTAACTCGTGTGTGTGTGTGTTAACTCGTGTGTGAGTGTGTTAACTCGTGTGTGAGTGTGTTAACTCGTGTGTGTGTGTTAACTCGTGTGTGAGTGTGTTAACTCGTGTGTGAGTGTGTTAACTCGTGTGTGTGTGTTAACTCGTGTGTGTTAACTCGTGTGTGTGTGTTAACTCGTGTGTGTTAACTCGTGTGTGAGTGTGTTAACTCGTGTGTGTGTGTGTTAACTCGTGTGTGTGTGTGTTAACTCGTGTGTGTGTGTTAACTCGTGTGTGTGTTTAACTCGTGTGTGTGTTAACTCGTGTGTGTGTGTTAACTCGTGTGTGTGTGTGTTAACTCGTGTGTGTGTGTGTTAACTCGTGTGTGTGTGTTAACTCGTGTGTGTGTGTTAACTCGTGTGTGTGTGTTAACTCGTGTGTGTGTGTGTTAACTCGTGTGTGTGTGTGTTAACTCGTGTGAGTGTGTTAACTCGTGTGTGTGTGTGTTAACTCGTGTGTGTGTGTTAACTCGTGTGTGTGTGTGTTAACTCGTGTGTGTGTGTGTTAACTCGTGTGTGTGTGTTAACTCGTGTGTGTGTGTTAACTCGTGTGTGAGTGTGTTAACTCGTGTGTGTGTGTTAACTCGTGTGTGTGTGTTAACTCGTGTGTGTGTTAACTCGTGTGTGTGTGTGTTAACTCGTGCATGTGTGTGTGTTAACTCGTGTGTGTGTGTGTTAACCTCGTGTGTGTGTGTGTGTGTTAACTTGTGTGTGTGTTAACTCGTGTGTGTGTGTTAACTCGTGTGAGTGTGTTAACTCGCGTGTGAGTGTGTTAACTCGTGTGTGAGTGTGTTAACTCGTGTGTGTGTTAACTCGTGTGAGTGTGTTAACTCGTGTGTGTGTGTTAACTCGTGTGTGTGTTAACTCGTGTGTGTGTTAACTCGTCTGTGTTAACTCGTGTGTGTGTGTTAACTCGTGTGTGAGTGTGTTAACTCGTGTGTGTGTGTTAACTCGTGTGTGAGTGTGTTAACTCGTGTGTGAGTGTGTTAACTCGTGTGTGTGTGTGTTAACTCGTGTGTGAGTGTGTTAACTCGTGTGTGAGTGTGTTAACTCGTGTGTGAGTGTGTTAACTCGTGTGTGAGTGTGTTAACTCGTGTGTGTGTTAACTCGTGTGTGTTAACTCGTGTGTGTGTGTTAACTCGTGTGTGTTAACTCGTGTGTGAGTGTGTTAACTCGTGTGTGTGTGTGTTAACTCGTGTGTGTGTGTTAACTCGTGTGTGTGTGTTAACTCGTGTGTGTGTGTGTTAACTCGTGTGTGTGTGTGTTAACTCGTGTGTGTGTGTTAACTCGTGTGTGTGTTAACTCGTGTGTGTGGGGAGCGGTGGCGCAGCGGTTAGGGTACTGCGCTTCGAACCCAGTTACCCGAATCATTTCCCCGTTCACGGTCAACACCAGTGACTATTATTTGAAAACAGTCCTGGGCCTCCCCTATGTCGACTGAGCCCCTGACATGAGAACGTGACGCCGTGTGTACAACATCAGCAATTGGCTTTACAATCGAACTTTCCCCAAACAGTCTGGCAATGGCTACATACATGTAGTAGTAGTAGTAATAATACGAATTAATGACCACCCTCAATGATTGACGGGTAATACCCGAAGCGACGTTTGCTCTATCCCCTTTCAGATTGCAGCGGCGATCAGCGCGGCGAACTTCTGGTCAACCGACACCAATGGTCGATGTCGGGAGGTCTCCATTCAGCAGTGGATTGACAACTGACTGCGTAGTAATTCATGATGCACGCAACCCCTCTCGCCATCGTCAAGGGTGCAATCATCCCGCAATGCTGCGTACACACCCGAATTCACGGTGCACGCGCTCCAGTGAAACGCGGCGCGCTGTGTTGACAATGACAGTGATTGATTGATCTCGGCGGTGAGACGTCACCGATGTTCAGGGTTACTGATTAACTTGGCGATAGCACTCGACAGTGAAGACTGCTGCTGCTGCTGCTGGCTTGCCTCGCTGTGCGCCGAGCAGAAGGGCAGATGCGCTAATTGCAAGACGAATAAGCGGGTCATCCAGTGGCGGCTCGTGTGTGCATTACATGCACATCTACGCATTTACACTCTGTGCGTGTGCGTGCGTGCGCGACACACACACACACAGAGCCATCATTAGTCTGCGGTAGGACTTCATTTCGGCCCGGCTTCCGTCTGGTTCGGCAAACCGGATTTATGTATTTTCCCCGCTACCCGACACACCACATCCAGTATACCTATCACGACATGGCTGTGGCTCCACACACGTGCGTCCGTCAGTCCGGCTCGCTGGTTCATTGGGTAACAAGCACCAGACGGGGCTGTTGGTACTCTTTGTTTTTTTCGGTAAAGTCACGTCGGTAATTTTGTTAAACTAATTTGATACAGTAATTTTGCTGTGACGGTTACACCTGAAGACGGAAGCTTGTGTTGCCTTCGAAACGTCGTGATTTAATTTAGTTTAATTTTTCTACCTACGTGACTTTACCCAAAAAAACAAAGAGTATGAATCCTTTCAGTCACGAAAACTTCAAATCTAGAATCAAGGGGCTGTTGGTTTATATATCAGCGATCCTTAGCCTGGGTTGCACGCACACCCTGGGGGGTAACGAGACGTGACCAGATGTTTGTTTTAGAAGGTACATAATCGAAAACACAAAGTAAGTCCGTACAACTGCTTCGTTTCATCAAAACCCCTATGTATTTACGAGCATAACGTTTTAACGATTCAGTACCAAATGGGGTTCAAGGCTGCAGCAAAGATTTATGTTTGAGGTGTCAGAGGTTCGCGTCACCATGCGCAGTGACTCGTGGCCGCTACATCCAGCACGGTCGGCCAATCGTGAACCTGTCATGAACAAATACGAATGGGTTTGACCCTTTCTGGCACTAAAACAGGAGTCGTTAAGATGTTCGAACGCCAAATAGAAACCTTACGCAAGGAATCAATTGAACACGTCGGCTTTCGCGACCGATATCATCCACAATCGAGGTTTTTTTGGGGGGTTAGATCGCATAACTGTTTAAACGTGTCGTCAAAACCCGCCACCACCCAGACACAGCCAACTAGTAAGGGTCGTCACGTAAGCAGAACGTGGCCAATTCGTCACGCCGGTGTGTCTCTCATCGTCCGCCGTTTCTCGTGTCCGTCACCTCTCAGCCATCCCCTCCACCTACCCCGTACTCAAACAACTTCGCGTATCGCATAACGACGTGTAACCGCACTGCGTGGAGTACAATAGATGATTTACGTACATTCTGGTTTTATTGTATCGCGCACTGTATCCTATTGTGCCCTGTTTAATTCGTGTCAGAGTTAACAGCCGTAAATGAGCGATGAGCAGCGTATCTCTAGCAGTGCAATGTGATATTCTTAGTGTTACAGCTGTCGTGGCTGTGACGGTTCCACCTGAAGACGGAAGCTTGTGTTGCCTCCGAAACGTCGTGATTTTTATTTTATTTAACTTTTATTAGTTTACATTTTTTACCTACGTGACTTTACCGAAAAAACCTAAGCATATGAATCCTTGCAGTCACGAAAGCTTCAAATCTAGAATTAGTGCAACGTGACTTTGTGGGTGCGTCTAGGACGAAGATTCGCGCGTTACCACCGCACCCTCCGGGCGTCTTTGTTCAGCTCTCGTTGGCAAAACAAAATAAAAACCCCGCGTATGATTGCCGTCGTGTCGATATTTGCCGTCGTTATTCCGCCTTTCAGGAACGCAACCCCCGACGTTAACCGGGGGGGTCACGCGTGTTACTGCGGCTCGAATTTGGAAACAAAATAAATATACGGACCCAGACGGCGGCACACAATGGGCCCTGCTCTTGCAAATTATCGTCAAGGGATCGTGCGGTTAATGCACGCCGCAGGGAATAACCAGGGATGCCTGTTGGATTCGAACCTACTTCCGTTGCTCTCTTTAAACAACCCCCCCCTCCTACCTCTTCTTGTGCCATCTCTTCTCACCTCCGATTAGAACGGTTGGCTATGTACGATGCGAAATAAGTTCAACATACACGCATGCGGTCCCAGTCGGTGTGACACATTCCTCCCAGCGATGGGTGGCGATGAAGATGAGTTATCTGATTGGTGTAGAAGTTCCTGGGCCTGGAACCATGATCTCTGACTCGGTTCATTGAGTCTCCTCCCCCACCCACCCACCCACACTGCACGTCACAGTCATTACCGTAACGCAGCACATACTGGACAATCTGTGAACAAAAATAGCTTCGTAGCTTATCAGATTCGGTCGAGGATAAATAAACAATGTGAGTGTGACGTGTACGTGTGCGCGTACAGGGGTTGTTTTGCCGATCCGCTGGTGGATGGGGGCCTGCGTGCTGCCGTGCACGGGGGGTCAGCGAATGTTGAATTTACGCAGATTTGTTTTTAACGAACTTGTCATCCAGCCAGCAAAACTTTTTTCTAATATACGGTCGATTGAAAGCTAATTTCCGCTTTTGCGCGGTTGGCGACGTAGGGTACAAACGAAGTTCAACATACATAGTATGAAACCAGGACTAGCTGTTGAGTCCCATGCAGTATCTACATTAACAATGCAAAGGTCGTAAATTGCTGTTTCATTCGGTTGTTATAATTGTCATATTGAAATGTACCACCAGTTGCCTACGATGACATTCCCACACTACTTAAAGCCCGTTGTAAGGCGGAGGAGGAGAAAGAGGGGGAGAGTTGGGCGGGGAGGGAGTCCCTCTGCTATCTCGGAGACAAACACAAATACATCCGGGTGTGTTTCCACCAAGGCCGTAATTATAATACATATTGGGGGGCAAACATACCCCGCAATATTCAAATATGCTCACAATGTCCCTCCCAATATATTGCTATAAAATAGATTTCTGTATAAATGATTGTGGTTATGGTTGTACTTTATTAATCCTTAATCTCTGCCATTACATACAATGAAATAAGAAAAGGTAAAAAAGATAAAACAGAGCAATGTAATGCAATACACTATTAGACATTATTGTAAAAAAAAAAAATCCCATGTATTAGTGAATTTTGTTATATTTTAGGCAGAAAATTAGTTTTCAAATTTAAATTTTTTTTCCTGGGCGGGGACCCCCAGACCCCCTTGAAGATTTGGTCCCCCCCAATGTTGCCTCAATGGCTACTGCCTTGCTTTCCACCCATTCACTCACCCACCCACACACCCACCAACCCGATCCCCCGGTATATCCTCTCGAGTGCAGTCAGCGAGCACCTATGAGAACCCTCTACGCCACACGCGGTGGTTCCTGTGGTCAATAACCACGCCTGGCCGCCTTTGTCTCCCCGGTGCTGCCGGGTACACGCCGCACCAGCTACTCGCTTAAGGCCTGGGCCGACTTCGGGGAGGCCCAGGCCAGTTTCAATGAATTCGCCAACTTTTATTGGTGGCGATTGTCAAGTGGAGCTCTGGGTGGGATGACGCCCCTCGGGTTCGTGGCGCGGTGCCGCAATCCGCTGCACCACCGCTCCCCACTGAATCACCACCACCACCACCGCCACCACCACCGCCACCAGCCACCACCAACAACAACCTCCACCACCAGAACAAAACATCCACAAAGCAACAGCGCGCGCGTGTGCGCGCGACCGCATCCGGTTGGCGTCAACGTCAAGTCACGACAAGCAACACGCCAATCACTCAAATAAAAAGGTTTGGGGGTTGTAGGGGATGGGACAGGAGGAAGGAGGGGGGGTTCTGGATAAAGGGGGAGGGGGGAGGAGGGGGGGTTGCCTCTGGCGACAAATCATAAACTAGGAGAAGGCCCCACAACACCGGTGTGTGTCTCTCCCCCCACCACCACCGCTGCCGCTCGGTGTCTATTTGCTCGAAAGGGTTTTTTTTTCTTCTCCTCCGAGGCCCTAGGGGCAAATCGGAAATGCCATCACGCGGGCAAGCACACCGCGTGCTACGCCGGTCGGTAGGTAGGCAGCTGGGGCATGTTGTTGTGAGCGGGCTGCTATAGGGGCAGCACAAGTGACAACATTCGGTGACAACATTCAGGCAGCGCGTGCTGTTTTCATTGTGCTGCTTAAATCTGCTTTTGCGTATGGTGGCAGTATCTGTGTTGGACTTCTTGCGTTCGTAACCAACCGTGCTAATCGGAGGTGTGGAGGGAAGGACAGAAAACTAAACACACACAAAATCTGTTGGAAATAAATTCGTTTTCCAATCTTGATTTAAAAGTGCATAGCTCCAGTGGCTTCCTAATAAGCAGCAATACGTCCAGGAGCTCTATGCTGCTGGCCATGGCGAGAGAGAGAGAGAGGGGGGGGGGGCTTCAGAAGAGAGAGTTCGTGGAGCCTTGCTCTTCCTCCTCTGCTGGAGGAGCGCAGACTCCAGTAGGTTACTACATGATCCATAGGCTGGGGTTGGTATGGCCACAATGGCACTGTGGCTCGTCTTTGATAAATCTGTATGAGTCTACACGTGTTCCTATGGGGTTACAGCTGGTGCATCTGCCAGTCATCTCCGTCAGTCAACCCGTGGCACCTGCAGGATCTGTCCCGTGACCTGTCAGCAGCGAGCCCTCGACACTTCACGTGGCCTCAAAGTGCACCTGGCCTGGCACAGACGCCGTGGTGATGTCACCGCCACTTAGTGGCGAATGCTGTTGTTGTTGTCACAATATGGCCCATAGTTTGGCTTTCTTAAGCCACGGTCGCACTCCTGTGTGGCTTGAATTTTTAATCTTCAATTTCCATTGTGGGAGACTTTGTGCTCGTCGTCCCGTTGATGTTTTTGATGCGGCTGATGGCCACGCCACCGTCGCCTCTTCGAGGAGGAAATGTCAAAGCCATATTTGCTCGCCGTGTACAGAGTGGTCCAAAATCACCCGTGGATAGCGAGCGCTCACGCAGAGCCGCACGACGCGGACACATCGACAGACACCATGAAAGCACCGAAGTTGCTCTCACAAGACGAGAAACAACATTCGGGGGTCAAGGGATCGCACCCGGACAAGCAAATAAAAAATGCGTGGGGTGAGTCTGCTCGGAAAGCGCTTGGACCGTCCACTGCAAAGTTGCTTGTTATAGGCAGCTAGCGTGACGACATGGTGGTAGTGCAGCAAAAAATCCAATGTTGTATTGTACTCATATGCCCCCCCCCCCCTGACCAGCTCGGCGAAGTATGCTGCAATAAACCCCCTCCAGGCACGCTTCATGACCGACAATGCAGCGTGGGGAGGGAGGCCCTTGATCCGGCAGTTGTGATTGACAGAGGGTGGAGGACATTGCTTGGTCGAGGGCGTGCAGTGATGATTGGAGGCGACTCAGTGTCCCGCTTAGATGCGACCTGCGTACAATCCGACCCCTTGTCTCGACTGCAGCGGTGGTTTGTACTGCGTGTGTAAGTCAGGATCTCAATGTGTATTCGTGCTGGAGTGAATGCGGCGACGAGCTTTAACGCTCTTTTGTCACGGGTTTCCAGTCGGGGCTTGTACAGGGGCTACAACAACAAAACACAACACACAAACAAAGTACACGGAAGGTACACAAATCACCCAAACAAACACAACACGAAACCATCCACATCCTAACAGACAAAGCCACTGAAGGTATTAATTATTCTTTTTTTAAAAGCGAGCTGGCCACAAATGATAGCTCAACGAAGTGGCTTTCGTTCATTGAAATAATGAATGAAAGCAATGTTTTAACGTCTGCATCAGAATTGTCTACACTTACAGTACATGTCAAACGCAACAGAACCCTGGATGTAATGGGATTTCCTTTAAAATACAATAACTCATCAAATTATGTTATATTAAAAACCAAACGGGTTTTGTGTATACCAGCCATCATCCAAGCTTCCCGTTGCTGGAGGTAGGCCTCTCAATGCGGCATGGATATTGGGGGGCTTGTTTGACCATACTTCACTACTCTGGTCAGTGCCGGATATTCCTCGAGCAAAAGTAGCTACATATGATGCTACGGGCCCCGCACTTTCAAGGGCCCCGCGCTAAATGCTTTCAATCTATCAATTCCGGTTCAGTGATTCTGCACTTGCTCTACTACTGCAGTACTATACTGCCTTCAACTTTTTATGAACGACTGGGCGTTTAAGGTTAGCGATTTGTCGCATTATCTGGCTGTATAGCAAATGAAAAAATACAATTACTTTACAGTGCAAGTAAAAAATGTGTGTGTTTTAATATTAACGTGTTTTTTTTTATGTCGGGCCTCTGTATAACATGTTTGCTACAGTCACCGCACTAACTTCATCCGGCACAGACTCTGGTCAGTGTGGGCGAACAGAGTGGAACAACGCTGACGTCCGCAAAATGAAAGAAAGAAAAAAAACCCTCCACCTCATCCAAGACCTAAACATCGCGCACCTCCTGGTATTTGCCATTCCTCCTCGAACACGCCGCTGGTGTCACCATCAGCCGCATCGAAAACATCACCGACAGGCCCGATGCGCTCCATCTCCTTCGTAGATTCAACGTTAAAGACTCGCTCCACAGCAGCGCGATTGTGGCTAAGAAACCCAAACTCCGGGCCGTATAGCAATGCACCCTCGGTCTGCGCTCATTCAACGGGGGAGGAACAAACGGCGAAACGACAGGAACTCTCTCGTGAAGCCATCTCGTCGTCACGAGCAGACCTCTACGTGTAGCTCGCGAGCATATTGCCACACCGAGGAGAAAATAGCGTGGGGTGAGTAGCGTGGGAGGAAGGAGGTTGTGGTGTGTTCAGATATCACGCGCCACAAATGTTCGCCGTGGTCTGCGATCGAACTCAGATCACAGAGCGCAAGTGAGCTAACCGCTGTGCCACTGATCGCCCGAGACTAACGAGGAGTGTACGATGGGCATGCTGCCGAGACTCGAAAGGGAGGAAGTCAATAGAATGATAACACTGCTCGGTGCCGGATTATCCTAGCAGCAAGAGTAGCAGCTACACGTGTAGTAGCTACACGTGTAGTAGCTACACGTGTAGTAGCTACACGTGTAGTAGCTACACGTGTAGTAGCTACACGTGTAGTAGCTACACGTGTAGTAGCTACACGTGTAGTAGCTACACGTGTAGTAGCTACACGTGTAGTAGCTACACGTGTAGTAGCTACACGTGTAGTAGCTACACGTGTAGTAGCTACACGTGTAGTAGCTACACGTGTAGTAGCTACACGTGTAGTAGCTACACGTGTAGTAGCTACGGGCCCCGCGCTTTCAAGGGCCCCGCGCAAAATGCTTTCAAGCTATCAATTCCGGTTCAGTGATTCTGCACTTGCTCTATTACTATAGTACCATACTGCTTTCAACTTTTACGAACGACCGGGTGTTTAAGGTAAGCGATTTGTCGCATTATCTGGCTGTATAGAAAATGAAAAACTACAATTACGCTACCATGCAAGTTAAATATTGATGTGTTTTAATATTTACGTGTTTATTTTTATTTTTTTAGGGCCCCTTCATAACAAATGCTACAGGCCCCGCACTAGCTTCATCCGGTACTGACAATGCTGCGTGATATTACCCTGAAAAGCCCACTAGTAAACGGACTCAGTCGTCAGCCAGACGCGGTTAATCACCTGCTGAATGAAGGCGCGTGCCACCCTTCAAACTCTCGCGGACCTGCGACGTCAAATAGTCCGCGTGGCACCTTCGCACGATGCGGCCTCACCGCTCCGTCTCCCGCGGTGGACGTGCCTTGGCTACCGCTCGACCATTTGTTCGGCTTGGCCATCGGCCATCACCCCCTTCGCATTCGTGCGTCCTTCGCTAGCCCGGCGACTTCTCTTAACATTGAGAATTGTGTCGATAGCATGCGAAGAATGTTCTCTCATTCCGGTTTCATTGGACTCAAAATGTTTCACTCGTATGGCGAGAGGCGAAAGGAGGAGACCTGTTTATGCTGTTACCGATCAAGTGACTGAGTGGTTGTGTGACTGCGTGTCTGAGTGGGTGGCTGTGTGATTTGGTGGCTGTGTGATTTGGTGGCTGCGTGACTGCGTGATTTGGTGGCTCTGTGACTGAGTGGCTGAGTGGCTGGGGTGGCTGAGTGGCTGGGTGACTGAGTGGCTGGGTGGCTGAGTGAATGGGTGTCTGAGTGGGTGACTGCGTGATTTAGTGGCTGAGTGGCTGGGTGGCTGAGTGGCTGGGTGACTGAGTGGCTGGGTGGCTGAGTGAATGGGTGTCTGTGTGGGTGACTGCGTGATTTTGTGGCTGAGTGGCTGGGTGGCTGAGTGGCTGGGTGACTGAGTGGCTGGGTGGCTGAGTGTATGGGTGTCTGAGTGGGTGACTGCGTGATTTGGTGGCTCTGTGACTGAGTGGCTGGGTGACTGAGTGGCTGGGTAACTGCGTGACTGAGTGGCTGGGTGACTGAGTGGCTGGGTGACTGAGTGGCCGGGTGACTGAGTGGTTGAGTGGCTGGGTGACTGAGTGGCCGGGTGACTGGCTGGCAGAGTGACTGAGTGGCCGGGTGACTGGCTGGCAGAGTGACTGAGTGACTGAGCGACTTAGTCACCGTGTTGTTGGTGTGGCCGTGGTGGGTGTCGATTGAAAATGTTTTGTTGTTGTTTCTCATCCAAGAGGCGTCGTGCCCGTGCAGGAAACGCTGTGAGCACATTCATGGCACGTTATTGTTTATAATAATAATATTAAAGGCAGCGATTGCACCCCTACCCGGACACGTCAAACGACACGCGCTCGCAGCTTGCGGTCGCAAATGCCTCCTCTCGCCTCCTTCCCTCGCTCCTCCGTACCAATCTCTGGGGGCAATGGATTTAAAACCCCACCGCGCCCATCAAACGCGTTCAGCTACTCGCACTCGCCAACACTCGCACACGTGGCACGGGCCAGTATTTCAGGTCTGCCAACCTTATTGCGTGGGGGCAAAGGCCGGGGCCGATGGTTAGATAGGCGAGTTCTCTCTCTCTCGGGTTTGGACCGAAGTGTGCATTGATTCGTAGACTGAAGCGGGCACATTTCGCTGAGGCTCAAGGCTCTTTCAGAAGAATCCTGCCACGAGACGTTTGGCCGTCTCAAATGAAGAAGTATTTACATGTTTAGCAAGTTTAATGGGTTATATTTTTACACACACACACACGGATAATGTATTTAATAAATAAACAACTTGCAGCTCACGGATGAGGAATCCCTGCCTCCACGCCACGTCGGTCGTGCGGTATTGTTTGACCATACTTCACCACGTTGGTCGGTCGGGGGGGGGGGGTTAGCGAGTGTTGGGACGGTGATCGAACTCGGGTGGCCGAGGAATCGAAGCAAAGTGCGCTAACCACTACGCCACCGCTTAACGCCCAAACAGCTGTCGTGGCTGTGACGGTCCCACCTGAAGACGGAAGCTTGTGTTGCCTCCGAAACGTCGTGATTTTTATTTTATTTTACTTTTATTAATTTTAATGGTTTTACCTACGTGACTTTACCGAAAAAACCTAAGAATATAAATCAGCAGGAATTGATGTGTTTAGCCACATTCGAATGACTGCTCGTGATACAATTCTTGCACGTAAGTTGACGATGAATAGTCCACTCAATACGACTTATATAAGAAAAAAAGACAGCATCTCCTATATACTGTAGACTTACATGGACTGTTGGAAAGAGTGCTGATCACCGATGTACCGCTTCAAATATTCGTGACTGTCACTTTGGTCGTGAGCGGGAATTGAATTCGGAACGCCGGTTTCATAGCGCAAAAACGCTAACCACTGCGCCACCGCTCCCCAAACGTGCGTCGATAAACAGCATGTAACGCGCATCGATTTAAGGCGGCCCATGTGCACACATATAAAGGTTACAGCAAACATATAACGTGTAATTTATATGAACACAACGTACACACGGCGTCTTTGAACTTTTCATCTGCTACAGTGGTTACTGCTGTTTGGGAGCGTGAGGCAATGCGGGCAAGGCTCTCACGAGGGAGTGCATGTGGTTAACGCCACGCCCGGCCGTCTTTGTCTTCCCAGCACTGGCCCCATCCAAGAACCCGCTTCAAAGATGTTTCGCCACTGATATTGGCCATGAGCTCGAATCGAATTCGGCCCGCTGGGTTCGTAGCGCAGCCGCTGCGCCACCGCTCGCCACGTTTCATACAAACGAAGGCAAAGACCCCCCCGTGTAGCCTTAATACACAGTTGGGGCAAGTGCTGTTAGCGAGTACCTCTGAAGGTCGGCACGACACACGGGGGGGTGGGTGGTCAGCAACCACGCCTGCCCGCCTTTGTCTCCCCAGTGGCGATGTTTACACACCGCACCAGGTACTCATCTGAGGCTGAGTCGACCTAGGGTAGGCCCAGGACCGGTTCGAATATTCGCCACTGTTTATTGGTCGGGAGCGAGAATCGAACTCGGATCGCCGAGTTTGCAGCGTAGCGCGGCGTGCTAACCAACTGCGCCACCGCTCCCCATATATACATACAAAGACAAAGACCCCCCGTATAGCCTGTAACAGACTGTAGGGGCAAGTGCTGTTAGCGAGCACCTACACACACATTCATACACACACATTCACACACACACATTCACACACACACATTCACAAAGATAAAAGATCCCCCGTATAGCCTTAACAGACTGTAGGGGCAAGTGCTGTTAGCGAGCACCTATGAAGGCCGGAACGGTACACGAGGGGGTGGGTGGCCAGCACCACGCCCGACCACATTCACACACACACATTCACACACACACATTCATACACACACACATTCACACACACTCACACACACACATTCATACACACACACATTCACACAATACACATCCACACACACACATTCACACACACACATTCACACACACACATTCACACACACATTCATACACACATACACACACATTCACACACACTCACACACACACACCTTCACACACACTCACACACACACACCTTCACACACACACTCACTCACACACACACCTGTCGCAGTGTGGGAGGAGGTCTCGCTGTGTTCCCTGCATGCCCCCTCTTGCGCGCACCCACGTGCGAGCCACTGCACGTGGCACGGAGCGCCCCGTGCCACGGCCGCGTTGCCTCTCGAGCCGCGCTACGCAACATCTGCGGCAGCTGCCCCCCAGTAGCTCGTGTGGTCGACAGCTGACTCGTGCCGACAACATTAACACTAACAAACACCGATATATAATCCGCGTTCGCTCTGATTGTGTTTTTTTATATACATAGATGATACATTCCCATAGATGTACACCTGAAATGTGGTGTGTGTTGGTGGAGGTGGGGGGTGGGGGTGGAAGCTTCCGCTGATTTCTATTTTCTTCTGTCGCTTGTGGGCACGCGTCGAAGGGGTGAACCCAAACGTCGCTAGACATTGCTGCGCGGGGGAGCGCCTCTTTGATTCAGGTATTGCTCCGCCTTGTTGTTAAATGGACTGCGAAAAGTGATGGCCATCTGTTGAACACACGGCAGTACGCAACTGCGTATATTTATACACAAAAATTAAAGATCCCCCCGTGTAGCCTGAACAGACTGTTGGGCCCAAGTGCTGTTAGCGAGCAGCACCTATGAAGGCCGGCACGGTAACACGAGCGAGTGGGTGGCCAGCAACCACGCCCGACCGCCTTTGTCTCCCCAGTGGCGATGTTTTTTGACAAATCGCACCAGGTACTCATTTGAGGCTGAGTCGACCTAGGGGAGGCCCACGACCGGCTCAGATGATCGTCACTGGTGTTGGCCGTGAGCGGGAATCGAACTCGGGTCGTCGGTTTCGTAGCGCAGCGTAGCGCTAACCGCTACACCGCCGCTCTTTATACGCATAGACACACACACGCACGTGCATACCATCACAATCGCTGTGCTTCATGTGAAGCCGCGGGTTGGTCTGCCCAACGCGTTACGTCCTCACGCACATCGCACGCGTCGAGTCAGCGTCAACACGCGCCTCGTAACGACTCCACGTTCATTTACAGGCTATTAGGAAACGCGTTACTCATTGTGACAAAGTTGGACTGATGGCCTTAATCTAAGTTGTCTTGTGGTTGTTGTTGTTGTTGTTTGACTTGCATCCCACTGGAATATTTGCACACAGGGTTGGTGTACGGTGATTTTTCTGCAATATTTTGCTGTCTTTTCTTGGATTTTCTGTTTGCACATAGTCACTATAAGATGTATTCTTGTTCATGTTTTTGTTTTTTGTTTGTTGCGGTTGCACCCGATTCAAGAGCCGAATGGCTCACAGGGCTATACCTAATACATACACTTTTGAACTTGAACTTTGAACAAAGACAACGATCCCCGTGTAGCCTTAACTAACTGTTGGGGCAAGTGCTGTTAGCGAGCAGCACCTATGAAGGCAACGATGGGGGGGGGGGGGGGGGTGGCCAGCATCACGCCCGACCGCCTTTGTCTCCCTCGTGGCGATGTTTACTGCGCATCGCGCCGTTACAGCAGCGTTGGCGACTTCCGTTGCAGGTCAGCGAAGTGATATTATATTCTATGCACCGTACAACGCCACGTGCTGCACTTAACGTTCATACATTTATCTAATTCTAGATTTGAAGCTTTCGTGACTGCAATGATTCATATTCTTAGTTTTTTTTCGGTAAATTCACGTAGGTAAAAAACGCTAAAAAGTAAAATAAAATATAAATCACGACGTTTCGGAGGCAACACAAGCTTCCGTCTTCAGGTGGTACCGTCACAGCCACGACAGCTGTATCAAGTATAGATACATTTATCTACTCGAGTAACACGCGTGTAAATATATTTCACGAATGTTTCACCCCGTGGGTGTCAAGGCAAGCGTATAGGTCACGGGGCTTATTTGACCATACTTCACCACGTTGGTTAATCATAGATTCATTGTGAGCGTGGGAGGGGAAGGGGGGGGGGACAGCACCGAATCAAATATCACTCGTCACAGATGTTTGCCGAGGGCCAGGAATCAAACTTAGGATTGTAGTATCGTCAGGTTTATTGGTGCAGTTTTGCCAAACCTCTGTGGAACTGTGTAATCCAAATATATACTTATATGCTTCAAATAAAACGATGCTGATGTTAAAGCTTCATCGTGTTAATAAATAAGAATGCATATCTTTTAATCCGCAGGCATCTCGTGTCATGTTATTTTGCAGCCGCGAACATTACACGTAAATTATAATATGGGTATGCTCAATTATATATTAGATATAGATACGTGTGTATAATTACGCCACGGCAAAGCGACATTAAATTGACAGTGGTTACGTCGAGTATTAATTATTGAAGTCAATTGTAACATTCATTTGCATAATTAATTAACGATTACGTCAATTACTTTATATTTATATGTACATTAACAAGCCACCGACGATTGTGTTGAGACGTGTGCTTGAATTTAAATGCTCGTGTTCCGATGTTACATGCCGGAACACCCCAACAGACGAACCAAGAATTGGCGAGGCTTATCTGGAAAAAGGGCATTATCCTAACATCACTATAAGTCACTGTGTAAATTCTCATTACATACTTAGTTTTTTAACCCAAGAAAAGCCTTAAACTTGCAATAACCATTTTCAGAATGCCTTTCGTAGGCTTGTCCAATTCCTTCGTGAGAACAAAACTGCACGTGGGAGAACTGTCACGGAATGGATCGCCCAGCAAAAACTAAAAAAAAACCTACTTGCTGTACTGCCTCCTCCGTTGCACTGCCGGTGGGTCATCCCGTCCTGTCCACCAACCCTTGCCTCAGCGTCGCTGGCTCGGGCTTGCACCTATCAGCGGCATTCGCAATAAACAACAGCCTGGTCTAAAGGGCCAGTCTACTTGCAGAGACTGACCAGGGTATGATTGGATGAAGAGTACTAATAACCACACAACACCCACGGGAACACAACGTAGCTGAATGGAATGTTCCCTGCGTGTCTGGCCACGTGGAATGGTTCATTTACAGACCGTTCTAATTTAAAAGTCAATTTTTTTAGACAGGGAAAGCCCCTTTTCTCTGAGCAGTCATCAAGATTGCCCTGAAGAAATGATTCATTTTCTGTCTGCGCTGGCCTTTACTTCATTGATACGTATCGGTGTGTATATGCATATGCTGAGTGTATGTGTGTGTGCATGTCGTTATGGCATATAAGAGAGGAGCGGTGGCGTAGCGGTTAGCGCGGTGCTCTACGAACCCGGCGTCCCGAGTTCGTTTCCCGCTAACGGCGAACACCGGTGACGATTATCTGAGCCGGTCCTGGGCCTCCCCTAGGTCGACTCAGCCTCAAACGAGTGCCTGGTGCGGTGTGGGAACAGTATCGCCACTGGACAGACAAAGGCATGGGGCTAGCCACTCACCCCCTCGTGTGCTGTGCCGGCCTTCATAGGTGCTTGCGAATAGAACTTGCCCCAATACTCTATTGAGGCTATACGGGGGATCTTTACCTTCATATGTTGTTATATAGAGTGCAGTGGTGCAGTGGTTTAGCGCACTGCCTTACAAAAAAAACCCCAGTCAACTGAGTTAAATTCGCGGACATGGTTAACATCGGTGTTGGCATTGGCGAGTACTGAGTCTGGGTCACTCGTAGGTCGACTCGACCTTAAATGAGTACACGAGGCGGCGTGTGTACACATTGGCACTGTGGAGACAAAACGTAGCTGGGCATGGTCGTGGTCACACTCACCCCTTTGTTTTCCATGCCGGCCTCAGTAGGCGCTGGCTAGCAATGTTTGCCGTAACAGTCTACAAGGCTATATGGAGGCGGTGTCTTTGTCGATTCTCTTTCTTGTAACTATAAAAGTATAGGGGTGAAGAGATAAGTCAAAATAACTATGGATAGCAGTGGTGCACATTCCACATTCTCATGGCAGGGCCCATTCTATCCACATGACAACCGCCATTAACTTTCCTCCAAAGTGGTAATGTTCGCCCGAGTCAGCTAACTCATCGGGATGTGAGCTGGAAGCGTGCAATGATGAGTACAGTTCTAAACGACTAATCAAGGCCTATAGCCAAGCAGCGCTTATATACATACATCCGTGTACATTATACACAGGGCTGTGTATAATGTACACGGGTGTATGTATATAACATCGCCTTGTATACAGGAGGTCATGGGTTCGATCCCGACGCTGCCTGACGCCTGTATATTTGAAGTTTGCATGTTCCCCCCGTGGTCGCGTGGATTTTTCTCCACGGGTCCTCCGGGTTTTCCCTCCACATTTAGAATCAACGTCACGTGTGTTTAGAGTATTTGACTGCTATACATTTCCACATGCTAAGCCACTTTTTCAGAGCTATCATTTGTGGCCAGGTCGCTTCTGAAAACAAGCTCGATAGCTGATAGAATTGTAATGCGGTTGTAAACGGCCCTTCTGAGGTGCCGTCAGGGGGGGAGGAGTTAGGTCACGTGGGGGGAGAGGGGTTGAGTATAGAAGGAGGGGAACCGGAAGAGCAGGGGGAGTGACGGGGAACCAGGAACAGAGGAAGGCCACGAAGGGCGAAGCGGGGTGTGGCGAGATCGCCACGAACACGGGGGGAGCGAGGATCGGCACCGTTGGCCAGCGGTGACCGACCCGAAGCAGCGAGGAGGCTGCAGTCAGCAGCGGGGCTGCACAGAGAGAGTGGGCAGCGGGTCTGCATACAGTGACAGCCAGAGGGTCTGCACATAGGGGTAGCAGCGAGTCTGCAGGGAGGAGGTTACAGTAGATGAAGCAGAGAGTCAGAGGGGTGAGGAAGCTATAATAGCAGTGAATAGCCGGGGGCTACAAATACAGGAGTTATAACAGAGTGCCGTGTGGGTAAAGACGTGAACCTGAATAAAGACACGAAGACAGAAAGAAGTGTTCGAGTCCTTTTATTACACTGGAGTCAGAAGTGAAACGGCATGGCGAAACAACTGAGGAAGAAGAATATCCCATCTCCGGAGTCGGCTTCATCATCGGACGACGACGATCTTCCTCCTGAGGTCGGCTTCACTTCGGCGGAGGGAGAGATCCGTGAGGGCCCGGGTGTGGAGGAGGTTGCCGCTGCGCCCGACCCATCTGCGTTGAAGGACGAAGATTTAAGATGGACCCGGATGGCGGAGCAACTGGCGACCCTAAAAACCGTCATCACGGAGTTGTGTGACCTTGTCACGCCAAGGGCGGCGTTGGAAGGTGATGGTGGTGATCGGCAGGAGCCCGGGTCGTCTTCGATGGCGCCGCCATCGACCACGCGGCGTGAAGACGCCATCTTGGGCGTGGCGCACCACGGAAGGCGGGAAGCCGCCATCTTGGGGCCGCCACGAAGATCGTCCGCCATCTTGGCGACACCGCGTTGCGACGCCTTGCTGAACTTGCCGCCGGAAGAGTCGGTGACGGACGGAAGCAGGCCAAGGAGCCGCAGTCGTCACCTTACAACTGTTAAGGAGTTCTCCATCGGGGGCGATTGGAGTGCGTTCGCTTGTCGATTTTTGGCGGCGGTACGAACGGCAAGGTGGACGGACGCCGAGGCGCTGGAGGTGCTTCCGACTCTCCTTGACGATGAGTCTGTTCGTTTTTTTCGCTCTATAAAAGCTGCGAAGAAGAAAACATTGCGTGGAGTGTTCGACGAAATGGCGGACGCGTACGAGCCACCGGATGACGCCCATCGCCGCTTCGTGCAGCGGCAACGCGCACCGGAGGAGTCGCCTGTAGCGTACAGGGGCGCCGTGCTGGAACTCGCGATGGCCGCTTACCCGGAGACGGAGCCTGACCTGCTGGAACCTCTCATCTTGGGGAAGATGTTGGAGTTATCCCGGGATCTGGGCATTCCTATGCCGGCTTGCGGTCACGAGAAACTCACGTCCCGGACCGCGGCTAAGTGTTTGGACGCCCAGTTCAATCTCCGCCGCTGGAAACAAGTCACGGCGTGGACGGGCGGTCCTGTCGTCGATGGGGGGGCCGTAGGGTGGGACCCTACAAAGGCCGTGTACGTGCCGGATGTGACCGGCCCAAAGGAGCTGTCGGCCGCCTCCACTCCGTGGCCGGCTCGAAGCGAGCCGGGGCCGCGGGCTCCGCCGCCGGCGCGGCCACGTCGGGACGGGGTGCCTGCTGCGCGCCGACCCGATGTCGACTGTTTCCGCTGCGGCCGTCGGGGCCACTATGCCAGGGACTGCTGGGCCCGGGTTCCGGGGCCGCCCCAGCAGGAGGCCTCGATCGCGGACGTCCCAAAGAAAGACCCTCCGGCACAGGCAAGTCGGTGCGCACCAGACACCCGGCAAGGCCTGACACCTCACTCATCGCCGTTGTTGTGCGACGCGGATGTTCTAAAATATGGGAGGCCAGTATCTGCGCCTTGTCGCTCGATAACGCAGTGGCGTAAGTTGGCTCGGCGGGTTGTCGCGGCCGCTACAGGTTCGTCCACTGTACCGGGGTCGATCCAAGGGGTGGACGTGCGTATTTTGGTGGATTCCGGGGCGTCCGCGACCATTATTTCGGATGTCATATTCCATCTTTTGAACATCCCACCGGGGGCCGTGAGGCCGGCTTACGCTTCCTGCATCGCTGCGAACGGGGGTAGTATGGGCATCGTGGGACAGGTGGACGCTAATATTTCTATCGGGGGGGTCTCGGCCTCGGGCGTTGTGTTAATTTCGAGGTCCCTGGCGGTTCCTTGCTTGTTGGGCACGGATTTTTTGGCTAAGATGCCCATTTTAATTAGAATCAATGAAAATTGCATTGAACTGCCAGGGGGCCGCAAATTGGCGTTTTTACAGTCCACCTGGGGGCGACCGGCTCCGGTTGCCCAGGTGCAGGCGTTATCGGAAGTTTCAGTTGATATTCCACCTGGCTCGCAGATGCTCATTCCCCTACGATACCGGAAGCCGGTTCCGGGTCGGCAGAGTGCTTGTGGAATTTTGCTGTCGCCGTCCGCCGCTGTTACGGGCGGATTGGCACTGGTGGGGGCGCAAACCATTGTCCGTCCGGATCAGCGCCCGTTTTTGCAGGTGTTAAATGCGACTTCTGAAAGCGTGTGTGTGCCGGCTGGTACCGTTGTGGCACACGCCACTACGGCGTTTACGGCTCAGAGTGACATTCCGGACGGGGGGCTGGTGGGTGGTGTTTCACACGACGGAGGGGTGGACGATCGTTGGATCGCCGAATTATGTGCGGAAAATTCGGCCCTTTCCGCTGAGCAGCGTTGTGCGATTCATAAATTATTAGCGAGCTATTCCGATGTGTTTAGCTCGGACGATTTGGACTTGGGACGCACCTCGCTGCTCTCTCATCACATCGAAACGGGGGACGCGGCCCCTATCCGCTTGAACTCGCGTCGGATGAGTCCGGCTGAGCGTGAGCACGTTCGAGGGGCAGTGGAAGACATGTTGAAAGCGGATATTATATCTCCGTCTAATAGCCCGTGGGGTGCGCCTGTCGTGTTGGTTAAAAAGAAAGATGGTAAATTACGATTTTGTGTGGATTTTCGGAAGTTAAATAAAGTGTCGGTGGCAGATGCGTATCCCCTGCCGCGTATGGACGATTCTCTCGACGCCTTGTCAGGGGCTAAGTTTTTTTCAACGCTAGATCTCTCTTCGGGCTTCTGGCAGCTTCCCCTTGACGAGCCCTCGCGGGAAAAGACAGCGTTCCGTACGCCGCAGGGGTTGTTCCAATTTAACTGTCTGCCGATGGGGTTGAATGCAGCCCCTGCCACCTTTCAGAGATTGATGGAGTTGGTATTGACGGGGTTGCAGTGGGAGACATGTCTCATTTATTTAGATGATATTATTGTCTTCAGCCGCACATTTGATGAGCATTTATTGCGGTTGGAGGCCGTTTTTGCCAGAATGCGTTCTGCTAATTTGAAATTCAAGCCTAAGAAATGTCATCTACTGCAACGTTCCGTTCGATACTTGGGACATATTGTTAGTGCGGACGGGGTGGCCACGGATCCAGAGAAAACTGCGTGTGTCCGGGATTGGGCAACCCCCGCCACGGTGGGTGATGTGCGTCGGTTTTTGGGGTTCGCCTCATATTACCGGAGGTTTGTTCCGAATTTCGCTACTATCGCCAGGCCTTTGCATCTCCTTACTGGGAAGGGGCACAAATTTGTGTGGGGACCGCCGGAGGAGGCGGCGTTTCGGAGCCTGCGCGACCTACTGGCTACTGCGCCGACGTTGGATTATCCGGATTTTGAACATCCCTTCATTCTGGATACTGATGCGAGTGACACCGGGATTGGGGCGGTGTTGTCCCAGTCAAAAGGTGGTGTTGAGCGTGTGGTGGCGTACGGGAGTCGGGTTTTGTCTCCCGCGGAAACTCGTTACTGCGTCACTCGCAGGGAACTTTTGGCTATTGTGTATTTTCTCCGCCAATTTCGACCGTATCTGTACGGTCGGTCGTTTATTGTCCGAACGGACCATGCGGCCTTGCAGTACGCTCTTAAGATGGACCAGCCATCCGGACAATTGGCGAGATGGCTGGACACGTTGCAAGAATTCTCCTTCCAAATTCACCATCGGAAGGGTGTGCGTCACGCTAACGCGGACGCACTGTCCAGGTTGCCGCAACAATCCCCTTGTGCGTGTGCGTCGGGGACGCATAGGTGTGGACCGGCTCAGCCCCCCCCTCAACCTGTCGCGCGGGCAGTGGATGTTCTCGAACCTCCGCTTACACCGGGACCGGTTGAAGGGGGACCGGCTGACGGGATTTTGCGTCTTCCAAGGTCTGTGTGGATTCGGGAGCAAATGTTGGACGATTCTTTGGTGTCGTTACGGAAACGAACGGAGAAGGCGGGTAAGGAAGTCGGTGCGGGTGGTAATTCGGAAACTGCTCTCCGAGATGGGTTACTGATGTGGAGGGAAGGGATACAGGAACACTGGCGTCTCGTTGTGCCTGCGTCATTGCGCTATGAGTTGATTCGATCTTTGCACTGTGACACACTTTTACACCTGGGGGTGCAGAAAACCCTATTGACGCTGCAACGAGACTATTATTGGCACGGCATGACGACGGATGTCGTCGGTCACGTTCGCGCGTGTCCCGATTGTGCCCGCCGTAAGCCGCCTAAACATCCATATGTTCCGCCGATACAATCGATTAAAGTATCTCGGGTTAATGAGTTGGTGGCGTTAGATATTTTGGGACCCTTTCCGCCATCAGCTAAAGGGAATAAGTATTTACTGGTGGGGGTGGAGTACCTCTCTCGCTGGCCGATGGCCTGGCCCTTGCCTGACCAGTCAGCGGCGTCTATCACGGACGCCTTTCTATTTGGGTATGTAATGGACAAAGGGGCTCCGGAGAGGCTCCTTACGGATCAGGGACGTAACTTTTCGTCTAAATTGTTGGGGGAGGTGTGTGCGGCTCTTGGAACTAAAAAGATACGGACGTCCCCCTACCACCCGCAAACGGATGGTATGGTGGAACGGTTGAATCGGACTCTGTCCGCCATGCTGTGCCATACAGTCGGGGAAAACCAATCTGATTGGGATTTGCATATCCCTGGGGTGCTTTCGGCGTATCGCATGACGCCGCACGCGGCTACTGGATACTCGCCGTTTTTCCTTATGTACGGCCGTGAGAACGTGCCGCCAATTCATGACCAGTTGGGAACCGGTGCGAGGGGGCCTGTTAAGCCTCTTCCTGAGTATATTAAGGACAACGTTCGGCGTGTCGCTGAGGCGAGGGAAAATGCCCGCATGGCTACTGCCAAGGCTCAGGCCAGGAATGAGCGGTGTGCCCGACGTTCAAAGGGGGAGTGTCCCTGGAAAAAGGGGGACCTGGCCTGGCTTCATTGCCCACAGGTGCGGCCAGGTACATCTCCTAAATTACATCGACCTTGGCAGGGTCCGGTCCGCCTCATTGAGGTTCCCAACCCACAGTCGGCGCGTGTTCAGGTTGGTGCACGGCGTTGGTTCGTGCACACGTCCCGGTTGAAGCCATACATTGCCCCACGGCCGGATGCGTCATCTCCCCAAGTTGCCTTGCCGGGGTCTGTTGCTGCCGACTCGCCCTTGCCTGTGTCTGCTGACCTTGCGAGAGCGCCTGTCGTACCCTTCACAGACAAGCCGGCCGTGACAGCGCAGGGAGGAGGACCTTCCGCTTGTGGGACGCCGACCGGAGCCGCAGAACCCACGGGACCTGCAGCTCTTCCTATCCCTCCGCGGACGCGAGTACGGGATGTTTCTGGACGCGAGCGGGACAGTGGCGGGCCTCCAATGGCGACGGAAGAACTTGCGCCCGTCGCCCCTAAAACCCTTCCACGTTCCCGCTCGGCGGGTGGGCCGCCGACCGTCCGGGACGGCCCGGCTACCCGTACTCGCTCGAAATCCCTCACGTTTCGTTAGATTGTGTTGTGTTGTGTTATTGTTATAATGTTCTTCAATGCTTCGTGTCTTTTTGCGTGTTGGCCCTTTACACCCGCATTGCTTTTCAGGTTGCAATTCAGCCGAGGTCGGCTGGATTTTCTTTAGGGGGGAGGGTGATGTAATGCGGTTGTAAACGGCCCTTCTGAGGTGCCGTCAGGGGGGGAGGAGTTAGGTCACGTGGGGGGAGAGGGGTTGAGTATAGAAGGAGGGGAACCGGAAGAGCAGGGGGAGTGACGGGGAACCAGGAACAGAGGAAGGCCACGAAGGGCGAAGCGGGGTGTGGCGAGATCGCCACGAACACGGGGGGAGCGAGGATCGGCACCGTTGGCCAGCGGTGACCGACCCGAAGCAGCGAGGAGGCTGCAGTCAGCAGCGGGGCTGCACAGAGAGAGTGGGCAGCGGGTCTGCATACAGTGACAGCCAGAGGGTCTGCACATAGGGGTAGCAGCGAGTCTGCAGGGAGGAGGTTACAGTAGATGAAGCAGAGAGTCAGAGGGGTGAGGAAGCTATAATAGCAGTGAATAGCCGGGGGCTACAAATACAGGAGTTATAACAGAGTGCCGTGTGGGTAAAGACGTGAACCTGAATAAAGACACGAAGACAGAAAGAAGTGTTCGAGTCCTTTTATTACAGAATAATGAATAGTTTAGTTTTACTTCAGTTTTTGTTGTTGTTACAGAGATAGAGATCTGCAAGTATCATGCTATTTAATGATAATTTTTGTGTAGCCTCAAATATTCTGAAATAGGAACATAAAGCAATATTTGTAATTCACCTTAACAATCCAAATTTAATTGGCTGCCCAAAATATAATATTTTCCCAATATTCTTGCATCATTCCCTTCAGAATATGCTTTTCTCCAAACAGTTTTAAGATTAAGATCTTGCAATTAAAATCGTATACACGCGCATTACCAATGTCATTTTGAGCAAAGTGGGTCAACAAGGCACTCATTGTTCCAAAGTTTAACAAGCCTATGCATCCTCATTGTTATTATTATTTCCACGAGGTGAAGCATGGTCAAACAACCTTCATGCCGGGCACGGCATAGGGAGGCGAGGCCTTCAACCTGCAGTCGACTATTACACCGGTCAACACACTTTTTCTGGCATAAGGTATTCCAACGGTTTAATGTAATTTTGGGGTGCTGATTCCAAATCTGGCATCAGTTTTTATCACATCAGATTTTTGAGATATCAAATATTGCATTTTCAATAAAAACTGCGGAAAAAAAATATTAAATAAATGTGGATATCTACATAAAATTATATTATAAACACACTATCCTAAAAATACAGCACCATATTTTAACACTAAAACAGTCACTGACTCGCAACAACTTGCAATCATAAGTGACAGAGTAAATTTCTGGTAAAATCAATGAAAATAGGGTATGCCGATAGCATAAAATTAGATGTGATAGAGCAAATCTGAGATCAGATTTGGAATCAGCACCCTGAAATTAGTCTAAAAACAGCTGCAAAAGTCCAGGCCAGAAAAAAAAGTTATTTTTTTGTTGACCAGTGTTATTTCTCTCGCACAACAATATAATAACTCGCGCAATGCAAAATGTTCGATCGATAGAATACTATCATCACACGTTATCTATCACGACGTCCTTTTACTAACGTCGTCTCTTCCACAATCGCATCACGTGTGCGCGCCCCTCTGTGGTCACGTGTGCTCGTCAGATGAAGAACACGAAGCGGAATTTCGCTGTGAGGACGCGCGCCCGTTCGCTGCGCTGCGAGCTCACGGGGCTGTTACAACAGAGGCCACTGAGCACCTTTGCACCGCCCCTGACGTGCTATAATAACATAGCCTAATTGGAATGATCGCAGTGGGGGGGAATCTGTCAGGGCATTGCTCGGCAGGAGTCCAGTTTGACGTCGCAGCGCGCCTGCCACCCGTTTGTTTGTTCGTTTCTCTTTCGCGTAGCTGCGGCTACGCGTGGGGCCACTCCACTCGAAGTGGAGCAAGCCGGCAAGCCAGTCGGTACGGGGAGCCTCCGTTTAGTTCGAGAAAATAGACGTCAAGAGGAAATGCGCTGCAGAGAAACGAACGAATGATCACACACACACACACGCGCGCATATATAAATATACCAACGGATGCACGTGCTAGGCACACGAGCTCACACCCACGTGCAAGATAATCTAGTTGCTTGGTGGAATACTGTCCTTAAAATAAATATATAACGCATTTCTTTGAAAGTATTTCGATGCCAAGAATCGTACAAATCTGAGTGTTGGCGCTGGTGAGCTGTGTGGTAAAGTCCCATGGTGATGGATTTCTGAGTTTTGTTGTCTTTTTTTTGTGAAACGTCCTTGGACGCTCGATCAGTGAGATATTTCTCGCTGCCGCGTAGATTTCCACAGTCGCGTTGGGCAGCCTTCTGTGCGGCGACAGTGTTTCCCGGGGTGGATTGGGGTCGTACCGAGCGCTGTTCTGCGCAATGTTCGACGTTTCGCTCCACGAGCGCGAAAAAAGTGCGCGGAATGCGTAGCGAATTGTCGGACATCGTACGGCCTGACCGCGGAATTATTATTTTTTTACTTTTGTTTTTACGTTTTTACTACCAGTAATATTACCCAGCATAAAATAGCAGCGGTTAGCCATGAAAAAAAATGTACCGCTTCGAACTTGGCCTCAATTAAGGCCGCACTTCTGTAACGAGCAATAAAGCACGGAGCAGACATTGCCGTGTCCTTAATAATAAAAAATAATAAAACATGTCTTGCGGCTCGGGGTTCAACGGGCCCTGAGATACGGACTGGCTCGTAGGCGGTGTAGCCGATGGGTAAGAGCGGGTGAAGGCAGACTGCGTCCTTTCCTGCAAGGCGGCTCGCTGTAAAACCATCCCCGTAGTGGCTGGCATAAAACAACGTGGGGGGGGGGGGAGTGGTGTTTGCGTTTCGGGAGGTATGGCAACAGCGGCTCTTCGGCTGCTCGCCGTCTTGAGTCCAAGGTTCAGTGGTTGCCTAAACGCACGCGCTGCCATGCAGCTGGAGTTTGGGTTAAAGTTGTTCCCTCGATATTCGCGGGGGATACATTTCCGGAGACGCTCGTGAAAAGGAAATTTCGCGCGTAATGAAGTCGGCCTACGTGAAAGTAGCTATTAAATACATGAACATGTTCATAACACAAACAAATCTAAATATAATTTGTATTTAAAGCTTGATGACGATTGCTTGTGTTGCAGTCGAAACGTCGTGAGAATTGTATTTTTTATATTTTTTTATTTTATTGTTTCCCTTCTACGTGACTTTACCGAAAGAACCAAGAATATAAATCTAAATTGATTTGATAAACGTAAATTAATTACATGTTAAAATATTAAATAATACTTTATAAATAAACTTACCTTCAATCATCATGATGCTGTGCATCGTCACTTCATCTCATCACTTTCTCTCTCTCTCTCTCGACGCAGTCGTCGTGCGGAGTTCCAGATGCGATTCGGGGATAGTCAAAGTCGCGCATAGCAAGTTCGCGAATAACGAGGGAGCACCGTCATATGTGGGCTGGTCCTCGCCTGGCTTAAGTCAGAGTTCAGTCCCCCCCCCTCCCCCACACAAGACTCGATCGTCCACCCTATCTGGATTCCCATTGGTCCCGATAAGATTTTTCACGAAACGATACGATATGACATTTCACGATGTGACCGTCATCGAGACATCGCTTTCCATCAACGTAATTTTTATCGTGTTTCACTTTTTGTCTGCCTTGTTTCTGTGCTTTGATATACTCCAAGTGCGAAAAGATCGCTTACAAAGTTATTCAACATAAGCCTCACATGGTTCTCATGGTTATTGCAACTTTACGATGTGTATAACGCCCGTAATGCACACGCCGACAGAAAATTATGACATGGTATACTTCCCCGTGCCCCGGCTATTTATCCGCAAAACGTTTATGCAAAGCGTACTCTGAGATATATAATTATTTAATTACATAATTGTGGTCAGAAATATTATACTTCAACATATTAATTGAGCAACGATAATCACTACAATTATATATTGCGAAACAGATTATACAACTTCTTGGTTCTTTCGGTAAAGTCACGTAGACGCTGTCTTTCTTCACCTGAGGGCGGCTGCTTGCGTTGTGGCCGAAACGTCGTGAGAATTATTTTATTATGTTTTATTTTTATTATTTTATTATTTCCCTTCTACGTGACTTTACCGAAAGAACCAAGAAGATGAATCCCTGCAATCACGAAAGTTTTAAATCGAAAAAGATTATACAACCTTAAATCGCACCATTTATCGCAATATTGCTATAGTGGTGACACTAGTCCCTACAAAACCAATGCATTTTGTTTAGCAAGGAATGCATGAGACCCACCCCCTCCGCTATTAACCTATGAACTATGTTTCGTATTAAACTATAAAATATTTGTATTTTACCAGGTAAGGCCCACTGAGCTATGCAGCTCATTTTTCAGAAGCGACCTGGCCACAAATGATAGCTCAACGAAGTGGCTTATAATCATGTTGAAATGTATAGCGGCCACATACTCTGAACACATGCTGATTCTAAACGTGGAGGCAAAAAACGGAGGACCTGTAAAAAAAAATCCACGCGACCACAGGGAGAGAGACGCAGACTCCAAATATACAACTCTCGATTTCTGCCACTAATTGCCGTAATTGTCGTCGTTATTTGTAACTATTTATATCTTTATTGTAACCGGGCATCCTACTATATCCCCAGGATAACCACCCTCCTATTGAGTAAACTTCAACTCTGATTCACATTGGCCCCATGCACTAAGGCTTTGCCGTCAGACAATCGCGAGCAGTAAAACGCAGATGGACAACTTGACTTCAATATGCTACCCACATCGAAGGTTAACGATCTTCCAATATGGTCGCAAACCAGCGTGGTGAAGTATGGTCAACAAAAACTTCCATGACCAACACGATGACGGGAGGCCTTGCTCCAGCAGTGGATTGACAAAGGGCTTTTAAAAATGTATTGCCCCAACAATCCATTATAATAACAATGATAATAATTATGTTAGCGAGCACCTATGAACAAGGAGGTAGTATGTCTCCCCAGTGCTGACATTTATACACTGTACCAGGCACTCATTTCTGGCTGAATTGACCTAGAGGAGGCTCGGGACACATTCTGGTACAACTTAGCACTGACATTACACTTGGCCTAGAATCAAACTCAGGTTGGCCTGGTTCGTTGTGCAGTGCACAAAGCCAACCGCATCCATCCCCTTTTCTTGCCTACATGCACATGTGCAGACCTTTTGTCATTCCACTGCTGGATGAGTGACCCCCCCCCCCCTTCCACAATGCCGTGCCTCATTTGCCCATATTTCACCGCACTGGTCAATGTAAACTCGGGAAAACGGGAAGCAGAGACGTGGGGGCATAGAAGTGCAATACAACAATGTTTTTTTCTGCACTACCCTCTGCTGCCCACAACGTAGCCCCGCAGCAGCCTATAGCACCTGTTCCATTCCGGGTGTTCGCCCATCCAAGCCCGACCTCCGATTAGCACGGTTGGCTATGTACGGTGCGAAAGAAGTTCAACACACACACATACACTATCCAGGCTCAACACAAGATCGGGTGGTTCGCAGGTGATTTGGCCATCTGCTCCCTCATTTCTCTACTCCCACTTATCTACTTACACTCCGCGCACATGCTGGCAATGTCAAAGGTCAGACCGATAAGCAGCGCTGACATTACTGCAAGCGGAACACCTTCCACCTTAAACGGACGTGTGACCTGTTCCTGACTCCCGCTGTTCCGCACTGGCTGAATGGATTTGGCGAGGGGTTAGAGGTTCCCACGTTTGGTCTCACCGCCTTACAACAGGCTGCCGAATTTCCTTTCAGACAATTGCCAGGTCAATGCCAGCTGCTTGTAAGAGGGCCTCTTCACGCTGGCGCAGCCATGGGGGGGGGGGTGGGGGCTTTGACCATACTTCACCACGCTGGTCGCTGTAGGTTGACGAAGCGGGTCGGGTGCTGTCGTGGTGTTGGGCAGGGAGAGGGGGGTTTAGGGTCAACCCACAACTGGACAAAGGCCTCCCCCACACACCGTGTTTGTTACGGCGGGTTTTTGACCACACTTCACCACACTGGTTAGTGCCGGTTGATGAATGGCGCTTGCCCCAGGAACGGTTCAAATATCACTCGCCACTGATACCAGCCGTTGCTTTGAATCGAGCTCAAGGTTGTCAGGTTCATTCCGCAGTGCGGAAACCACTGCACCAACCGCTCAACCTCGTTAGTATGTTTTGACTGAAGGCCTTCTCCATGCTGTGCAGGTCATAGGGCTTATGTCACCATACTTCACCAATGTTGGTTATTTCGAGTTTGGGGGTGGGGGGGGCAGGACTGGTTGGGAACATCTCTCGCCACTGATATTGGCCGTTGGTGGGAATCGATTTGGCAGACTCACAGCGCAGTGCGTTAATCGGTGTGCCACCACTCCCCCCCCCCATACAGAGGGCACCTATCGCACACATTCAATTGCATTGTAACCAGGAGCGATGTCGATGTTAAAAATAAACCTGCCCGCGTCCCGGATCACCTCGACGGGGATTCAAACCCATCACGTTGCGAGCATCAGTGGCTCTGCGCGTGTGTTATTTTAAGCAAGCTTGGCGCGATCTCTTTTGCAAGGTTTGCGAGCCAGCCACACGAAGCTCGAGCCGCTGATTCGCACGGAGACTCCAGACGAGTTTAGGATTCAGAACAAAAGTGATGTCACGTGACACCACTCTTACGAGTGGCATCATTTCCAGTGACGTCATAGGTTCGGATGAATCCAATGTTTTTTTTTGTCAGATCATCCGAACTTTCGTAATGAGGCCCAGTTTTCGGTGGCGAGATGGTAACTCTCTCCCCTGGTATGGAGGAGGTTGTGGGTTCCATCCCAACCCTGATGCCTGCATATTTGGAGTTTGCGTGTCTTTCCCCGTGGTCGCGTGGAATTTTCTCCAGGTCTTTCGGTTTTTCCCTGGAGTATTTGGCTGCAACAAATCTCCACGTGACAAGCCACTCTTCGTTGAGCTATCGTTTTTGGCGAGGTCGCATCTGAAAGAGAGCTATAAGGCTCAGAGTGGGCCTTACCTGGTAAAATAAAATAAAAAGTTTGTTGTTGTTAACAATCACTTGCATGGCCGCCCTCTTGCAGCGGGCAATGAGGTGATGTGGTGTCTGAGCTTGGGGTTAGTAGTACAGCAAGTAGGTCGCTGTCAAGTCGTGTGGTGTTGTAGTGTTCCCTTATTGCATGTGTGGGGTTGTTGTTTTTTCTTTTTCTGCAAACAATGCAGTTGCCACAAAAATAAACATTGCCAAACGTTACAAGTGTTGTAGGGCCTTCCTGGAAAACATTCTTGACACACACTGAGGCTGGGGGATTTATTTCTTACCAAGCATTTTCCGGGTCGCTTGTAGACTGGGGAGTAGCATGTGATTAGCACATGTGATTAGCACATGCGATTAGCACATGCGATTGGCACATGCGATTGGGACATGCGATTGGCGCATGCGATTAGCACATGCGATTGGCACATGTGATTGGCACATGTGATTAGCACATGTGATTGGCACATGTGATTAGCACATGTGATTGGCACATGTGATTAGCGCATGCGATTGGCACATGCGATTGCCACATGCGATTGGCACATGCGATTAGCACATGTGATTAGCACATGTGATTAGCACATGCTCATGGATGTGGTGTGCAAGGTGCATACATATTTTCAGGGTTGCTGATCCGGAATATTAATGAGAATAAAGCCCTGTTTAGGCCCGAACCCCTTACCGAAGTGTTCCATAAAAATTCCATACGGTTATGGAATTCCCCCCTACTTTCCATGCAAATCCCACACGAATTCCATTGACTTATATGTAAAACCGTGGGAAGTGTTTTTAACTTCTCTATGGAACATTTTGGTGCGGCTTTTGCTGGGTGAAACAAAGTAGTTACTAAACGTACAGCACTTGTGTTAATCTACTGCTGGATGAGGGCATCACCGTGCTGTGCAGGTCATGGGGGGTTACTTGACCGCACTGGTGGGAGCAGGCTCAGTGAAAGCGTAGACAGCACAGTTACGTACCCCCCCCTTAACGTCGTTTCGCAGATACGTCGTCACTTTATACTGGTAGGAACCTCCTGGTTACACCAGCCCACAGGGAATTATTGTGTCCGTCCGTCCGTCGTGCAGGGTGGGGCTGGGTGGGGAGGGAGGGCTGCTGGGTGGGGAGGGGAGGGTGGGGAGGGGCTGGGTTGGGAGGTTGGGGCTGGGTGGGGATGGGAGGGTGGGGAGGTGCTGGGTGGGGAAGGTGGGGAGGGGCTGGGTGGGGAGGGTGGGGCTGGGTGGGGGGTGGGAGGGTGGGGCTCTGTGGGGAGGGGCTGGTCACCCCGTGGTGCCCTTATACAACTCAACGTTTAACCTACTCACGCCGGCTTGTGCCCGCCCTCACAGTCGGGCATATTTGCGGAATACACCACGCCGCCGTTGACCCTGGCCATTGACCGAGCAACCCAACGTTGCTACCAGCTCCCTCCGCAGGAGGAATGTGTTTACAAACACCGCTACCCGATTTGCGTCGCCTCGACCCCACGCTCACGTCGCTGGCAGCACCATCGTCCGTCCCTTCTCGCTATCCGTCGCCTCTCAGCCTTCGCCTCCACCACCTGACTACCCTCTACACGAACTACTTTGCGTCACGTACAAAGCAATGCACTCTACTCAAGAGTGCAATACAGCGCATTCTTTACGCACATTATTTTTTTGTGATTGTTTTATTTAATATATAATGTCCTGTACGTTATTGCACCCTGTATAATTTGTGCTTATAGTGGACTGCCGTACACGAGGGTCCGAGAACAGCATTGTGAGTGATGTCGAGTGATGTAATGCAACGTGTGTGGCTCCGCCGAGGATGGAGACCTCGCGCACGCGACACAACGAGGTCGCCGTGCAACCGCCGTGGTCGTTGTTGAGTTCTCGCGGCGGCTTTCGCTTCGATCGACGTCGTTTCGAAACCACATTCGTCCCTCCAAATTCAGGAACGCTGAGAAGGTCGGGATTATTGTCGTGTGATTTGGGTCATCGCTTATTTTTATCGAGCGGATTGTTTATGCTCTCCATTGGCCCGCACGAACTCCCCATCAGTGTCGACAGCCACTCCGGACGGATGGATCAGCAGTAGACCAAGTGGCTCGTAATTGCAACTTTACCAACATTTTTTTTTTACCAGGTCAGGCCTCACTGAGCTGCATAGCTTCTTTGTCAAATGATAGCTCAACGAAGTGGCTTAACATTGCGTGGATATGTACAGCAGCCAAATGCTCTAAACGCGTGACGTTGTTCATTATAAACGTGGAGGGGAAAACCGGAGGACCCGGAGTAGAATCCACGCGACCACGGGGAGAACACGCACACTCCAAAGGTTGCGAGATCAAAATCTTGGTTCGGAGTTAACTCGTTCCATCATCCCTCTGGGGTCGATCAAATAAATCTCACTTGTTGTGGAAGTCCTATGGATCGACTTTCCCCTGCCACGGGAATGTGGAATTTCCGCGACGAGCTCAGGGCTGCATGCAGGAGTCGAGCTCTGCCTCAATGCTCATTGGGACGAGAAAAGCACTTTGATTTTTTTTTTACTGACAGTCTACATATACCGTATCGGCATATAATATATACACAGATACCAGAACATTTCTTACCGACGAGGGATAGAGGTTTGCATTGGAGTGGCCTCTGATGTGGTGACGCAGCGGTTTTCAAACTCCAGTCCTTGCGACTTCCTCTAACGGTGTAATTATGCGCACATCACACGATACACGGGCTTCGCGCATTATTATTACAGCATCGCTATTAGTATTAGTATTGTTGTTGTTGTTGGAAGACAACAGCTGGTCCGCTTAGCAGGCTGCCTCTGTGTGTCTCCTCCAGTGAGCTGTAACTAACAGGGCGGTTGGGGGGGGGGGTGGGATATAGTTGACCTTTCCCAACCCCATAGGAGGGGGGGGGGGAGCAAGCGGAGTTGGGGGTAGAGGGAGATAATAGGGGAGGGGGAGGGCCTGGTGTAGCGTGGGGGAGTTGGTGGGGGCAGGAGGTGGTGGTGGAGGTGGTGGAGGTGGTGGTGGTGGTGGAGGTGGTGGTGGTGGTGGAGGTGGTGGTGGAGGTGGTGGTGGAGGTGGTGGTGGTGCTGCAAGTCGTCCAGCCTCCTGGATTGTCTCGCGCTTACTGCAATTTGACTTAACAAATCAGCGCGGAAGGCTGCCACTTCAAATGCTGGCGGGGGTCGGTGAAGCGAGCACTGCCGCTTTGCGAGACGTCAGCGGCAAGTTGCGCCATTGGAGAGCCTGATTGGCCACCCATCACGGGAATGTGGAGTTTCCTCTGCTCGAGCAGAGCCGAGAGTCACTGCCACGCAGACTCAGCCGCTTCGTATAAAGAAGTAGAACCCTTTTCTTAGGTTTTTTCCGTAAAGTTAAATAAAAATAAAATAAAAATCACGACGTTTTGGAGCCAACACAAGCTTCCGTCTTCAGGTGGAACCGTCACAGCACGATAGCTGTATCAAGTAAATGAGAGGTTCCAAGAGATATTACCCGTATATATATACTGCCACGCGGACTCAGCCGCTTTATATAAAGAAGTAGAACCCTATTCTTAGGTTTTTATTTTATTTAAATTTTACTTTTATTAATTTTATTTTTTACCTACGTGACTTCACGAAAAAACCTAAGAATATGAATACTTGCAGTCACGAAAGCTTCAAATCTAGAAGTAGAACCCTTTGTAAGCCTTGCCTATACAACATCTGGCAGTTCACCAGCGTCGATGCGTGCGAGCCTGACTCTGCCGTTGAGACACTGGGTGTGGAAACCGGTGCATTGAGTCAACGCTGCTGAAATGATGCACTCGTAGAAGGCTCTGGATCCCGATGGGTCGTGGTAAGTAAAACAAAGAAGCACGTTTCACTTCATGCGGGTTTCGTGGGTTATTCGACGACCCTTCATCACGCTGGTCGGTGTGCCTTGGTGGAGGAGAGCGTGGACGCCTTGAGCAAAGAAGTGCAGCGATGTAATGTGCTGTCCGCGTCTCTGATTCACACCACGGAGTCCACTTTCATTTGTTATGTTCATGAAATACTTTCTAAACATCGCCCAGGCGATGAAGGACTGAGAAATCTGTCCATTCTTCTCACCACCACTACCACCACGAGCACCACCAGCACCCCCACCATCAGCACCACCAACGCCACCACCACTAGCACCACCAGCATCACCAGCACCACTAGCACCAGCACCATCACCGTTGCCACCATCACAGCCACCACCACCAGCATCACCAACACCATCATCCCCTAGCACTACCACCAGCACCACGAACATCACCACCACCAGCATCTCCAGCACCACCAGCACCACCAACGCCACCATCACCAGCACCGCCAGCACCATCATCGCCACCGCCACTAGCACCACCACTACCACCACCACCAGCATCTGCAGCACCACCAGCACCCTTCAAATCACTCAATTAGCATGTGTTTACGGCTCCTCCACATTCCTCTTCACAAACCCTCCCCTCCACCCAACCCCCTGTTCCCATTATCCCAAGCTCGCGTTTCATAATCGCTCATTACATCACTTGTATTGCTGCGAAAGTAATGTGGGGCTTTTTTGGAAGCCTCGGTTGGTGATATTCACGCCACTACGTATATGTGTGCGTGTGTGTAGACCGTGATCTCGACAGCACTTGTTGTTCGCTTGTCTGTGGGGTTCAGGATTTTCCGCGTTCATTTTCAACGTGTGTTTCACCCCCACCCCCTCCCCGCCAAAATACTTCTAGAAAAAAATATCAGCTAAAATAAATTTTAAAAAACCTTGTCACGGCCAGCCCGGACGTCGCCACCCGCACCTTGCCATCTCTCCCTTTCTTCGGCGAGATCCGAACAGCCGTTTGAAAGCGGACAACGGACCTCCAAGTTCCAACCCATAGAGACCATCTGGCCTGTGGGTCTGTCCCTCCGTGGCCGGTAAGCCTCTCTCCTCCACCCTGCGCACGTGCGCCAAACATCGCAGACCTCCTTGCTCCTCCTCCTTGTTCAGATCACATCTGCCTTGGGTCGCGGGGACTGGTTCAGCAATCGTGCACTACAAATCTGAGCCATTCACCGAGATCGGTGTTTTGCATGAACTCCTCTGCTAGCACTCGCCTGCAAGTGTTGCAACCGGTGCAATATTATCACACAAATTGCAATAATAATACGTATATACAGTATTTCATCATTAGACCTCCTTTGCCAGTACCAAAATATTATAATCGGGTTTTTCCCCTTTTTTTCTGGCAAAAAAACTGAAACCTTTTTACGAGGATTCGTGTCTGCATTAACCACAATACTTGCAGTCAGTTATATTTTGGTACTGGCAAAGGAGGTCTAATGATGTAGATGCTCACCCCGAGCCCTCATTACTTTGATAGTGCAGCATTGTCTTTGAGCTGTAGACGCCTTTTGACGTCCTCTGGTCGAGCACCAATTGGGACGAGGCTCAAAAGAAAGCCGTCCCTTGGTGTGGACCAATCAGTTTCAAGGACAATGCATACATTATCATAGTGTGTTTTTTTTGCATTTTGACTGCAAGTATTGTGGTTAATGCAGACATGAATCCTCGTAAAAAGGTTTAAGTTTTGTTGCCAAAAAAAAGGGGAAAAACCCGATTATTATATACAGTATTGTTTAAACTGAGGTGGTCCCTCTGTTCCAAAGCATCGATGATTTCAAACATCTCTTCTTACCTGCTGGAATTAATTGCCTCTGACGCTGGAACCGTGAATTCGACCCGGCTTTGGCATTGTTTAAGTCAGCTTAATAATTGGCACCGACCACAACAAGTGGGATGGCGTTGCAGAACAATTGCGCTCTCCCACCGGCTCACTCGCGATTATAGAAGCCACTGGTTTTAAAGGACTCGCTCTAATGTATCATATCGCCATGAATACGGAGTGGGGTGGTGGGGGGCGGGGGGGGTGTAAGGGTAGGAGGGGAGTAGGGGTAGGGGGGTGTAGGGGTAGGTGCGGTGTAGGGGCAGGGGGGTGTAGGGGTAGGGGGTGTAGGGTTAGATGCGGTGTAGGGGCAGGTGGGTGTAGGGGCAGGAGGGTGTAGGAGTAGTAGGGGGGGTGTAGGGACAGGGGATGTGTTGGGGCAGGGGGTTGTAGGGGCAGGTGCGGTGTAGGGGCAGGAGGGTGTAGGAGTAGTAGGGGGGTGTAGGGACAGGGGATGTGTTGGGGCAGAGGGTTGTAGGGGCAGGTGCGGTGTAGGCGTAGGGGGGTGTAGGGGTAGGTTGGTGTAGGGGCAGGTGCGGTGTAGGGTTAGATGCGGTGTAGGGTTAGATGCGGTGTACGGGTAGGAGTGTTGTGTAGTGGAGGGAGGGGGCTGTGGGGGCAGTCGCAGGCTATAAGTGGTGGGCAGGGCTGTGGTCTGGGTAAGGGGGGGGGGTGTTGCCCGCAGAACCCGAGAGAGGCAGAAGGAAGGGGGGGGGGACAGGTGCCGTGCATGGCGTTATGGCTCTCACCGAGTCGAGGCAGTGGTGCTTGAGTGTCTACATGGGTGCACTCCATCACGCCGAATTGGACAGTAACGATGATTGCAACACGCACCCCTGGTGTTCGCGAGCGGCTTTGCCATCAAATTAAGGTCGCTGGACTCGGCTCTTAGAGCCTTAATTTGGCGCGATAATGCCCTACGCAGCCTCCCTGTAATGAGCATCAATCCTCCGTGCGCACAATGCCGCACAAAGCGCGCCGCTGACAATCTTTCTTGTTCTTCTTCTTCTTCTTCACGATTATTGTCGAAACTTTTTGTTGCGTGTGTAACTGACGGGACGGCCAGCGGTGTGTTTTTTTCGTCCCATCTCGCGGGTGCAAGGAACGGGCCCGGGGGTGGAATAAACTATCGAAGTTTTTACTCGATAACTGCAACTCAGTGAAATGTGCTGAGATGTATTTGGCCGCAATGTTTGCACGCGCCACGCAATGGGCATCAACGCCGCAGCCACCGCGTGGCACAGACACTGCGAACGCACGGACGTCCTTAGCCGTGTTCAATCCACTGCTGGATGAAAGGAACCCCCGCCAAGTCGCCGCCGCCGCCGCCGCCCCTTCACGATCCCCGGCAGCACGTCTCAGACAAACTGCGAGAGTGCCGCGGTGGTGGTGGTGGTGGTGACTCTGGATAAGGGCCCTACTACGGCCTCGGTGTTGTTGACGAATGTGAGCCCTCTGGTGTCACGTCGCCGCTGTCTCTCTCTCTCTGTCAGATTGTTGAGCCTCCTCCCGGAGTACTGCGGTGTGAGCAGCACACACGGAATGGACAGCACGCAAGCAGCACGAACGAAGCAGGTTTGTATCGTGTGCACACCTTTCGGAGGTGTGCTCTGCCAAAAAAAAACACACACACACGTGATGCATTATAAATCGTCGCTTCCATGCAAACAATGTAAATACGTGAATAGGTAACATCGCCATCCGTTACAAACAAGTCTTAAAAACGCAGCAGTGCCACACGCACAGTCGTCGTCGACTGCCACTCGTATTTGCGTTCAGTCGCCATCCGCGTGGCTGTTGGCGCTTTGCTCGCGCCACGACTGCAATACGCAGGGCACTAATATGCAAAGAGAAAACATTAATTGCTCGAGCTTTCATTGCTGCTTTGTTTCCCCAATTACGCGGTGCGCGTGTGTCTGTGTGTCTGTGTCTGTGCGTGTGTGAAGTGGGGAGCGGTGGTGTAGCGGTCAGCGCGCTGTGCTACGAACTCGGCGCCCCGCTCACGGCCAACGCCGGTGACGATTTTCTGAACCGTTCCAGGGCCTCCTCGCTAAGGTCGACTCAGCCTCAACTGAGTTCCTGGTGCGGTGTTATAAACATCGCCACTGGGGAGACAAAGGCGGCCGGGCGTGATGCTGGCCACCCACTCCATCGTGTGCCGTTGCCTTCATAGGTGCTGCTCGCTGACAGCACTTGCCCCAACAGTCTGTTAAGGCTACACGGGCGATCTTTGTCTTTGTGTGTGCCACGTCTGTGGGCGAAGTGGAACAGAGCACCCGCGCCAGCACTCGCCTGTGCCTTCTCCGGGAACGCTTCGGTTAGGGAACGGTCCCGTCCTGCAGCCCGAACCTTCTGTGTTTAACTGACACCCGAGAGCTCTTTCAGCGAAACCAGGTGCCCACGTTAACCACCGCGGGCGCAGGCAGCAAGGTAAAAATAAGCACCAAATTGATTTCATCTGGTTGCAATTACCTACACCTGTCGCCGGGTATATTTACGTAGATCGTGGCGCGCAGCCGTGCAATTGGTGGATTTTTTTGTTTTCACGCCACCGTTGGCGAAAGAACCCACAACAAGAAGCGGTTCCATTGGGTTATTTGTTCTACTCTTCCACTCTGGCTCAAGATGTGTCTCGAAAGAGGTGGGGATAGAGCGCCCACTCACTTCACTCCTCCGATCAACTCCTCACGGTGCCAGTAAATGAAAGTGAAAAGATGTGGACGGCCGTGTGAGTGTGTGTGCGTGCGCGCGCGCGCAGTCTTTTTTTGGCTTCTGACCGATATTTCTGCCGGAGCTATTATATCACTGCACCGTGGAAATCGAGGCATTTAAGCGCCCATACATCGTTGCAGACTCGTGCCAGCCCGACCAGTGAGGCCTGAGCTGACAGCTAGGCACGCAACTAAATATCGATTCAGACAGGTAAAGACTAAAACTATTCATTTTCTTGGGTCTTTCGGTAAAGTCACGTAGAAGGGAAATAATAAAAATAATAAAAAGAAAACATAATAAAATCATTCTCACGACGTTTCGGCCACAACGCAAGCAGCCGTCCTCACGTGAAGAACGGGTCTGTCGGAAAGACAGCGTCTTTCCGACAGACCTGACAGCGTCTTTCCGACAGACCTGTTCTTCACCTGAGGACGGCTGCTTGCGTTGTGGCCGAAACGTCGTGAGAATTATTTTATTATGTTTTCTTTTCATTATTTTATTACTTCCCTTCTACGTGACTTTACCGAAAGAACCAAGAAGATGAATCCCTGCAGTCACGAAAGCTTTAAATCGAAACTAAAACTATTTTTTTCGTATGATTATTTTACCAGATAAGGCACCACTGTGCTAAATATATTTATTTTTCAGAAGGAATCTGGCCACTAATGATAGCTCAACGAAGTGGCTTATCATAACGTGAAAATGTATAGCAGCCAAATACTCTCACTGCCTATTTCCAAATGTGTAGGGGGAAATCCTGAGGACTGGGAGAAAAAAATCCACGCGAGTGTAGGGAGAGAGACACGCAAACTCCAAATATACAGCAGGTGTCAGGGTGGGGATCGGACCTATGACCTCCTGCGTACCAGTAGCGTTGATTCAACACGAGCAAAACAAACCCTGGAACGGTTTCGACAGAAGCGTCCCGTGAGCTTGCTTGAAGCGACGTGGGTGTCCAGCCAGATGTTGATTGGGTAAGGCCCCTCTCCATCGCTCCAAGTTCACGAGTAGTCGACCATCAGGATTCCCAGCAGTGCCCTGCAATTGCTGAGGTTGAGTTCGTAAAGCGTGACATATCCGCCCGTAAGCTGGACCTTAAAGGGCCTCGTGACGGCAACACACGCAGCGTCGATGTAGCCCAAACCCCCCACATTTGAAGATTCCTTCATTGACAAACAAATAAAAAAAATAGCCCCAACGATTAACCGTGTCAATAAGTGCCCGCTTCCCAGCCCTACCTTGCTGAAGAGATAATGGTGCTTAACGGGGCTTCTGACCTCCTTAAATAAAGGGCATTGATTGAGTGATGTGCTGAGAATGGTCCCACTGGCACTAATTGACGAGACATCAGCGCTAACTGTGGCGGCGCCTCGGCCTCTTTAAAAGCCGTCCGTCTTGATTATGTCTGAGCGAGTGCCTGTAGGCGATGGGCTGCGTGCTCGGCTGGCCTTGTCTGCCTGCTTGCCTTTGTGTTCGTCTGCCTGTGCCCATACACCCCCACCCCAAAGCAGTGAGCATAACCACGAATTGTTTCATACGTCTGTCGGTCTGTCTGCATGCCTGTTGACCTGTGGCATCTACTGAGTATTCCGTGGCCATTCACTCGATCCGTACATCTGTCTGGAGTGTCGTATGCCCGCCTGACTGTGCGTGCATGCGTGGGGAAGTGCTGATAGCGAGCACTTGCCCAAAACGGTCTGTTAAGGCTATACGAGGGATCTTTGGCTTTGTGTGGATTGGTAGTATAGCGCTACGAACCCGGCGACCCGAGTTCGATTCCCGCTCACGGCCAACACCCCTTCATAGGTGCTCGCTAACAGCACTTAACCCAACAGTCTGTTGAGGCTATACGGGGGATCTTTGTATTTGTCTTTGTGTACATCGGCCAGTCATCTCAGTTAGTCAACACACAGCACCTGGGTCTGTCCCGTGACCTCCTGCCAGCGGGAGTTCGACACTTCACGTGGCCTCAACGTGCACATAGCCTGGTACGAGAGCCGTGGTGACGTCACCGCCACTTAGTGGCGATTGGCGGTTCTTGCTGTGTGTCTGTGGGGAGCGGTGGTGCAGCAGTCAGCACGCTACGCTACGAACCCAGCGACGACGAGTTCGATTCCTGCTCACAGCCAACATCAGTGACGATTATCTGAACTGGTCCGTCGCTTCATCCCCTAGGTTGGTGCGGTGTGCAAACATCGCTACTTAGGGAGACAAAGGCGGCCGGGCGTGGTGCTGGCCACCCACCCCCTCGTGTGCCATGCCGACTTTCATAGGTGCTCTCTAACAGCACTTGCCCCAACAGTCTGTTCAGGCTATACTGGTAATCTTTGCTTTTGTGTGTGTATCTGTCTGCCTGTGACAGCAACACAGGATACTACATCCATGTATTGATTCACACATCATTCGGTCAGTGACATTCACGCGCGGTGGACAGAGCCAGTTTCCACGGTCCGCATGTCTGTGGGTGACAGCCACACAGAGTGCATTGAGGCCATATCTACACCCACGTGTCTATCCGCACGTGCGCCGCTGACACCCATGCGTGGCGGTATACCATTCCAATTTCCTCAGCCTTACATCTGTGCGTCTCTCTCTCTCTGTGTCTATTCCTCCGTTTGCCTCTCTCTCTCTCTCTGCCTGCCTGCCTGTGATACCCGTGCAGAATTCCACGGCCTGTCTTTTTTTGTTTTGTTCACCCGTACGCCCCGTCCGTCCGTCCGTCCTTCTGCCTGTCTGTCTCGATCGCTATCTGTCAGTTTAGCGGATAAAGTTTCGTGACTGGGGCGGGTGGAGGTGGGTTTCTTTTTTTTTAGACGGCGAGGTATAACGGGACCACGGCACACAGCCTACTTTGCAATTCAGATGTGTAACGGTAGCGGGGGATATCCAAAGAGAATGGACGCCGCCGCCGCCTGCCTGCCTGCCTGCACAGAGAGACGGAATCTTACAAAACAAAACCAACAAAAATTCGCTCGGGATTTTTTGAGCCGACCGCGACCGAGCGTGACGAGATGAAGGCGGTGCTTGCCGTCACTCAGCACCGAGGCTGCGTCTGCACTCAGCGGCGATGACGATGATGATGGCGATGATGATGATGGCGAGTCGCCGTCCTCGTTCAGGTGTTGATGAAACCCCCGGGCCTGGATGTAGAATGGGGTTCTCGCGTTCGCGTGCGCCGCTGTGAATTTTTTTTGCTCTCGTTGGGCAACAGAGAAATTGGCTGGAATAAAACAAAAAAAAATTGCCATGTTTTTTTTTTTATCTCTCTCTCCCTTTTCAAGTTATCACGTGAACGAATTGATTGATTGAGTCACAAACGAACACAACTCTGTCTCGCCACGTAAATGTAAAAGAAGAAACGTAGCCGTTTAATCGCGCGCAAGCCTACGTTTTGGCAGCGATGTTTAAGCATGGGCTCGTGTGCTAATGTACTTTTTCATTCCATCTGTGTTTTCCCTGAATGTAACTCGCAGGCTTTTCGCGACCAATTATTGCGATTCGCAACTAACTTTTTTTGTGTCGGATCGCCGTGTAAGTAAACCGTTGCGTCATACGGCCACCCTCCACGACAGCACAATAAATGAAGTTTGCCACGCGATGAACAAACGGGCCGACGAATCGCCCCTTGAGCACCACCGATGCGCCGTGGCTCGAGAGCGATCTCACAACAATTAACAGATTGGGTTTCGGCGTTTCGCTGGTAGTTACAAACCAGCATCATCATCATCATCAGGCAGATGCCACAATTGTTCACGTGGCAACTTTATTTAATTGGCTGTTGTTGGGTGGAGATCGGCTCACGACACCACTTTATTGACGCGATCTGAGCCAACACGAATAAATTACGAATCACGTTTTGGCACTGACTTTGTCTTAACCATTGTAGTGCCTCACCAGAAACAGCGAAGCATAACCTGCGCGTATAAATAATGAGGGGGGGGAGGGAGGGGGAATACATATTTGGAGACGCAATATTAGTTTACACCAGCTCTGAGCCTCACAGTCTCATCAGCAGTGGCATCAGGCCTATGGACGCAAACGCTGCTGGTTTGCATGGAAATCATTGGCGCAGAAGGTCACATAGACCGGTGGACTTGAATGCTATTCCTTCTAGATTTGAAGCTTTCGTGACTGCAAGGATTCATATTCTTAGGTTTTTTCGGTAAAGTCACGTAGGTATAGCTGTTCCAAGTTACTTGAAACAGCTATCGTGGCTGTGACGGTTCCAACTGAAGACGGAAGCTTGTGTTGCCTCCGAAACGTCATGATTTTTATTTGATTTTAATTTTACTTTTATTAATTTTAAATTAAATTTTTTACCTACGTGACTTTACCGAAAAAACCTAAGAATATAGCTATCTTTATGCGGTAAGAAAACAACATTGTCAGTTTACGAGTTAAAATGTATTCGCTATAGTCCACCACGATAGTGCATTATGGATTTGTTTTCAATCACATTGGCTTTCGACAGCTGTGTAAAACACATTGCACGTATGTATGTTAGACTTTTTTCGCACCTTACGGAGCCAAACGTGCTAATCGGAGTTGTGGGGGGAAGGCCAACAAACTAAACACACGCAAAAATCAGTTGTAAAAAAAAAATAGTTTTCAAGCTAGATGATGATTGTAAGTGCGCAATTATAAGGAGTGATCAGGACTGCCCGCTCGCTTTCGCTTCATGAACGCCCAGCACAAGCGGCAATAACACTGTGGCCTTAAAATATGGTGACGGTTTAGGAGGCTTTCATTTAGCAGTGGATAAATCATGGGCCGATGATCACGACGATATATGGTGACTAAATATATATTCTACTTTGAAAATATTTCGTAACAAAAATCCCACAATTATTTCAAGCATTTAAACACTACCAATTGTAAGCGATAGTTCTATTTCGTGACGTATCAAGTGATATGTACCGGTAATATGTAACACCCATTGTAAGTAATGTGTACGTGAAATGAATCAACAACAACAACAACAACAGGTAAAAAAAGTCTCTTTGAAGCTTGCATTGAGATAATTCCCATCGTGGCATTCTGATACGCGATGAGCTGGGGTCTACAGGACATTGATACGAATGACACGACACGAAAGAGCGGAATAATTAACGCTCAGATGCACAGCAACCTGCATCAAATCCGAACCATCCGCTGACTTCTTTACACGTTGAGCAAATATGGCCTAAGGTTGGTTGGGCGTACAGATGAATAGAATTCAGTTCACGCGATCGTAGCTTCGGAGGTGGACGGTGTGGATCAGAGGGTTCGGAGAGCTGATTCGGCACTCGCCGAGATCTTAGATTCAAAACCAAGATTCAGCCACCTTTGGTTGAACCGTGTTCTTGAGCCACGCGAGTTGATGGTTTCAGCCGGGCCACGAGTGACTGCACAACAAACAAACACAATAAGGGAGGCTTGTGTTGCCTCCGAAACGTCGTGATTTAATTTAGTTGTTTTCATTTAGTTAATTGTATTGTTTTACCTACGTGGCTTTACCGAAAAAAACAAGGATTATTAATCCTTACAGTCACGAAAGCTTCAAATATAGAATAAAAATAAATATTCCCTTGTCATATATGATGAATGCCTGGCGTTCCGTTTGTCCGTCCATTAAATGCAAAGAGCCTTTCAGAAGGCCTGAATCGAGAAGTTCTAGAAAGTGGACGTCCCCCGCGCCGCCAGATGTGGGGGTAAAAAGTTGATCCACCAGGTTGACAACAATTATCGGACCCGCCACATTTGTTTCACTCCCCCACCACCCAAAAAAAGAGTATTTTGTAGGCACCTATACACCTTACATGCAATATATCAGTCGTACCTACTACACACCCTACATATAATTGAGTCAGTAGAATCTGCACACATTGGGGGGGGGGAGAGGACATCATTGGGGGCTACGGGCGAGGCGCGTAGCTTCGAGAAGCCTTCCGCAGGCTCCACTCACAACGAGCCTCAATTCCAGTTCTGGGAATTGCAAATAAACCGATTTGACTGCCGTGAGACGAACACTAATCTCACACGCAGAGTGTGCCAGCGGTAATTTGTAGGCGATCTTAGATGTGGCTCTCTGATATCCGCTTCCGTGGTCCGTTCTCTCGCGCGAAGGCTTGCACTGCTCTGGCGAGAGTTCCTTAATGCTTGCACACCTCTCGTGAGGGTCATTTCGAAAGCGTGAATTGTGGTAGAAACGGCGTGCACATTAGACGCACAGCGTCCCGCGCAGCTGTATCGAAATTTGTTGTTACAGGCGCCACGGTGGCGATTTCCTAACTACCTCGCCTGGTACACAGGAGATCGTGGCTTCGATCCCGACCTCGACCCTGATGTCTGTATATTCTTGAATCTGCATGTTCTCCCAGTGGTCGCGTGATTATGATTTTTTTCCCTCCGGGTGCTTTTGGATTTTTTGTTCCCTCTCCACATTTACAAAAGTGCGTTCAGAGAAAATTGCCCGCTGTAAACGTCCGCCGCAAGAAGCCACTCCGCTGAGCCATCATTTGTGAAAGCCAGGTCGCTTGTAAAAAAAAGCTGCATCACTCAGTGGTGGGGAGGCAGGCGGGGGGGGGGGGGGCTTACCTGGTAAAATAAAAAAATCGCGGTGGCTTAAACACAAAAAGAAAAGCTTCCACAAAGAGGGCCTGTTTCACAAGATCGGGTCGTCATCGCCGCCGAGACCTCTGCAGTGCCCGGCCGCTGCCTTCTCAGCGACGTGAAATGAAAGGAGCGATGCATAAATTAGACAATTACAGTGCGGGACACATCGGTGGAGGGACAGGGCATGGAGCTGGGGGGGGGCTGGGGGGGTAGGATCGATTTCACCCGGGTCTCTCTTTCACTTCGCGGCCCGCGCACGCTAAGTTGTACACGGCGGAGCGACAAGAGTCGTCAATTAATGGAGACAAGGAGGGCGGGTTGGCTTGCAGAATTAGCATAAGTAGGACATTTGGAAACGTGAGCCTTGGCGGAGGCCCCTCTGGAAAACCGATTGTTTCTGAAGCTATAGGGCTAAGAGGAGTTGGGGCGGGTGGAAGAGAGAGAGAGGAGAATGGGGGTTTGGGTTGTGCTGGGAAGGAATCAAGTTCCCTGTGACTTGTTGTGTTATTTTTTTCCCAACCCCCTCCCTGCATCCCTCCCCCCCCGATCCCCGTTTGGGGCAACACGAGACAGAGCGCGTCTTGCCGAGAAGCCGTCATTGGAGGTCGTGAATGGTGCACGTGTATAGAGCCATCAGTAGGCCTGGATTACAGTCACCCTGGGTGCCTCAAGCCATGCCACTCTAGTCGCCTCTATCCCATGCCGAGGCTCGACTATGATCGTAGATGATGATTATTATTTTTTATCGACAGGATAAATTGTTTACATGGACTCCGTGCCAACAGTTGCTCTCCACCTGCCACACGAACTCCTTGTCAGTGTTGACGGCAACTCCAGCCGGCTGGATCAGCAGTAGAACAAGCTGCTCATAATTGGAACTAAACTTTATTATTATAATTTTATTATTTTACCAGGTCAGGCCCCACTGAGCTGTGTAGCGATCTGGACAACGCAAATGATCGCTCAAGAAGAAATGGCTCATCACCACCGTGTGGATACTTACAGCAGCAGACAAACATTCCCAATGCCCACCAGCGGTGCAGCCATCCCTGGAGTTTGACTTCTATATTTGGGGGGGGCGGGGGGGAGTTTGCTTCGTCCCTCTAATTACGAATCACGGGTGCATATAATTAATGTATGTTTAACATGAATTGTAAACTACTGAAATTAAATTAATGAAGGTGGCCCATTTGGGCTGGGCGTTGCCGCCCCCACCGTGCGCCTACCCCCCGCAAAACTTCGCCCATGGGTGCATCTGACATGGGGTGTGCAGGCGGTGCAACTGCCCGTGGCCCCTGGCCATGATGGCCCCAGCTGCCGAGCTATGAAGAGGGTAGGGGGAATCGGGCAAGCGGCTCCATTTCACTGCTTGCACCAGGGTCCGTGCCAACCGCGCTACGACTCCTGGTGCCACCTCCAGGGTGACAAGAAGCCGGGGACGCGTTGCGATCTCGAAGAATATCTCACGAGAGAAAACTCACAGCGCACGCAAATTGATGTTCCTCGGGCGGTATACGGCCCCTTCAAAAAAAGAAATGGGAATTGCAATTACCCCGGGAAGACTGGCATATATTTCCCGAGGACAGCAGCGGCTATCTAACCACAACAAAGAAGGCGATCCTGGGAAAACAAGCGAGCCGGGGCCGACGTGCCCGCTGTCATCCAACCCCCAGCCACTCAAAACCCCGAGTGGTCGCCCAAAGGCGCCGTTCGGCGCCGCGTGCCGGGCGGGTAATTGGTCCCCGACAAGGCGGGACTCGCCGGGGCCTCAATCCGCGCCCTGGGACCGCGGTCACGGGCTGGAAGAGCGGCGTGAGGAGCCCCGGGGCTGTGCTGTGTCGCTGCTGCTCCTGCTGCTGCTGATGATGATGTGGATCGCGCAAGAGAGATCCGGGCCGGTTGCCAAGGGAAAAACGTGGTGACGAGGGATCATCCTCGCCGAGGTCTGCTCCGTTGGCGCAATGCGGCGTGGGGCAGTGGGAAGTTCGCTGCGGGCGAAGCCGGAGAAACGGCTCCACTCGCAGGGTCCCCCAACTCCAAATAGCCCCCACACACACACCTACCACACCCACACCACCCACACCACCTACCACACCCACACACACCACCCCACCAACCCACCCCACCCACGCCACCACCCCACCCAACCACCCACCACACCCACCACACCCACACACCCACCACACCCACACACCCACCCACCCATCACACCCACACCACCCATCACACCCACCACACCCACACACCCACCCACCCATCACACCCACACCACCCATCACACCCACCACACCCACACACCCACCCACCCATCATACCCACACCACCCATACCACCCACCACACCCACACACCTCACCCACCACACCCACACCACCCATACCACCCACCACACCCACACACCCCACCCATCACACCAACCCCACCCATACCACCCACCACACCCACACACCCACCCACCCACCCATCACACCCACACCACCCATACCACCCACCATACCCACACACCCACACACCCACTCACCTATCACACCCACACCACCCATACCACCCACCCACCACACCCACACACCCACCCACACCAACACCACCCACCCACCCACACCCACACCACCCACCACCCCCACCACACCCACACACCCACCCACACCAACACCACCCACCCACCCACACCCACACCACCCACCACCCCCACCACACCCACACCAACACCACCCACCCGACCCAACCAACCACCCACCCCACCCACCCACCACACGCACACACCCACCCACCCCACCCATCACACCCACACCCACTACACTCACACACCCACCCACCGCAACACCACCCACCCGACCCAACCACCCCACCCACCCACCATACCCACACCACCCACACCACCAACACCACCCATCCCACCCCACCCCACCCCACCCACCACACCCACTCACCCCACCCCCCACACCCACCAACCCCAACCACCCACCACACCACCACCAACCCACCCTCACCCACCCTACCCACCCCACCCACCCTTCCCACCAACCCACCCACCCACCACTACCCACCCACCTCCGAATTGCCGAGCGAGCGCCGCATCACCCCACCACACAGGCCCTCACACACACACACTCACTGCGTTACGCTTTGATGAACGCGCCAATTTTGCCGAGCGTTCGATTCAACCCAGAGCCAGCCATCGCAGGCGAGGCGTGGCAGCCGATCGGGTGCGATGTTACGTACGCACACTGCACTTCTTTCGCACCGTACGTAGCCAGCCGTGCTAATCTGCGGTACGGGCTGGGGGGGGAGGGGGTGGGTAGTGATGGAGGGTGGGGAGGAACAGCCTACACAGGTGAACGGCGCAGATGGCAGCCGTCTCTGTCCGCCACCTTCCAACTCGCGTTCAATGGCACGAGTGTGCGCAGGCGAGGGCCAGTTTGTGCCAGACGAGACTCGATTCTGTCTCTCTCTCTCAGGAATATCTGGACACGAGGCCCTGCTCGCTTCATCCGCGTGTCCTTAGAACGATTAAAAAGAAAAACGTCTGCAAGGATCGAATCTCTACAAGCGAGCGATGGCTGGCGCGTAATTACATTTTTGCTTTCTTTACCTTTCTTTCTTTACTTTTAGAGTTCAGGCTCACAGCTGGTTTGCGTGGCGGCGTGAAACGGGTAGTTATTTCAAGAGAGAGAGAGAACCGGCAGCTGTAACGCACTCGCGAACGGAACGCGAGCGCGTTGCCGCTGCTGTGGCGTGCGGCGGCTGAAGATGCACTTCAAATCGAGGAGGAGAAGTTCTTTATTTTTTTCTCGGAAAAAAAAAATCTGCGTGCGCGCATGAGTGGGGCTGCGAGCCCGCAAAGGGACTGAAATGCCCCTCGCTCATGATGGGCCTGTGACCCAGCGTGCTGGACCAGTGTGGGTTTCCCCACTCCCTCCCGCTAACATCGATGGATAGATACCTGTATGATCAAATGTAATCTTCTTGGTTCTTTCGGTAAAGTCACGTAGAAGGGAAGTAATAAAAGAATAAAAATAAAACATAATAAAATAAATAATTTGTTATGTTTTATTTTTATTATTTTATTATTTTATTACTTACCTTCTACGCGACTTTACCGAAAGAACCAAGAAGATGAATCCCTGCAGTCACGAAAGCTTTAAATCGAAATCAAATATAATGTTCACCGAGTGTACGTAGGTCGTGTGGCGGCAGGCGCGCTGCGATAACAACCCGGCGAAGCGAGTTCAATTCGCCGCTCACAGCCAAAATCAGTGACGATTATCCTAATCGGTCCCGAGCCTTCTCTAGGTCGGCTCAGCCTCAAATTGAGTACCTGGTGCGGTGTGTAGTAAACATCGCCACTCGGGAGACAAACGTGGCCGGGCGTGGTGGTGGTTACCCAACACTCGTGTGTTGTGCTGGAATTCATAGGTGCTCGCTAACAGCACTTGCCCCAACAGTCTGTTAAGGCTATACGGGGGATCTTTGTAAATGTATGTGGGGAGCGGGGTGGTGCAGTGGTTAGCGCACTGCACTACGAACCCGGTGAAGCGAGATCGATTCCCGACCATGAACAACAACAGTGACAAATATTTGAACCGGTCCTGAGCCTACCCCAGGTCGACTCAGCCTGAAATGAGTACCTGGTGCGGTGTGTAGTAAACATTACCACTCGGGAGACAAAGGCGACCAGGCGTGGTGCTTGCCACCCACCCCCCTCGTGCACCGTGCCGACCTTCACAAATGCTCGCGAACAGCACTCGCCCCAACAGTCTGTTGATGCTATACGGGGGATCTTTGTCTTTGGGCGGCTGAGTAGCCTCATGGCTTGTGCGCTCTCCCCAATGAGTCAGCTTGCGCGGAGCCATTTGGTCCGATTTTGCTGAGCCGTCCCACAGTCGGTTTCGTGGGGAATGGGACCGATGAGCGCCATCGAATATGCCGTGAAAGTGGACGCGGTGAACGACGAACAGATGGGGGGCACGGCCGTTATAGCCACCTGCAGGGCTGCGAGGGGTGCCAATAGCCAGGGCAGCGCAGCAAGTAGGTTGCTAATGGGCTACGGGCTGCCAAGTTTGGAGTTGCTTACAACCGTCCGTGGTATTTCTTCCGCGCACGAGCAACCGATGGTGAAATATTTTTCCACGGCCTCCTGAAATGTTGAAGCTCTGCGCGGTTGGCCCCCTCGAAACTTAGATGGACAGCGTCGTCACACTGAAGAAATGGAATCTTCAGCACCAACAACGAGGACTTATGAAGAAAATAAAACCGCAGTCAATGTGCTACAAAAAAAGACAAAGATCCCCCGTGTAGCCTTAACAGTCAGTGTGCGCCAGCACACACACACACACGGCTTGTCAATACAACCCGCAATCAGCCTTGTAGACCGTAGGAGCAGGTGTCTAGGTGGAACTTCTTTCGCGCCGTACATAGCCAACCGTGATAATTGGAGGTGTGGGAGACAGGTGTTGTTAGTGAGCTCCTATCAACGCCCGCGTGGCGCTGCATGAGAGCGGTGGTGCCGGAAACAAATGTCCAGCCAAAATTCACACACTGTAGCAGATACTCATTTAAGGTTGAGTCGACCTAGGGAGAGGCACAGGGCCAGTTCAGATAATCTCCACTGATGTCAACCGTGAACCCGGAATCAAACTCAGGTCGCCGGGTTCCTAGCTCACTACTCTCTATGTGTGCGTGTGTGAGCGGTAGTGTGGTGGTTAGCGCGCTGCACTACGGACATGGCCACCCGAGTTCGATTCCCGCTCACGGCAAACACCCAGTGACGATTATCTGAACCGGTCCTGGGCCTCCCCTAGGTGGACTCAGCCTCAAATGAGTACCTGGTGCGGTGTGTAAACATCGCCACTAGAGAGACAAAGGCGGTCGGGCGTGGTGCTGGCCACCCACCCCCTCGTGTACCGTTCAGGCCTTCATAGGTGCTCGCTAACAGCACTTGCTCCTATAGTCTGTTCAGGCTACACGGGGGATTGTTGTATCTTTGTGTCCAACATATGACAAAGACAAAGGTAGCTTTGAAGAAACAACCGGAGCCAGTGCAGTTCGCGAGTTCCGATCGAGGCCCGCACGGCCACGCCCAAGCTGCCTTTGCCTGCCCAGTGCAGATGTTCAACGCACACTGCACCACGTGCTGTACTCGATCAAGGCTGAGTCGACCTAGCGGAGCCCCAGGACTAGTACAGATCACCAATATCGGTCATGAGCAAGAATTCGACCTCGGGTTGCTGTGCCACACGCTCCCCCACACACCCACCCAGCACACATACCAAAAAAAGATCCCCCGTGTAGCTTTAACAGACTGTTGGGGCAAGTGCTGCTAGAGAGCACCTATGAAGGCCTGAACGGTACAAGAGTGGGTGGGTGGGTGGCCAGCACCACGCCTGACCGCCTTTGCCTCCCCAGTGGTGATATTAACACACCGCACAAGGTACTCGTTTGAGGCTGAGTCGACCTCGAGGTGGCCCAGACCGATCCACATAATTGTCACTGGCGTTTGGCCGTGAGCGAGAATCGAACTCGGGTCGCCGGGTTCGTAGCGCAGCGCCCTAACCGCTACACCACGCGCACACATCACACACACACCACACACACACAACTCAGTACATTCATACACACGCGCAAATAATAAAAAAAGAACCCTGCCTATTAATTGAAAAAAGGTCGGGCAGGTGCCAGATGATGACGCCACCGCGAGGCACTGCCAGGGACTTTGCCGACGAACGAACAACGCGTTTCTTGTCGGGCACGGCTGGAGCCTCGCCAGGGGGTATACAGTGGTTTTGCATGACAGGCGCGCTGAAATGCAGAGCGTTTACCGTGCGCGCTATTTATTTATCGCCAGGTACGGTACGCCCCCGCCGCCACGGCCACCGTCATCACGGCGCGGCCCCCCGTGCTTGCGTAAACGTTGCCCCCCAGGTGGTGTCTCGCTGTGGGGGGGAGGCGGCACGGGTTTGTGGGTAAAAGAATAAGCGTAATGCTGCCCCCCCCCCGCGCACACCCAGCAACGCAATTGCTTCGTTCATGCCACCGCCGCGGAACGAGAGGGCTTCCTCTTCTTGGGGAGACAGCGACAGAACTGCTCTATACCTTAGGACGGCTGCTTGCGTTGTGGCCGAAACGTCGTGAGAATTTTTTTATTGTGTTTTATTTTTATTATTTTATTATTTCCCTTCTATGCGACTTTACCGAAAGAACCAAGAAGATGAATCCCTGCAGTCACGAAAGCTTTAAATCGAGAGGGCTTCCGCTAACAACAGCGGAGCACCAGAGAGAGAGAGAGGGAGGGAGGGAGAGGGCCCCGCTCGAGGCTGATTGTGGCTTCGTTCGTTCGGGCTGTGGCCAGACGACTCGCAGAGCGGTGGTCACCGCCCGTTTACAGCCCTGAGCACCGGTTGGGTGAAATTCCACATTTTTTTGGTGTGGGAGAGTCTATCTGTGAGACAATCACGGTCGACCTCTCGACTGAGTGGTGACCTAGTTTATCTACCCTGCAGGGATGAATGGCCGAGCTGGGCCCCGATTGGGGATGTGAAGGCGCAAAGTTTGTTTAATGCGCCCGTAGACACACACCTTGACGCTGCACCACCCAGTGGCTACGGCGAGAGACAGACAGAGGAACGCGTGGATCAGGGAGCAAATCGAAATCATAGGTCATCATATATATTGACCGTTAAGACATGTAAGTGGGCTTTGGCGTGACTCGTCGCTGTAAGGGATGACGGCTCATGGTCAAGACTGACGGTTGACTGACACTCAAAGGAGAGCCGATTTTGGCATTTACCCGCAATGTTTGTCTTTTAATAGCCACGTGTGTCCAGCAGCACGTGGCATCACAGCTCAGCAAACAGGCGAGGGAGTCCACACATCTCGCCTGCTATCCCGAGCCTGGCACATGGACATTTCGAGTTTGCGTGTTCTCAACGCATCGCCCCGCATATCGTGCAACACAAGGCCGTAATTGTAATATTTATTGGGAGTGGGACCCCCCCCCCCCAATATTCAAATATGCTCAAAATGTCCCCCCCCCCCAATATATTGCTATAAAATTGATTTCTGTTTATATGATTGTGGTTATGGTTGTACTTTTTTAATCCCTAATCTCTGCCATTACATACAATGAAACAAGGAAAGTTAAAAAAGAAAAAACAGAGCAATATAATACAATACACTATTAGACATTATTGTAAAAAATCTATAAAAAGTCCATCCCATGTGTTAGTGAATTTTTTATATTTTAGGCAGGAAATTAGTTTTCTAATTGAGATTTTTTTTTCTGGGGGGGGGGGGGGTCAATGACGTCACGCACCTGGGGGGGGGTCGGACATTTGTGACGATGTGTGACGAGGGAGGGGGGGTTGAGAAATGTGACGTCACGTCAAAATGCGCAACTTTAAATAAATATAGACAACACGTTCTACTCAATTAAATATACTTTTTAATAAATGTTTTCTCCTACAACATCAGAGTGCAGCGGCACATTAAATACGCACTACAATCACGATAGTTGAAAGCGATTTGAAGCATGTTTTATTTTTTTTGCGGGGGGGGGGGGCAGAGCATTATGACGTCATATTTGAGGGGGGGTCTGACTTTTTGTGACGCCAGTTGACGAAGGGGGGGGGGGGTCAAAAATCATCCAAAATCGCGTGACGTCATTTATGGACGGCCCCTTAAGTATGCAGGAGATCGTGGGTTCGATCTCTAACCCTGACGCTTGCTGTATATTTGGAGTTTGCGTGTTCGCCTCGTGGTTGCGTGTATTCTTCTCCGGGTCCTCGGCTTTTCTCCTCCACGTGTAGAATGAACGCGCCCTTCGAGTATTTTGTTTGCTGTAAATGTCCACACGATGACACGCCACCAATTTGAGAGATAATTTGTGATCGCCAGGTCGCGTCTCAGAAAGAGCTGTCGGGCGCAGTGGGCTTTACCTGGCTAAATAATAACAAAAAAATGTTCAACAAGATACAGAGTTTAGTAGTTCAGTTTAAAATACCAACGTACAAAAACTCCTAACCAAGAGCCACCAAAGCGTTAAATATGGTCTCCCATCGCCCTTCTTCTCCTCTGTGCGGCTGATGTTGATGGAGAGCGCAACCACTGCAATGTTGAAATCAGGTGGTGGCGACAGATAATTGCGTCACGGGTAGCGGAGTGGTGCTACCGATGTGCTGATGCATGTGTGATGCATGTGTGATGCATGTGTGACGCATGTGTGACGCATGTGTAATGCATATATGATGCATGTGTGACGCATGTGTGACGCATGTGCTGATGCATGTGTGTGTGCATATTGAACTTTTTTCGCGCCGTACGTAGCCAACCTTGATGATCGTAGGTGCGGGGGAAAGACAAACGAAACTTAACGCAACAAGCGGTTCTAAAGAAATGAGTTTTCGTTCTCGATGATGATGATGATTTCAAAGTGCATAACTCCGATGTCTTCCTAATATCGGGAAGGAAGAGCGTTCCAGACGGCCGCAGAAGCGCATCTGAAAGCGCCACGCGATGCCGGCTACCGTCTTCGTGTTTGCGAGCCGGGCATTCGGTTCCAACGCTTCCGTGTGGGCAGTGACCGCAGCCTCATGTGGGTGCCACGGTGGCGAGGAGATGTTAACTACCTCGCCTGGTGTACAGGAGGTCGTGGGTTCGATCCCGATCTCCTGTATATTTGAAGTTTTAACGTTCAACTCGTGGTCGCGTGGATTTTTCACGGGGTCCTTTGGTTTTTTACCCTCCACGTTACATTTCCAACCGAAAAGCCACTTCGCCGAGCCATCGTTTGTGGCAGCCAGGTGGCTTCTGCAAAAATGGCGATACTGTATAGCTCAGTGGGCTTTACCTGGTAAAATAAAAAAAAACATACGTTTCGTTTAATAGTTTTAAATAGTTCCATTGATGTTGTAACTGCGCGAGACGCTTCACATTCTACCTGGCTGAGTCACAACGGTCAGCGGTCGTGGGCCGGCTCCTGGCAGTGGCGACGTTGGCATGCGACTCACCTGTGTAGACCCCCTGCTGTGGTCACGGCTGATCGTTTAACAACAACAAAAAGCCCTTTTTCTCTCTCTCTCTCTCGTCTCTCTCAAAGAGCTCTGGCCTGTGTCCTGCGCAAGTCAATTGTCGCCGCTTGTTTCCGCTGCATTTTGTCCGCGGCACGGCTGTTGCCGTGGCGTGCTTTTGTCCCGCGCTTGAACATGGAGCGGAAGAGCTGGTGGGGGGGGTCGGGGGGGGGGGTCCCTTGGTTGCCGTTGTTGGTGCAACGCGACGCAACTTGGCAGAGTGGGGGCACGACGGTGGGGCTGGTGCAGTCGGGGTGGAGGTGGCGGGGAGGGGAGGGTATGGGGGGCACCCGTGGAGCTCGTACGCGAAAACTGCGGCGGAGAAAGAGGTTGCTCTCTCTCGTCTCCCCCCCTCCATCCATCCCTCCCTCCCTCGTCGTCGTCGTCATCGTCGTGTGTGTGTGTGCGTAAGGAGACCCGCGGCATCGTTACGTGTCGGGGCATGCCTGCGAGGCCGTCGGCCGCCCAGCGTTGTCAGTGCGCGGTCTCCCTGGCTGTACGCGCGCAGCTACAAAGTCGGGCGCTGTTGACGCTGCCCAGAGAACAACCAGGGAGCAAGCAGCCGGTGTCCTTCGCGGTGTCAACGAGCTGGTGTTGGATGTCGAGCGTCAGTCCACGTGGAGTTTGTTCTGCGTGGGGTTTCCTGCGGGTTCTCCCATTCTTCCATCAGAGAGGTTTTCTTTTTTTGGGGGTTAGATCACGTGTTCAACTTTCCCAAACTTCTCCGAAAGCCTAAAACACCCACAACGCCGTTGGTGTTGACCAAAGCAAGTGTGGCTTTCAGTGCGCTACTATTAGTATCGACGATTGAGTTTGTTTGGTTTACGGTTCGCGCATCATTTACAGAAAGTATTAGAGTTGGTTTTGAGCGGGCATCCTTAAACACAAGTGTCTACTGTCCAACAATTATATATGTGTGTTGATGGTATAGTACAACCGAAAATAATTTCCAATAATAAAAAAACAAATTAAATCACCACGTTGGCAGTGGCGCACAAAGACATCGATCCCGAATCTGACGCCTGCTGTGTATTTGGAGTTTTCATGTCGCTTTCCCCACGGTCGCGTGGATTTTTCTCCGGGTCCTCCGGTGTTCCCCCTTCCTTCCCACATTTAGAACGAGCGTGCGTTTAGAGTGTTTGGCAGCTGTAAATGTCCACGTGATAAGGCACTTCGATTGGGCTCTCGTTTGTGGCCATGTCGCTTCTGATAAAAATGAGCTACGTCGCTCAGCGAGCCTGACTTGGTAAATAAAAAAAATAGTTTGTGAAATGTTTTAGAGTTACGTCTCCCACTCGAGTACTAAAGCGGTCTCATCACTGCTTAGCTTGCTGAGATCTGACAAGACCGGACGACTTGGTTCTGGGTTGGAACAAATGTCAGAATAGAACTCACGAGCTGAAAGTGTGGTGTTTCATGCATCCATCATGATGCTAACTATATAATCCATATGCACGTTGTGTTTTTATTGACATACAGGGTGGCCCCAAAAGTCAGAACACAAAGGGTGATTATATTTATTTTAACAAATGTTCAAACTGACCCCCATTTGATATTAACGCATGATGCATGCATTCTCGTTTGAAATTAATTCAAGACTTTTAAAGAAAGATTACAGGTGTAACCTTTACAAACATGCATCAATATATTTTGTCTCAATTCATTCAGCGTTCTTGGTCGACGGATTTGAGGTGACCCCACTGGAAGAAGAACGATAGATATAAATAATGATGATTGATAAGATATTAACTTCAAGAACAAACAATAACAATTGTTCATGCCAGTGATGAAATAAATTAAATAACCCAGTGTGTCCTGGCGTTTGTGCCATCCTGTATACATAACAAAGATAAATGTACCCCGTATAGTCTGTTGGGGCAAGTGCTGTTAGCGAACACTCATGAAGGCGGGAACGACACACGAGGGTGTGGGTGGCCAGCACCACAACAGGCCGCCTTTGTCTCCCGAGTGGCGATGTTCACACACCGCACCAGGAACTCGTTTGATGGCTGTGTAAACATAGGGTAGGCCCAGACCCGTCTCAAATAATCATTGCTGGTGTCGGTGATCACGAGCGGGAATTGAACTCAGCTTTGTACCGCTCCCCATACATACACACACATATAAACAAAATAACCGAAATCTAAATTCCATGAGAGTGCAAAGGATTTTTAACATGTGTGGGAATGTTGCCAATGCACACTGCGATGCATGCTTGTTCTCAGCCTTATGTGTGGGAGTTTGCTTTGCTGTTTAATCATTGGCTTAAAGAATTTTTACAAGTAGTTGTGTTAGGAATGCGATCTTTTATTTTTAACCCCCCCCCCCCTGCGCCCCCCCCTTTTATTTAATGACATTTGAGAGTCTAAGGCCTCTTATTACGATTACCGCTGCATTGTCACGTTGAACATAAACTTAATCTATTTTTTTTATTTTAACAGTTAAAGCCCCACTGAGCTACAGAGACCTGGTCACCACAAATGATAGCTGAACCAAGTGGCTTTAAATCAAGTGGAAATTTACAGCCGCTCGACACGCACGCTGATTCTAAATCTGGAGGGGAAAACCGGAGGACCTAGAGGAAAATCCAGGCGACCACCAAGGGGAGAGAGACACGCAAACCAGAGGTCGCAAACGGGTTTTGATTCCTTACCCGTACCCGTACCAGGCCGCACCAGGGTCGCAAACGGGTACCCGTACCCGGCCGTACCCGTACCCTACCCGTACCCGGCCGGGTACGGGTTGGGTACGGGTACCCGATTGCGACCTCTGGGATGAAGCCATGTTGCAGGCGTGGGTGGGTTGATTCTAGGAACTTGAATTGTGAGAAGAGACAAGACGTTGGGAAATGAGTGACAAACGGTGACTCACCAGTAACTCACGGCCTACCCGTACCCGTACCCGGCCGGGTACAGGTAGCCGGGTATCGGGTAGGGTACGGGTATCGGGTACCCGGTTGCGACCTCTGACGCAAGCTCCAAGCATACAGCAGGCGTCAGGGTCGGGATCGAACCCACACCATCCAGGTGAGGGAGTTAACATCTCGCCACCGTACCACGTCGTGCACAGCTGTTCACGTGTGTATGATAGACCTCTGGGTACAGGTAAAACCAAATCCTTACAACTAGAACCTCAATGCGCCATCGAAGAAATAATAATACAGTCATTTTATTTAATCTACAGCCCGTTGTTAATCCGTTGCCGGATGAAGGCCTCCCCATGCCGCATCGGTCACGGGGGTTATTTGACCATACTTCACCACGTTGGTCACAGGGCGCGTTGGTTATGGGGCGCGCCACTCAGGAGAGGTTCGGGATCAGCCCCCCGCTAAGTGTTCCCTGTGACCGGCAATGAACCCTCGGGTCGCTGGGTTCAATGCAAGCACAGTACTGTGCCTAACCGTTGGCCCACCGCTCCATTCATGGCAACAGTAATGAAAACTGACTTCAATTTCACCAGGTGAGAACGCACTGAGGGTGCCGCGGTGGCGAGATGTTAACTACCTCGCCTGGTATGGAGGAGGTCGTGGGTTCGATCCCGACCCTGACGCCTGCCTGTAGATTTGGGATTTGCGTCTCTCTCTCTCTCTTCCCGTGGTGGTCACGTGGATTTTTGTCCGGGTACTCCGGTTTTTCCCCTCCACATTTAGAATCAACAACACGCGTTTACGATGTTTGGCTGCCATAAATCTCCACACATTTGATAATAAGCCACCTCGTTCAGCCTTCATTTGTGGTAGCCAGGTCGCTTCTGCAAAAAGAGCTCATACATAGCTCAGTGGGGCCTTACTTGGTAACACACAAAAAAATCTGAGTTCAGAAAGAGCCAAACCAAACTATTTTACACGCTTTCATTTAACCCACTCTGTTGTTGTTGTCGTTGTCGTTGTTGTATCCTCAAATCTTGTAACTCAATTTTAACCCACTTCCCAATGTGGTATCGACTGCAAACTTGGTATACTTATGTCATACTGATGACAATACTATATTCTATTATAAAAAATAAAATTTTAAACAATATTTTTAATATGTTACGTTTCGGCTTGGGTCTAATTATCCACGGTCAACTGGCGTTGGCTGTAAATGACCACGATCCCTTACTTTATGGCAAGCTTCGGGGCCACTTCCTCTAGTCGTGGAGTTCTACCATTACCAGTATGGTACATTTCATAAAATCGTGTTTTTAAAAAAAGTGTTTTTTTAATATTACTTATGTTTTATTTTGCCAGGTGAGGCCTACTGAGCTATACAGCTCTTTTTCAGAAGCGACTTGGCCACAAATGACAGCTCAACGGAGTGGCTTGCCATCGCGTGGAAATTCAGCACAGCCAAATACTCCTTTCGCAAGCGTGGCTTGGGTCAACAAATGATGGCAGCGCATTGCAGACCTGGACACACGATGGAGCCGCTCGAGATCAAAGAGGGAATTTCAGTGACACGCCATGTCGTCACGAGACGGGCTGCCGAGCACGCGAGACGCGAGGTCGCAAAGGATCAACAATGGACGAACGCACATGCAAACGATGCGACATTTAAATAGCCCAACAATGAAATCGGTTGTCAGAACCGCAAAACCACTGAGAAAACAAAACAGTTTGTCCTGGAATGTACGGGAATAACCAACTTCACGACCGAACACTTTGAGCTCGACATTTTCACACCAACCATCGCGTGCACAATGCCGACCGTAATAGGTTCTCGCTAAAAAAGCACTTGTCCCATTAGCCTTTTATGGGCCATATGGGGATCTTTGTCTGTGTGTGTGTGGAGAGAGATGAGGAGCGGTAGTGTAGCGGTTAGCGCTACGCTGCGTTACCAACCTGGCGACCCGGGTTCGATTCCCGCTCACGGCGAACACTCAGTGACGATTATCTGAACCGGTCCTGGGCCTCCCCTAGGGCGACTCAGCCTCAAATGAGTACCTGGTGCGATGTATAAACATCGCCGCTAGGGAGACAAAGGCTGTTTAGGGGCGTGGTGCTGGCCACGCACCCCTTCGTGTGCCGTCCCGGCCTTTATAGGTGCTCGCTAACAGCACTTGCCCCCACAGTCTGTTAAGGCTACACGGGGGATCTTTGTTTGGAGATTAGATTTTAATCTTATGGTAGCATGTTCAGGAGCTAAATGCCAATATCGAGGTCTGCTAGCCCCGACGAGAGGGCTTTAGGAGAGAGAGAGTTCGTGTAGTTTGGCTGTTCCTTCTCCGCTGAAGGAGATTTGACTCCATGGTCTCCACGGCATGGATCGGCACGACCGCGGTCGCTCTGTCGCCTGTCTGTCAACGCCCCCCCCCCCCCCCGCTGTTGACCGCACACGTCGCTGAGACCCATCCTCTGTGAGACCCATCCTCTGTGAGACCCATCCTCTTGTGAGACCCATCTTCTGTGAGACCCACCCTCTGTGAGACCCATCTTCTGTGAGACCCATCTTCTGTGAGACCCATCCTCTGTGAGAGACATCTTCTGTGAGACCCATCCTCTGTGAGACCCATCCTCTGTGAGAGACATATTCTGTGAGACCCATCCTCTGTGAGACCCATCCTCTGTGAGACCCATCCTCTGTGAGACCCATCCTCTGTGAGACCCATCCTCTGTGAGACCCATCCTCTGTGAGACCCATCCTCTGTGAGAGACATCTTCTGTGAGACCCATCCTCTGTGAGACCCATCCTCTGTGAGACCCATCCTCTGTGAGACCCATCCTCTGTGAGACCCATCCCCTGTGAGATCGATCCTCTGTGAGACCCATCTTCTGTGAGACCCATCCTCTGTGAGACCCATCCTCTGTGAGACCCATCTTCTGTGAGACCCATCCTCTGTGAGACTCATCCTCTGTGAGACCCATCCTCTGTGAGACCCATCCTCTGTGAGACCCATCCTCTGTGAGACCCATCCTCTGTGAGACCCATCTTCTGTGAGACCCATCCTCTGTGAGACCCATCTTCTGTGAGACCCATCCTCTGTGAGAGACATCTTCTGTGAGACCCATCCCCTGTGAGACTCATCCTCTGTGAGACCCATCCTCTGTGAGACCCATCCTCTGTGAGACCCATCTTCTGTGAGACCCATCCTCTGTGAAACCCATCCTCTGTGAGACCCATCTTCTGTGAGACCCATCCTCTGTGAGACTCATCCTCTGTGAGACCCATCCTCTGTGAGACCCATCCTCTGTGAGACCCATCCTCTGTGAGACCCATCCTCTGTGAGACCCATCTTCTGTGAGACCCATCCTCTGTGAGACCCATCTTCTGTGAGACCCATCCTCTGTGAGAGACATCTTCTGTGAGACCCATCCCCTGTGAGACTCATCCTCTGTGAGACCCATCCTCTGTGAGACCCATCCTCTGTGAGACCCATCCTCTGTGAGACCCATCCTCTGTGAGACCCATCTTCTGTGAGACCCATCCTCTGTGAGAGACATCTTCTGTGAGACCCATCCTCTGTGAGACCCATCTTCTGTGAGACCCATCCTCTGTGAGACCCATCTTCTGTGAGACCCATCCTCTGTGAGACCCATCCTCTGTGAGACCCATCTTCTGTGAGACCCATCCTCTGTGAGAGACATCTTCTGTGAGACCCATCCTCTGTGAGACCCATTCTCTGTGAGAGACATCTTCTGTGAGACCCATCCTCTGTGAGACCCATCCCCTGTGAGACCCATCTTCTGTGAGACCCATCCTCTGTGAGACCCATCCTCTGTGAGACCCATCTTCTGTGAGACCCATCCTCTGTGAGAGACATCTTCTGTGAGACCCATCCTCTGTGAGACCCATTCTCTGTGAGAGACATCTTCTGTGAGACCCATCCTCTGTGAGACCCATCCCCTGTGAGACCCATCCTCTGTGAGACCCATCTTCTGTGAGACCCATCCTCTGTGAGACCCATCCTCTGTAAGACCCATCTTCTGTGAGACCCATCCTCTGTGAGACCCATCCTCTGTGAGACCCATCCTCTGTGAGACCCATCCTCTGTGAGACCCATCTTCTGTGAGACCCATCCCCTGTGAGACCCATCCTCTGTGAGACCCATCCTCTGTGAGACCCATCCTCTGTGAGACCCATCCTCTGTGAGACCCATCTTCTGTGAGACCCATCTTCTGTGAGACCCATCCTCTGTGAGACCCATCCTCTGTGAGACCCATCCTCTCTGAGACCCATCCTCTGTGAAACCCATCTTCTGTGAGACCCATCCTCTGTGAGACCCATCCCCTATGAGACCCATCCTCTGTGAGACCCATCCCCTGTGAGACCCATCCTCTGTGAGACCCATCTTCTGTGAGACCCATCCTCTGTGAGACCCATCCTCTGTGAGACCCATCTTCTGTGAGACCCATCTTCTGTGAGACCCATCCTCTGTGAGACCCATCCTCTGTGAGACCCATCCTCTGTGAGACCCATCCTCTGTGAGACCCATCCTCTGTGAGACCCATCTTCTGTGAGACCCATACTCTGTGAGACCCATCCCCTGTGAGACCCATCCTCTGTGAGACCCATCCCCTGTGAGACCCATCCTCTATGAGACCCATCCTGTGTGAGACCCATCCCCTGTGAGACCCATTTTCTGTGAGACCCATCCTCTGTGAGACCCATCCCCTGTGAGACCCATCCTCTGTGAGACCCATCCTCTGTGAGACCCATCCTTTGTGAGACCCATCCCCTGTGAGACCGATCTTCTGTGAGACCCATCCTCTGTGAGACCCATCCCCTGTGAGACCCATCCCCTGTGAGACCCATCCCCTGTGAGACCCTTCCTCTGTGAGACCCATCCTCTGTGAGACCCATCCCCTGTGAGACCCATCCTCTGTGAGACCCATCCTCTGTGAGACCCATCTTCTGTGAGACCCATCCTCTGTGAGACTCATCCTCTGTGAGACCCATCCCCTGTGAGACCCATCCCTTGTGAGACCCATCCTCTGTGAGACCCATCCCCTGTGAGACCCATCCTCTGTGAGACCCATCCTCTGTGAGACCCATCCTCTGTGAGACCCATCCCCTGTGAGACCCATCCTCTGTGAGACCCATCCCCTGTGAGACCCATCCCCTGTGAGACCCATCCTCTGTGAGACCCATCCTCTGTGAGACCCATCCTCTGTGAGACCCATCCTCTGTGAGACCCATCCCCTGTGAGACCCATCTTCTGTGAGACCCATCCTCTGTGAGACCCATCCCCTGTGAGACCCATCCTCTGTGAGACCCATCCTTTGTGAGACCCATCCTCTGTGAGACCCATCCCCTGTGAGACCCATCTTCTGTGAGACCCATCCTCTGTGAGACCCATCCCCTGTGAGACCCATCCTCTGTGAGACCCATCCCCTGTGAGACCCATCCTCTGTGAGACCCATCCTCTGTGAGATCCATCCCCTGTGAGACCCATCCTCTGTGAGACCCATCCTCTGTGAGACCCATCTTCTGTGAGACCCATTCCCTGTGAGACCCATCCTCTGTGAGACCCATCTTCTGTGAGACCCATCCCCTGTGAGACCCATCCCCTGTGAGACCCATCCTCTGTGAGACCCATCCCCTGTGAGACCCATCTTCTGTGAGACCCATCCTCTGTGAGACCCATCCCCTGTGAGACCCATCCCCTGTGAGACCCATCCTCTGTGAGACCCATCCTCTGTGAGACCCATCCCCTGTGAGACCCATCCTCTGTGAGACCCATCTTCTGTGAGACCCATCTTCTGTGAGACCCATCCTCTGTGAGACTCATCCTCTGTGAGACCCATCCCCTGTGAGACCCATCCCCTGTGAGACCCATCCTCTGTGAGACCCATCCCCTGTGAGACCCATCCCCTGTGAGACCCATCCCCTGTGAGACCCATCCTCTGTGAGACCCATCCTCTGTGAGACCCATCCTCTGTGAGACCCATCCCCTGTGAGACCCATCCTCTGTGAGACCCATCCCCTGTGAGACCCATCCCCTGTGAGACCCATCTTCTGTGAGACCCATCCTCTGTGAGACCCATCCCCTGTGAGACCCATCTTCTGTGAGACCCATCTTCTGTGAGACCCATCCTCTGTGAGACCCATCCCCTGTGAGACCCATCCTCTGTGAGACCCATCCTCTGTGAGACCCATCCCCTGTGAGACCCATCTTCTGTGAGACCCATCCTCTGTGAGACCCATCCTCTGTGAGAGACATCTTCTGTGAGACCCATCTTCTGTGAGACCCATCTTCTGTGAGACCCATCCTCTGTGAGACCCATCCTCTGTGAGACCCATCCTCTGTGAGACCCATCCTCTGCCTTGGGTGAGATTCCCTTCACTTCAATGTCACAACGCCAGCCGGCGAGCGCTATCTCAACGTGCACTGGCTTCTACTTAGGTTGACTCAGCCTGAAATGGATCATCGGTGCAGTATGCGCAGCAGCGCACGCGTGTGGGCCTTTAGCGCACTGTGCCGCAACTCCAGTCGCCTGAGTTATTTTGTTGTTTGTTTGTTGATTCCCGGACAACATCAGCGGTGGTTGTCAGAACTGGTCCATCGCCTCCCCTGAGATCAACTCAGCCGGAGACGAGTGCCTTGGTGCATTGCTGGTGGGGGAGACAAAGACGGGGAGGTGGTCTGGCCACACCGCCCCCTCGCGTGCGCCGTGCCGGCCTCAACAGTCGCTCGCGAACGTCGCCGCTTGCGCTTGCAATATATGGGGGGAGGGGGGGGGTGCTAAGTCATAGATCATTCTTTTTCGTCCGTCGCTGTGTGTGTTTTGGAGTTAAATAATCCAAGAGGTGAAATCCTGCCCAACATTATCTGCCACGATTTCTGCGCCAATGGCATTGTGAAGGTGCCCAGGAAGGCTGCCCCCCCCCCCACTCTGGGATAGTGACCCCCCTCCCAACCACATCAAATGCACACCACCAAAACCTGGCCCGAAAATAAAATAAAAAAATCACTGCCGGTGCCGCTGAGATTTGCTCTTCACGGCGGTTGCCACCGCGCCACGCTGATGCTGCCACTGCTGCTGGCGACCTCCACACAAAGTAGAACCGCGCTGTCTCTCCCACGTGCGCCCCCTGAATATTTTAGAGACGCCGGCAACATCACAGGCCCCAGGCCAGCGCTGCCAGGCTTTTGGACATTTTTTTTTCTCTTTGGGAGGTGGGGGGTGGCGGGGGGGGGGGTTGAGATGATGGGTGGGGGGGGGGAGATGATGGGGGGGGGGGGTGTGGAGATGATGGGGGGGGATGGGGGGTGGGACTTTGGGCTTTAACGTTATTTATTAATTTATACGTCTCGTGTCTAATGGAGACGGCGCACGGACGGACGGGGGCGACGTGCGGAGGGGGGGGGCTGGAGGGGGGGCTGTTTGATTGAGCCGCACAAAAGCATCGTTGTGTTTTGCTGCTTTGACGCACGCAGCAAGAAAGGCAAAGTTCCCCCGCGTGCGGCGCGCAGAGCGACTGGGTGGGTGGTGGGGGGGGCAAGTGCCGTCGCAGCGAGCAACCTGTGAAGGGTCGGAACGGCGGCCCACATAGTGGGGCGGCGGTGGTGGCAGTGGTGGTGGTGGCGGTGGTGGCGGCGGTGGCGGCGGCGGTGGCGGCGGTGGCGGTGGTGGTGGTGGCAGTGGTGGCGGTGGCCGTAGTGGCGGTGGTGGTAGTGGTGGCGGTGGTGGTGGTGGTGGCGGCGGTGGTGGTGGTGGTTTTGGTGGTGGCGATTGTGGTGGCGGTGGTGGCGATGGTGGTGGCGGTGGTGGCGATGGTGGTGGTGGTGGTGTGGTGGCGGTGGTGGTGGCGGTGTTGGTGGTGGCGGTGGTTTTGGTGGTGGCGGTGGTTTTGGTGGTGGCGATGGTGGTGGCGGTGGTGGCGATGGTGGTGGTGGTGGTGGCGGTGGTGGTGGCGGTGTTGGTGGTGGCGGTGGTGCCACGCCCGGCTGCCTTAGACAAAGACGAAGGTTCACCCCATTTAGACTTGCAGCACACTGTTGGCTCCAAGGGGCTGTGACAGAGCACCTGTTTGAGGCCGGTAGGGACACCAGCAAGGGGTGGGTGGCCAGCACCTCGCTTTTGTCTCGCCAGTGCTGACAGTTCGCACACGGCACCAGGCACTCGCCTGAGGCTCAGTAGACCGGGACAGCACCAGCGGTGCTCATCAGCGATGCTGGCTGTGAACGGGAATCGAACTCGGGTCGCTAGGTCCGTAGACCGCTACTCTTCCGCTGCCCATCTGCAGAGGTGCGTGTGTGCCTTTGTTTGTTTAGACACGCACCAGCTGGTGACTCTGACAGTCATCTCAGTCAGCCACCCCGTGGCACCTGGGTCCGTCCCGAGACCTCCGGTCAGCGAGCCTTCGGAAACTTCACGTGATGCCCTAAAAGTGCACCTGGCCTGGCACAGGCGCCGTGGTGACGACTCCGTCACCGATTGTCGAACGATGACGGTGTTCGTATTGGTTTGATCACTTTCGTTACGATTCAACCCCAGGTTCAATTGAAATGTGTCGAATTGGGAATCACAAATTGAACTGAGAACCACGTCCATAATAGAGGTGTTTTGGGTTAAATGTGTCGTCAAAACCCGCCACCACCCGTCACAGCCAACTAGTAAGGATTGTCACTGAAACAGAACATGCCAATTGGTCACTAGTACAGCATACCGGTGTGTTGGAGAGCCAAGCCGCAACATTTACAATCAGAGTACGACGTTCGCCGGTAATTGCAGCTAGCTTCATCAGGCGACAGCCAGACTTGTGGAGAAGTCCACCACGTCTGCGCGTTGCCATTGTGCTGAATGCAGCGGCCTCTAGTGGCTGGGGGCGATCAGTCGAGCCCGGTGCCCACAACAACACCGCAGTCGAAGAGAGAGAGCGACGAGAGATCATCGCTTCTCACAGCCGCGATGCAATGCAAGCGAAGCGGCCTAGGGAAGCGATATTGACCAATGGGTTGATACAGCAATGCCGTGTCGACGCCGATTTGCACGATTGGTGACGTACGGTGCAAATGAAGTTCAACGCACGTCATGCTCATTATCCACGTGTTCTGTATGATTGCGGTATGGGAGTTGTGCGTTTTAATGAATAGCCCGTCACTGTCCCGGTAATTGTCGGCACTTATTGAGCACATCTGTGCAACTAAGCCAGCGTGCGTGTGCCCGTGACGGGTAAGCCTATTCGTGTGTGTGCTTGTGTGCTGATTCGTGGCCACATGATTGCGGGGAGCGGTGGCGCAGCGGTTAGCGCTACGAACCCCGGCGACCCAAGATCGATTCCCGCGCACGGCCAACACCGCTGACGATTGTCCGCACCACCCCGGGGCCTTCCCGACAGGTTGTCTCGGCCTCAAAAGAGCCGCTTTTGCGTTATGTAATCATTGCCGCTGGAGAAAAAAAACACAAAGGTGGCTGGGCGTTGTGCTGGCCACCCCGCCCATCCCCCTCGTGTGCCGTGCAAGGTGCTCGCTAACAGCGCTTGTCCCAGCAGTCCGTTAAGGCGACACGGGGGAATCTTTGTGTCTGTGTCTGTGGCCACGCGGTCGCGCGTGTGAACGCGTGCGTTGTTGCGCGCTGAAGAGGAATGCATATTCCGAGAGCACCGGGGGGATCGGCCAGCCTGCAACGGGGGGATTGTGTGAGTGGTGGTTCGGCTGGGGCTGGGGACAGGGAGGGAGGGAGTTCACAAGGGGGGTGGAGGGGAGGTAGAGAGGAGAGAGAGAGAGGCAATGAAGGGAGAGGTTAGGGAGGGAGGGAGGGCAATGGAATTGGAGGGCTGCCTGCGTCTTTTGTTCAGCGGCATATGGGCTATTGTTCCACCCACTCCCCCACACGGTCCCGTCCAGGGACGAAAACTCCTTCTGCCTTCACCAATACCCAACTCCTCCACCCGCCACCCTTACCGCCCCACCACCACCACCCAACCAACCAGCCCAGCCCAACTACCTCCACCCACCCACCCACACCATCTCCCGCCCCCACATCGGCCCCGCTTTGCGACACGGGGGGCGAAGGGGGGGGGGGTAGTGGCGAGGAGCCGGCGAGGAATACAGAGTGTTATTGTTTATCGACAGCTGGCGGACGGCCCGGGCGTCTGGTGACGCTGGGAGGCCCCCCCCCCCATCATGTTAGCGTGCAGAGAACGGGGCCCCCCTCCCTCTCCGCACCGGGTTCACGTTACAGCCTTGGCCTTTGTCACAAAGCGCACCTCTGCAGTTTCACTCCCGAGTCTTTATTCTCCTGCTGCTGCTGTTCTTCCAACTGCTGCTGCTGCTGTTACTGCTGTTCTTGCAACTGCTGTTGCTGCTCCTACTAATGTCGTTCTTCCTCCTGCTGCTGCTACTACTGCTGCTGCTGCTGCGACTACTAATGCCCTTCTTCCTCCTGCTGCTGCTACTGCTTTTCTTCCTGCTGCTGCTAATACTACTGCTGTTCTTCCTGCTGCTGCTGCTGCTGTTACTGCTGTTCTTGCAACTGCTGTTGCTGCGACTACTAATGCCGTTCTTCCTCTGCTGCTGCTACTGCTGTTCTTCCTGCTGCTGCTAATACTACTGCTGTTCTTCCTGCTGCTGCTAATACTACTGCTGTTCTTCCTGCTGCTGCTAATACTACTGCTGTTTTTCCTGCTGCTGCTAATACTACTGCTGTTCTTCCTGCTGCTGCTAATACTACTGCTGTTATTCCTGCTGCTGCTGCTACTAATAATGCCGTTCTTCCTCCTGCTGCTGCTGTTCTTCCTGCTGCTGCTAATACTACTGCTGTTCTTCCTGCTGCTGCTGCTGCTACTACTAATAATGCCGTTCTTCCTCCTGCTGCTGCTGCTGTTCTTATTGCTGCTGCTACTACTACAGCTGTTCTTCCTGCTGCTGCTGCTGTTGTTGCTGCTACAGTGGGTTTTGAGTTGGGATCTTTAAAAGAGACATAATAAATTGTAATGAGAATTGCTTTTGTTCCCCTCTATCTCGGGAAGAAAACTACAATTCACAATGCCCCCAAGACCCTTTATTTATTTATCAGGATGGTGCTGCCATTTGTTCCGTTCTGCGGAGAAAGCCCACCGCGATATCAAAGCGTAGCACTCAAAAGCTCCGCACGAATAATATTTAAGAATCCATGGCTGTACGCATGTATGCATGCTGAACTTGTTTCAACCACCGCACTAAGCTGGTAGTCCCCAAAGCCCCCAATGCCTGGAATTTATTATTATTTATTTTTTACCAGGTAAGACCCACTACGCTGAAACGCTCTTTTTTAGAAGCGACCTGGTTATCGTCTAATGATAGCTCAACGAAGCGGCTTATGACGTGGAAATGTGTTACAGTCAAATAATCTAAACGCGTGACGTTGATACTAAATGCATGGATGGCGGAACGACGGAGGATCCGGAGAAAATCCACGCGACCACGGGAAAACGTGCAAACTCCAAATATAGAGCATGCGTCAGGGTCAGGCATTGAACCCTCGTTCCTCCTGCATGCCAGGCGAGGTATTTAACATGTCACCACCGCGCAATCTCCCGATGGACGTGCTAACCAGAATTAAACATGCTTGACTTCTGGCTATCTGACGATGATTGGGCACAAAATGCAGGGCGATGCGGTGGTAGGCTTTATGAATATTGTTTCAAAGCGATTATTTATTGCGAGGCTAATGTCCACGATGTCATTAACTCAATCAGCTGTTTGGTCCAAAAGGAGGCCGCATTATTGGTGGCTCATCTCGGCAAGTTGAGAAGGATGAGCCCCCGTAATTATTTTGTCATTCACCGCTGGGTAATTGACAACTTTTAGGGATTTGGGCATTGACATCAGCATACAATGGGGACGCTTTCGCGATGATGTCACAAGGCGTTTTTTGGCTTTCTCTGTTCGGCCCCCAAAAAAAAGTGTTCTTCTGCAGACTAATGTTGGCAGCGAATGTGTGAACCACTTAACTGTCCCGACTGAGGTCCGTGCTTTTTATTTTGATGGCGATGAATGTAGTTGCCGGTCAGTGTGACTCTGTTGTGAACACTGCAGGTGAACGAAGTGACGAGTCGGTGTTTGTCGCACTACGTAATGCACAGAGCTAACAACATTTTTGTTCCAAACAACCAAGCATCACCCATCACGTACCCACCCTTCGTCCCACCTACCTACCAACACACCCGTCTGCCTACCTATTACCAGCCACACTCCTGCCTACCAGTCCACATACCTAGATACGAAACTAATTACCCACCTATCACCCACCCACCAACCTACTCACCTACATACACCCCTCAACCATCCACTCACCCATGTACATTACAACCCATACACTCACCTACATACATACCTTACCCACCAAGGGGCCGTCCATAAATGACGTCACGCACCTAGGGGGGGGGGGGGGTCAGACATTTGTGACGATGTGTGACGAGAGGTGGTGGGTGAGAAATGTGACGTCACATCAAAATGCGCAACTTTAAATAAATATAGACAACACGTTCTACTTAATGAAATAGACTTTTTAATAAATGTTTTCTCCGACAACATCAGAGTGCAGCGCCACATTAAATACGCACTACAATGACAATAGTTTAAAGCGATTTGAAGCATGTTTTATTTTGGGGGGGGGGGGGGCAGAGCTTTGTGACGTCATATTTGAGGGGGGGGGATCTGACTTTTTGTGACGCCGTGTGATGAGGGGGGGGGGGGGCAAAAATCGTCCAAAATCGCGTGACGTCATTTATGGACGGCCCCCAACATACTTAGGTTACCAACCTCCACCCCGCATCCAGCCAAACGGCCACCCTACCCACAAACCTAGACACCGACCTACTCACCCACCCACCTACCACGCACTCACCCACCACCCACCAACCCACCACACAGTCTCGATTCGCATCGTACGGCAGAGGAATAGAAGAGAGCCATCGATGTGGTTGGGAACGTGCCATGAGCGTTGCACTACGGGTTTGGCGGGATCGTCCGTATCTGAGTGCATGCAAATGCCTTCACTTAGAGACTCTTGGGTTGACAGAATTTTGGTTTAACCTCTGGGGCGGGGGCGGCAGGGAGGCGGATATTCGTTCCCACCAGTGAACAATGCGTCCCACGGACTGGCGGTATCCTCATCCTCCAAGGGAAGGGGAACCCACTCACATCCACCGCAGAAATGAAGCGATGGTAGTCATACTCGTAGGTTGATTCGGTAAAGTCACGTAGGTAAAAAATAAAATAAAAAATAAAAAATAATAGAAATAAAATAATAAATCACTGATGGTAGTCAGCTGGTTCTGCAGGTGCCGGGCAGGTCGTTACGTTGCAGGACCGCGAGAAGTGGCTCCTGAATTAGGGAGGCCTTCATCCAGCAGTGGATTGATGGTGGCTGTTGATCGCGGCTGACGACGATCAAGTTATTCGTACCCTAGAGTTCGGGTTGGGCGTTACGTTGGTGCGGGCAAAGTTAGGACCAAACGAGCGCTTTTGAAAAACTAAAAAAAAGTTCAACTGCTGCTCAGCAAACGGAGCCGACGATTCATAAATACATTGGGAAAGCTGTCTTTCAAATGTCCGCTTTAGCTTAAAACCGCAGTGTATTATAAGCTGCGTATGCACCGAAACATGACCTTGTATAAGCAATAAAAATTGGATGCAGAGCACCGACGGACGAAGTCACAAGACGGCCTGACGAGGGCATCGAGAGCGAATCCGCTCGCCAAATCTCTCTTCGCTCAATCCGTCGTCCCTCGTGCGTGATGGAGCCCCGTGGTCCGTGTGCTCTTCCCTCTGGTGGGCAGAGCTTGCAGTGAAAGATATCCTCCCGATGTCGGCCTTCGTATCCACCGACTTCCACTGGACATCTGTGAAAAAGAGCTTCATCGCTCATCGGATTCCTTCAGTATGAATAAATGTACGGATTTTTTTTTATTTTGACTTCTGGACCAGCACGCCGCGGTGGCGAGATGTTATCTCCCTCGCCTGGTATGCAGGAGGTTGTGGGTTCGATCCCGACCCTGACAACGCTTGCTGTATATTTGGAGTTTGCGTCTCTCTCTCTTTCTTTCTCTCCCCGTGGTCGCGTGGATTTTTCTCCGGGTCCTCCGATTTTTCCTTCACTTTTAGAATAAAGAACACGCGTTTAGAGTATTAGGCGGCTATACATTTCGAACATGACGATAAGTCACTTCGTTGAGCCATCATTTGTGGCCAGGTCGCTTCTGAAAAACAGCTATACAGCTCAGTGGGCCTTACCTGGTAAAATAAAATAAAAATGTGTTTAGTTTATATGCAATTTGCTCGGTAGAACTCAAAGGTTTTTGGCTCGCATTCAAAAGGTCGTAAGTTCAAATCCTGTTCAGGGATAGATGCCCCGGGCTCGATAACATGAGTTGTGACGAGCCAACAACGGGTCATCCGATGATGACTCTCTCATCATCATCATCACCATCGTCATCACCACGCACGGGCAATCCACTGCTGGACGAAGACCTCTCTAAGCCATCGACATTTCTCTCGATCCCGCAACGCAACGGTCCAGCCAAGCGTCTGCGCACGAGCTCATGGCTCCGTCTCCTCGGTGTTGGCATATCTGGAAGCAGAAGATTCGTCTTTTCGATATAAAGCTTTCGTGACTGCAGGGATTCATCTTCTTGGTTCTTTCGGTAAAGTCACGTAGAAGGGAAATAATAAAATAATAATAAAAAATTATGTTTTAGTCACGTAGAAGAGAAATAATAAAATAATAAAAACAAAACATAATACTTTTTTTTAATTTATTATTTCCCTTCTACGTGACTTTACCGAAAGAACCAAGAAGATTCGTCTTGATTTGAAGCTTTCGTGACTTGCAGGGATCCATACTCTTTGGTTCTTTCTGTAAAGTCACGTGGGTAGAAATACAATAAAATAAAACAAATCACGACGTTTCGATCGCAACACAAACATTACAACATGTATAACGTTAATAAATACATCGGCTTTGATGAAACAAAGTAGTTGCACTTAGGCGCCCTTGCTTAAGTTTGTGTTTTCGTTAATGAACCTTCTAGAAAATCTGGCCACGTATCGCACCCCCAGAAAGGGCATCTGGCACCTCGCGTCAAGAACCACTGGCCTAGATGCTTTATTTTTTTATTTTATTTTTCTCTGCCTCCAATTATATTTCAATCGGCGTTGTAGTGACACCGAGACATTTCTATTCAGAACACTGTGTAGCGAGCACAGTGTTCTGAGAAAATGGCCCCGGAAGTTGACGTCGCAGAACTACCACTGAGTTCCACTCCTTTATCCACACTTGGTGTGCTCACTCTGTTTTTTTATGCCCTGCAAAAACATTCCTCGGAGTCTATAATAAAGGTTAGATCACGTAAGTATAAATGTGTCGTAACCCTCCACCACCCGACACAGCCGGTAAGTGTTTGTCACGTAAACAAAACGTGCCAATTATTGACTACTTCAGCCCACCGGTGTGTTGGTGAGTAAATCAACAAGATTTATCATTTGAGTACCGTCACTGACGTTTCGCTGGTAATTACATCCAGCATCATCGGACGATTTGCCCGATGAACAGTATTGCTCGTAGTCGCATATCATTCAAAACATTTTATTATTATTTTAGAGCCGCAATGAATCAACTGAAATATATTTTTACTACGCTTAATTTGCATTCACCAATTGGTGGTTGGACTGCGACCACCAATGCACTCCACTTGAAAACTCAATTTAATAATTGTCAGCTGAAACCTGGATTCGAACCCAGGGTCTCATTAGTCCCAGCTAAGTTCTCTGACCAAGCGAATCATCATTATGATGTAATGTATCTAATCATTATGATGTAATGTATCCGGCGTTGGCTAAACATCGCAGTGCTGAAAATTGACCTGCAAATTACTCGATTGGGATACATTTGTGTGTGGGAGAGGAGCAGTTGCGAAATAGTTTGTGCAAACTGCTCCCAACGCAGTGACCTCAGTTCGACTTCCATCGACGTCCAACGTCACGTGATGGGGTTGATATCTGACTTACTGGTGATGTAGCCCTAAGACTGACCATTGTGTGCATGTATGCTGAACTTCTTTCGCACCGTACGTAGCCAACCGTGCTAATGGGAGGTGTGGGGGGAAGGACAACAAACTAAACACGAAAATAAGTTCCAAAGAAATGAGATTTCAATCTAGATTTAAAAGCGCATAGCTCCAGTGGCTTATTAATATCGGAAGAAAGAGCGTTCCAGACGGGCACCGGTGGGATTGATAAATGCGCTGAATCGTTTTATTGCGCTCACCGGCATTGTTTCAAGTTTTGGCGATGAGTTTGTTTATTCAGGTGAGAACCGAATAGGGAACCAGGATGAGCCTCATTTGGCAGAGTATGTATGCTGGACTTCTTTCGCACCTTACGTTGCTAACCGTAATATTCGGAGGTGTGGGGGAAGGACAACAAACTTTGAATATACATGCCGATGTACGTCTCTCTCTCTATGTATCTCTGTGATATCTGTCTCTACTTATATGTATGTCTATATGTCTCTGGTTCTGTGTTTTATCTCTCTCTCTCAAATTTAGCATTCTCAGGAAGAACGTAATCAACCAGGTAGGGTGTTGACTGTTATGTTATCCGACTCTCTCTTGTATTACATTACATTTCTAAGTATACTAGATTTGTCTTTCTATTTCATTTATACCTGATGATGAGTTCTTGTGTTGCAATCGAAACGTTTTATGGTAGTATTTAATGTATTACTTACTCTTGATACGTGACTTTACCGAAAAAACCAAAGAGTAATTCCTGCAGTCACGAAAACTCCAAATTAAGTATATACAACAAGCGTCGGGGTCGGTATCGAACCCACGACCTCCTGTATACCAGGCGAGGTAGTTAACATCTCCGAGCCACCGTGGCGCCTCGAGTGACCTGGGGCATTAGTCTGCCAGTAGGGGACGGGGATGATTGCTGCTGTGTGCAATCCCAACATGCGTAATTTGTAGTGATAACGGTGGAGGAAAGTTTGGTGTCAAAACGATCGCAATGGCAAAACATGGTGTGCGGGCGGGGGGGCCTACATCCAGCAGTGGATTAACAAAAGCACTTGTGCATTATTATAATTATCATGGTTATTGTGTTACGGTGCCTTTGTTGTGAAATCATGTACGGACATGCAATGTACTTCCATCTGGGCACAAGATATGCGCCGTGTGCCCAAGATGCAGAACGCGTCTGTTCATGACGATTACGGGTGAGCGTACAAGCGCGTGATCTGCTGGTAGATGTGCTCGCCGTTGACACGCGCGTCTCGCGATGTGCCGGTACGATCGTTGGATTTTGTTTTTACTTTTTCCAATACGATGCACATCGACGAATGAAAACAACTTGGCCGTTCGTGCACGTGGGCATGCAACAACAACAACAAAACACACACACACGCGCACACACCAAGGCCGTAATTATAATATATATTGGGGGGGGGCACATCCCCCCTAATATTCAAAAATGGTCAAAATGTCCCCCCCAATATATTGCTATGAAAATTTTTTAAAATAATAACTGCTATGCTATGTAAATAAATACAACAATTTGCTAAACCTTGGCCACAATATCTGGACTTGTCTTCATATAACAATGCATAGATTTCTGTTTATATGATTGTGGTTATGGTTGTACTTTATGAATCCCTAATCTCTGCCATTACATACAATGAAACAAGAAAGGGTAAAAAAGTTAAAACAGAGCAATGTAATACAATTCACTCTTGGACATTATTATATCTATAAAAGTCCATCCCATGTGTTAGTGATTTTTAGATATTTTAGGCAGGAAATGCCAGGAAATGAGATTGTCAAATTGAGATTTTTTTTGGGGGGAGGACCCCCAGACCCCCTGGAAGATTTGGTCCCCCCCAATGTTGACTCCATGGCTACGGCCTTGTCGCACACACACACGCGCACACACACACGCACAATATAAGATGTGTCATCCACTCTACGTTGTACGGCAAAAGCGATTTCTGTCAAATTCTTATCAAACGCGGCCACTTCGTTTACTGTAAATACGGGTTCGTGAACCACGTGCCATCTTGCCATGGCCTCTGTTTGGAGCCCACACGCCCCTGCATAGAACCCTGTGACCGATCTGACCCTTCTGGACATGTGCCCTCTGAAGGAGGGCCATCACCCGAAATGTTATCAATCATATCTGCTTTTTAAAATGGAAATATAATTGCCCCCGTGTTATTGACGAATGTGTAGGCCCGTCAGTGTGTTCAAAGACAATGCATATGTTATCAGAGTATGGTTTGTTTGTATATTCACCACAAGTCCGCGTGGTTAATGCAGACATGATTGCTTGCGAAAGGTTTCTATTTGGTGTTTGAAGATCTTAACACCTGTATATTGCCAGAAAGGGTAAAACTTATTCTTATTTTTTCCTACTTTGATATTGGCAATAAAGGTTTCATTTTAATGTGTTTTAGCTGTTTTTGTTGTTGTGTACTCTACTTGTGCACAACTGACAATGTGGCAGCAGCATCAAATACATAGTTTTTATATGTGTGTGTATATTCATTGGGTCTTTCGGTAAAGCCACGTAGATAGAAAAATTAATCAAAATATCACGACGCTTCGATCGCAACACAAGCAATCGTCATCAGGTGAAAAAAATTGCGAGAGAGCTGCTGAGGCAGGATGTTATAAAGGTTTGAGATGTGTGTATCCCAAGGTTCATTAGCGAAGTGGTCGGGGCTAGTGATGAAATTAGCATGTAAATGTACGATCGGATAAATCGTGTATATCTCATCATCCACGATGTAGCCACTGCTGGTTGAGTCATCACCAACCCTGTCGTTCTCGCGATGATGCTGCGACTACGATCTATGCGGCCCCTGCACACCAGCTGATCTCACGACCTCTGACCCCTCGGCTTGTGCTCCGTCTTCAGTCTCGACCATCGTCCCGTCGTCCCACCGAGCTCTGTGCCCCGCTCCGAACCCACTTTGATCAGCAATCAATCACGACGCCTCCAACACAGAGGGGGGGAGGGGGGGGGGGGGGGTCGGGAAGCGAATTAACAAGAAGAGCAATTTTTTTTGCTCGAATTCGGTAATAAAATAAAAACTGCGGTCAGTACAAGAGACGGTGGAGGTCCTCTGACTGAACAACGGTGACGAAGCAGCGGTCCTTAAAGCGCCGCGTGCTGCTACGGAGCCGCCCGTTCCCGACTCCTTTCTCTTCAAACGTCTGATGCGCCTCTGATCCACGTGCTCTTCTTCTCTTTCGCTCGCGATTGCTAATTACGCACCTTTACAATCGCCTCTGCGTTTGTTGTTGTTGTTTCCCCACTGTCCACAGATTCTGATTCAAATGGCATAGCGGGTGATAACGCATCGAGTGAAAACTGCCATCTTAATTGGGGCCCCAGTCTACGTTGACTTTATTTGTCGATTAATTTGTCCATTTATTTGTCTATTTATTTCTCTATTCATTTCTCTATTTACTTATTTCGCGCAAGTTCGAGCTGGGAATATACAGGAGGAGTGTGGAGTGGGGGGGGGTTAAGTAAAGTGCACGAGTCACCGGGAGCGGTTCTGCGCTGTCTCGCTCCGGGGCAGCTCCCTGCCGGGCCGTGTCGTGTCGCCGCCAGTGAAAGTTCCCAAGCCGGAGTTGAGTTTCACTCTGTGCTGTAACTGACACGGGCGGGTATTGCATTCACACACACACGAAAAAAAAATCCAACAAAGACTAAAAACAAGAGAGAGAGCTACGAGAGAGGGAGAGAAGCAGCGACTGTAGCCAGCATCAAGTGGACAGCGCCTCTGGGTGAACGCTTGTTCGTACGCGTATTTCTGGTGAAGCGACTTTGTCAGATCGCTGGGGGGGGGGGGGGGGTGTGGCAGGGGGCGGAGGAATAAAATATTTAAGGTGAAACCTCCGCAGAGATTGCGATGCCGCAGACGTTTCGGTGCACGTCCCCGACATCAACACAGCCGCTGGCTGCGACGAAACGAATGAACGCTGCTGCTCGTGGTTTTTTTTTTGCCGCGTTCACGATCGCGCGCCGCAGCCATCGCGCCTTCTGCCCGATGGATATCTGCCGGGCGTCGCTGACGCATTCCTGACCTCTTGCTTCAGAGCCCAAGGCGTGGCGCGGTGGTGAAACTGGCAAAACCCGAGTTCGATTCCGGCCCGTGGCAAACTTTGGTGGCGAGTTGATGTCTAAAAACCGCTTCTTTGGGGGCCCCCTCCGTTATCACGCTCTGATCGCTTTACGGCTCATCGGATTCCTCCAGGATAATTACAGATTCTCATTATCTACTGACCAGCGTGGTAAAGCATGGTCAAATAACCCCCCTTGACATTGTCATGTAATGGGGGGGACCTTCATCCAGCAGCGGATTGATTAGCGGATGTATGTTTTTTTTTTATTTAGTAGACTTCAAACCGCGTTGACACTTTGCTCACGTGTTGGCAACAGCTGGGGGGGGGGGGGTCTGCGCGAAGTGGGTTCGAAAGCCGCCGCGTGGCTCGGGCGTAGGAGCGAGCGTACTTTGGGAGATCGAACGTCGATGGTTTTTGTTTTGCGTGCGCGTGTTGCATTTCCACCATCGCCGGACCGCCAGCACAATGTCCACGACAGCGCAGGAACCCGACCGCGTTGCATTCACCGTGCCAGTGGTGTGACACGATGCTACGAAGGCGCTCTCGCCTTGGCCTCCCGCTCCCTCGCGGCCTCCCATCCCAGGTGTGCCGAGCCCCATCAACCAACTCAACCGCTCTCCAGATTCCGTCTTGACGAGAACAGTAGCCAACTCAGTGGCCGGCGACTTCACCACAACAGCGCCTGTGCCAGGCGAGGTGCACTTTGAGGCCGTCACGTGAAGGGTCGAAGGCTCTCTCTGGCGACAGGAGGTCACGGGGACAGCCTCCAGGGTGCTATGGGTCGACTGATCGAGACGACGGGCACGTGCGCCAGCTGTGGTCCCGCCGTGTCACTTCGCCACCTTTTAGACGCCCGGCGCTCCGCTCGTTGTTGTGAGCGTCGCTCCTCTACCCGCCGTTGTCGCGCCGAGGTCGAATGCCTTCCACATGCCCAGGAGCAGCAGCGTCCTTGACGAGCCTCCTCCACAGAGGCCGATCTTAACACCGCCGGTACCGGCCACCGGCAAGTCTTCACAACCATCACCAGCACCTCGCCACTCGCCACTAAGTGAGAGTGACGTCGCCACGACGCCTGTGCCAGGCCAGATGCACTTTGAGGCCACGTGAAGTGTCAAAGGCTTGTTGACAGGCGGTCTTCACAACAGCCACCTCTCCACATGCCCTGACCTGCGATCTAGACGTCTATAACAGGGGCGGTGGGTAGATAGCACGGATGACTCAGGAGGGGGGGGGGGGGGGAGTTCCAGAATCGAGAGGCGGCAGGGGAGAATGAGCGATGGCGGATTGAGAGCTGAAGTAAAGAATAAAGCATTGGTCAGGTTTGTTGGCATCACCATCACACCGGCCATGATGACCTCTTGACCTTGAATTTTGTTTGATTTTTTTTCACGCGAGATAACAGGTGACTACGTTGTTTTCGCCTGAAAGCAGTGCTTGCTAATGACACCGGTGCGATGGCATTTTCAAATTGTGCTAAAACGCCACTGCCGATTCAGACATTTAGATGTCAGATGCAAAACATCTACATATATATTCGGACGTAATTCACCGATATTAAAACGAGCTGCTGCTGCGAGGTCGCGTTGACCTCAAGGAGGTGGCCCACGCTGGGGTCAACAACGTCCACACACGGACGGACAAATCTGAATCGGGGGTCACGGAGATCATCACAGTGCAGCCAAGTGAGTGGTGCTTGCAACTTTGCCAAGCGCTTGCATACACAAGCACAAAGATCCCCCGTATAGCATTGACAGACCGTTGGGGCAAGTGCTGTTAGCGAGCACCGCCTTTGAAGGCCGACACGGCCACACGAGGCGATGGGTGGCCAGCACCACGCCCCTAAACAACCTTTGTCTCCCCAGTGGCGATGTTTTTACACACCGCACCAGGTACTCATTTGAGGCTGAGTCGACCTAGGGGAGGAGGCACAGGAACGTGGTTCAGATAATTTGCGGGAACCGATCGCGGATCACCAGGTTGGCGAACCGCTACACTAACGCTGCCACACACAAAGACAAAGACCCTTCGTGTAGCCTTAACAGGCTGTTGGGGCAAGTGCTGTTTGCGAGCACCTATGAAGGCCAGCAAATGCCACACGAGGAGGCGGGTGGCCAACACCACACCCTGTCACCTTTGTCTTTCGAGTGGCGATGTTTACACACCGCACCAGGTACTCATTTGAGGCTGAGTCGACCTAGGGGAGGCCCAGGATCGGTTCAGATAATCGTCACTGGTGTTGGCCGTGAGCGGGAATCGAACCCGGGTCACCACGTTCGTGGCGCAACGCGCTAACCGCTACACCACCGCTCCCCACAGACACACAGAGACACACAGGGACACACAGAGACACACAGACACACGCACAGAGACACACAGACACACATACACAGACACACACAGACACACAGAGACACACAGACACACACAGACACACAGAGACACACACACGCACGATCCCTTCCCTACAAACAACTCCCTCCCAGCGCTTATAAATGCGCGCGCATCTTTGCAGCAGTTTCGGCTGCGCGAGCTTTGAAAGCGGCAGTTTGGACTCGGGCCGGTCGTTAAGCGCGCACAGGACCAGATTGCTGCTGCTCATAGCCAGAGGATTGGCGGGGGGGGGGGGGGTCGAGGAGAGGGGGGGGGGGAAGGGAACGGTGGTGGGAGGCGAGAGGAGGGAGCCGGTGAGTGGAGAACTGTGGGGGGGGGGGGGGGTGTTAGCAGCCTATCACTCACTGAAAACCAACCAAACTCTTCCATATTCTCCCCCCCCGTGCGTCACCCCACATCCACCCGCCCGCTTGCACCCTCTCGCTTGCACCCCCCCCCCCCCGCAACAACAACCGACAAAAAAATATCGGGTGCCTCGTGCAGAGCTATCACGCAGCCCAGTAGCACTCTTCCTCCCGCTTAAATAATGGATGGCAATCTGGCCTGCCCAGCTGTGTGCGTTGAGCGAGCCAGAAAAGCTCTACCCGTAAACTTTTTTTCCGATCCTGTCATCTGTGCCGGCCGGCCGGGCGGGCGGGCCGAGAGGGCTGGGAGGGGGTCGTAGCGAGCGAGTGGGTGGGTGGTTGGGTGGGTTGTGTGTGTGGGTTGGTTGTGTGGGTTGTGTGGGAGGGTGGGTTGTGTGTGTGGGTTGGTTGTGTGGGTTGTGTGGGAGGGTGGGTTGTGTGGGTGGGTTGTGTGGGTGGTTGGGTGGGTTGTGTGTGTGGGTGGGTTGTGTGGGTTGTGTGGGAGGGTGGGTTGTGTGGGTGGGTGGGTTGTGTGGGTGGGTTGTGTGGGTGGTGTGGGTGGTGTGGGTGGGTGGGTTGTGTGGGTTGTGTGGGTGGGTGCGTGAGTTGTGTGGGTGGTGTGGGTGGGTGGGTGGGTTGTGTGTGTGGGTGGGTTGTGTGGGTTGTGTGGGTGGGTGCGTGAGTTGTGTGGGTGGTGTGGGTGGGTGGGTGGGTTGTGTGTGTGGGTGGGTTGTGTGGGTTGTGTGGGTGGGTGCGTGAGTTGTGTGGGTGGTGTGGGTGGGTGGGTGGGTTGTGTGTGTGGGTGGGTTGTGTGGGTTGTGTGGGAGGGTGGGTTGTGTGGGTGGGTGGGTTGTGTGGGTGGGTGGGTTGTGTGGGTTGTGTGGGTGGGTTCGTGAGTTGTGTGGGTGGTGTGGGTGGGTGGGTTGTGTGTGTGGGTGGGTTGTGTGGGTTGTGTGGGAGGGTGGGTTGTGTGGGTGGGTGGGTTGTGTGGGTGGGTTGTGTGGGTGGTGTGGGTGGTGTGGGTGGGTGGGTTGTGTGGGTTGTGTGGGTGGGTGCGTGAGTTGTGTGGGTGGTGTGGGTGGGTGGGTTGTGTGTGTGGGTGGGTTGTGTGGGTTGTGTGGGAGGGTGGGTTGTGTGGGTGGGTGGGTTGTGTGGGTGGGTTGTGTGGGTGGTGTGGGTAGTGTGGGTGGGTGGGTTGTGTGGGTTGTGTGGGTGGGTGCGTGAGTTGTGTGGGTGGTGTGGGTGGGTGGGTGGGTTGTGTGGGTTGTGCGGGTGGGTGGGTTGTGTGGGTGGGTGGGTTGTGTGGGTGGGTTGTGTGGGTGGTGTGGGTGGGTGGGTGGTGTGGGTTGTGTGGGTGGGTGCGTGAGTTGTGTGGGTGGTGTGGGTGGGTGGGTGGGTTGTGTGGGTTGTGTGGGTGGGTGGGTTGTGTGGGTGGGTGGGTTGTGTGGGTGGGTTGTGTGGGTTGTGTGGGTGGTGTGGGTGGGTGGGTGGTGTGTATGGGCGTGTGGGTGGGTTGTGTGGGTTGTGTGGGTGGTGTGTCTGGGTGGGTGGGTTGTGTGGGTTGTGTGGGTGGTTTGGGTGGTGTGTCTGGCTGGGTGGGTGGGTTGTGTGGGTGGTTTGGGTGGTGTGTCTGGGTGGGTGGGTTGTTTGGGTGGTTTGGGTGGTGTGTCTGTGCGTGTGGGTGGGTGGTGTGGGTGGTTTGGGTGGTGTGTCTGGGTGGGTGTGTTGTGTGGGTGGTTTGGGTGGTGTATCTGGGTGGGTGGGTGGTTTGGGTGGTGTGTCTGGGTGGGTGGGTTGGGTGGGTGGTTTGGGTGGTGTGTCTGTGCGTGTGGGTTGTGTCGGTGGTGTGGGTGGTGTGTCTGGGTGGGTGTGTTGTGTGGGTGGTTTGGGTGGTGTGTCTGGGTGGGTGGGTTGGGTGGTGTATCTGGGTGGGTGGGTGGTTTGGGTGGTGTGTCTGGGTGGGTGGGTTGGGTGGGTGGTTTGGGTGGTGTGTCTGTGCGTGTGGGTTGTGTCGGTGGTGTGGGTGGTGTGTCTGGGTGGGTGGGTTGGGTGGGTGGTTTGGGTGGTGTGTCTGTGCGTGTGGGTTGTGTCGGTGGTGTGGGTGGTGTGTCTGGGTGGGTGGGTTGTGTCGGTGGTGTGGGTGGTGTGTCTGGGTGGGTGGGTTGTGTGGGTGGTGTGTCTGGGTGGGTGGGTTGTGTGGGTGGTTTGGGTAGTGTGTCTGGGTGGGTTGTGTCTGGGTGGGTGGGTTGTGTGGGTGGTTTGGGTGGTGTGTCTGGGTGGGTTGTGTGGGTGGTGTGTTTGGGTGGGTGGGTTGTGTGGGTGGTTCGGGTGGTGTGTCTGGGTGGATTGTGTGGGTTGTGTGAGTGGTGTGTCTGGGCATGTGGGTGGGTGGGGTGCGTGTGGGAGTGAGTTGCCCGAATGTGAGAGGCGCAAAGTTGGAAGGGTGGTTGTTGGTGGCTGAGGCGGTGGTGGCTGTGGAGGTGTGGTGGTGACGGTGGTTGTAGCTGTGGTGACAGCGGTGGTTGTGTTGGTGGCTGTGGTGCTGGTGGTGGTGGCGGTGGTAGCGGTGGTGTGTGTGGTGATGGTGGTTGTGGCAGTGGTGGTAGCGGTGGTGTGTGTGGTGATGGTGGTGGTGGTGACGGCGGTGAAGGCAGCGGCTGTGGTTGTAGCGGCAGTGGTCGCGGTGGTGGTGGCGGTGGTGGCGGTGATGGTGGCGGTGGTGGTGGTGGCGGCAGTGGTAGCGGCGGTGGTGACGGTGGTGGCAGTGGCTGGTGGGCTGTACAAAACGAGTGCTTCATCTGGAGAGGGCACCGCGTGCTTTGAGAGAAGCGGAGCAGGCGGCGAGCCTGTTGTGATACGGTTGTAGCGCAGGAGGCCACGCAGAGTTTGCAGATGGTCCCTGCTAAAAAAATCGCCTCCCACGATAAAGCCCAACAACAAAGCAACAACAACAAAACAACAACAACAACAAAAATTGCGAGGAAAAAAAACTCGGCAAGCTCCGCTGGCGTGGCCAGCGCCATCCAATTAGCGACACGTCCAGCGCGGAGGGGCTCAGCTCTCCACTCGCAACATTTTGCTTCAAATTTCACTCTCGCGAAATCCGCTGCCCAACGAAACCTGTCGCATTCTTGTCTCTAGAAGAAGCTGCATTCACGGCTTTATATTTTTTTGGGGGGGGGGGGTAGTGTTGTATTCACGAGGATTTATTTGATTATTGAATTTTTTAAAAATAGAATTGAAAAAATAATAGAAATAAAATAAGAAATCACAATTATATTTTGATTATTTATTTTTTACCTACGTGACTTTACCGAAAAACCTAAGAGTATGAATCCTTGCAGTCACGAAAGCTTCAAGTCTAGAATTATTGAATTATTATCGACGCTGTCACACGGAAATGCCCTCCCGCGTTTATAGATGTTTGGGGCTTTGCAGACAATCGTTTTTGTGGTTGGTGGGTTTTTTTTTATTAATTCGCGGAAACTAAAAGCACCCCCCACCACCCACTCCCCCCCCCCAAATCTTCATGGAAACATTTCGAAGGTTTTCAAACGAGCAGCCTTCGTTTGTTCTCCAATGTTTCTTTTTTTAATTCCCGCTTCATTTCAAGCGAGCACGCTGAAATGCGTGTGCCCTACGCGTAAATAGAGTGCCCGCAAGGTTGCATGCGCAGCCACGCGGGGTTACACGACTTGACATCACCTTGGTGTCGATTTTGCAGACCTTTTGTTGGGATTCGCGTGTCTTTTGATCACGACCATCAAACGCCTGTTAGTTGTGCAATGAGCGAAACAAACAAAAAACGTTCGTTCTTTATTCTACCAGCTAACGCCAACTGAGCTACGTGACTCTTTCTCTTGAGCGACTTCGCCATCACAAATGATAGCTCAATGAAGTGGCTCATCACGTGGGAAATTTGTAGCAGCCAAATACTCTAAAACGCGTGACGTTGATTCTAAATGTGGAAGGAAAAACCGGAGGACCTGGAGAAAAATCCACGCGAACTACTTGGAGAGAGACACGCAAACTGCAAATATACAACCGACGTAAGGGTGAGGATGGAACTCACGACCACCTGCATAGCAGGCGAGGGAATTAACATCTCCAAGCCACCGTGGCGCCCCCAATACTCCTAAAGCAGCGGTCCCCAACCTTTTTGGAACCAGGGACCAGTTTCGTGGCAGACAATTTTTTCACGGACCAGGGGGCGGGCGGAGGGGGGGGGGTCATCATTGGGTCTTTCCCCCTTTTCAAAGAAGCTCTCCAGCGACGTTTGTTTTTTACTTACTGTGGCTACTAGGGGTTAGAGCTTGTGGGCTCACCAACACTGTGACTGAGACAAATGCGCGGTGCGGGAAAGAGGCGCGGATGGAAGTGGTCAATAATAAAATAATGGGCGGGCCACGCGCGGACTCACCGCTCACCACTATGCGGTGTGTAGAGTGTGTACACACACGGACTCACCGCTCTCTCCTCCTGCTGCTGTGCGGCCCGGTTCCTAACAGGGTTGGGCACCCCTGGGCTAAAGGACCCTGTACAGCGCTAGTTCTCGGCAATGTTGATGTGTTTGTCTTTGTTTTGTGTTGCATGCAGCAGCACGGATCTCCCGTGCAGAGTGGCCAACACGACGCGTTCTACGATTTTAAACAACCAATGTATTCAAGCAACATTTCATTCTTCTGAGCACTGACATTTTTTTTTTACCTAATAACCCTCACCCCCCCCCCCCCCCACACACAAATATTACTCTTTGAGGAAGCATGGCACGCAAATGAGGTACCGTCTGTTCTCTTATAACGCGGTAGTGGCGTCCTGAGGAACACCTCGCTATGGAAAAATCGCGTTATAATAAATAATGTATCATCTAGGGCAAAGCACAGTCCGCGATAACGCGTGAGATGCGTACACAGGTTGCAGCATCCCAACGACTTGTTGTGATGCTACGTAGGTAAAACAATAAAATAAAATAAATGAAAAAAACTAAATTAAATCACGACTCTAGATTTGAAGCTTTCGTGACTGCAAGGATTCATACTCTTAGTTTTTTCGGTAAAGTCACGTAGGAAAAAATTAAAATGAAAATTAATAAAATTATTATTTTATTTTTAAATCACGAAGTTTCGGAGGCAACACAAGCCTCCCTCATCAGGTGTAAAAAGGCACCCCCCCCATCCTCCATGGCTCCCCTCCCTCCTCTTACCCTATGAAATAATGTCTCATCACAAATAACTCTAGCTACAGTTATTTTGCTGTGCCTCTTGACACCTGATGAGGGAGGCTTGTGTTGCCTCCGAAACGTGGTGATTTAATTGAGTTGTTTTCACTTATTTTATTTTATTAATTGTTTTACCTACGTGACTTTACCGAAAAAACCAAAGAGTATGAATCCTTGCAGTCACGAAAGCTTCAAATCTAGAATTAATGCCCTGCGTGACGTAGTTCGGTTCACTCGATCGCGTTATATACAATTTGTATCCGCGTTAAAACAAAAACATGTTCCCTAAGTACATTAATCGCGTTACATCCAAATCGCGTTTTGAAAACACGCGTTATAGGAGAACGGGCTGTACTTACTATGCATATCTTTAAAATGTTGTTTCACGCACGGGCGCACACAGACGGGTATATACGCGCGCGTACACGAGCACACTTCACTTTTACTATAATTCAGCTGTGTGTTTTTTTTCCCGCAAACTGGACGGAAACGGCTCGGCTGATTGAGATGTCCCTTTAAACTCGGCCCGGGGGGTGGGGGGGGGGGCTCTTCAAACTGCACCAGCTCTGGATGCAAAGTGTGGCATCTTCCTTGTGTTGCAGTTCAGATGAACTCACAGCTGCCTGCCTTGGCTTTCTGCCTGGGCAGATGGAAGAGGCTCGCTGGCTTCGCTCGTTGCGTTTGGCTGCCCTGGGTTTTTTTTTGTGTCGATGTCGGTGGGGGGAGTGGTGGTGCTGGTGGTGGTGGCGGTTTTTAGCACGCAGCGACACAATCTCGGCGACCCCCGGGGTTGAATTCCTGTGCCTGGTGCTGCAACGCAAGTGGCAAGAGTAAAACAATTATAACACTGGTCAACACACTTTTTCTGGCATAAGGTATTCCAACGGTGTTAAGGTAATTTTTGGGGTGCTGATTCCAAATCTGGCATCAGATTTTGTCTATCACATCAGGTTTTTGAGATATCAAATATTGCATTTTCAATAAAAACTGCAGAAGAAAAATATTAAATAAATGTGGATATCTACATAAAATGATATTATAAACCCACTATCCTAAAAAAACAGCACCATATTTTAACACTAAAGCAGTCACTGACTCGCAACAACTTGCAATCATAAGTGACAGAGTTAATTTCGGGTAAAATCACTGAAAATGGGGTATGCCGATAGCATACAAATGAGATGTGATACAGCAAATCTGAGATCATATTTGGAATCAGCACCCTGAAATTAGTCTAAACCAGCTGCAAAATTCCAGGCCAGAAAAACATGGGTCTTTTTTTGTTGACCAGTGTAATCGAATGAACCCGGCCCGGGTCACGCCGTGAGGTCGACTCAACATGAACTGAGCACTCCACGGGCTTCCTGCGTATAAGGAACGAAGCAGGTGGACTTCTCCACAAATCTGGCTGTCGCCTGATGAAGCTAGTTGTACTTATTGGCGAAACGTCGTACTCGGATTGTGTAAATGTTGTGGCTTGGCTCTCCAACACACCGGGGTACTGTACTAGTATATTACACTATACACTCCACTATACACTACACTATACACTAGTGCTGTACTAGTATACTACACATACACTACACTATACACTAGTGCTGTACTAGTATACTACACATACACTACACTATACACTAGTGCTGTACTAGTATACTACACTATACACTACACTATACACTAGTGCTGTACTAGTACACTACACATACACTACACTATAGACTAGTGCTGTACTAGTATACTACACTATACACTACACTATACACTAGTGCTGTACTAGTATACTACACTATATACTACACTATACACTACACTATACACTAGTGCTGTACTAGTATACTACACTATACACTCCACTATACACTCCACTATACACTACACTATACACTACACACTAGTGCTGTACTAGTGACGATTGGCCACGTTCTGTTTACGTGACAACCCTTACTAGTTGGCTGTGTCGGGTGGTGGCGGGTATTATATATATTTACGCGATCTAACCCAAAACACCTCTATTATGGATGATATTGTCGCGAAAGCCGACTGCGTGTTAAACTTCTTGTCTATATTGCCGTGCTTAATCGATGCCCGAAAACTCCACTTATCCCTGTGCAGACGGTGCTGAGAAAACGTTGTTGGTCTCTGTGTGCACGCGCGTGTGTGTGTCTTTGTGCGCGTGTGTGTCTTTGCGCGTGTTTGTCTTTGTGTGTGTGTGTCTTTGTGCGTGCGTGTCTTTGCGCGTGTGTGTCTTTGCGCGTGTCTGTCTTTGCGTGTGTGTGTCTTTGTGCGTGTGTGTCTTTGCGTGTGTGTGTCTTTGTGCGTGTGTGTATTTGCGCGTGTGTGTCTTTGTGCGTGTGTGTCTTTGTGCGTGTGTGTCTTTGTGCGTGTGTGTCTTTGTGTGTGTGTCTTTGTGCGTGTGTGTCTTTGTGTGTGTGTCTTTGTGCGTGTGTGTCTTTGTGCGTGTGTGTCTTTGTGCGTGTGTGTCTTTGCGTGTGTGTGTCTTTGCGCGTGTGTGTATTTGCGCGTGTGTGTCTTTGTGCGTGTGTGTCTTTGCGCGTGTGTGTCTTTGCGCGTGTGTGTCTTTGCGTGTGTGTGTCTTTACGTGTGTGTGTCTTTGTGCGTGTGTGTCTTTGTGCGTGTGTGTCTTTGCGTGTGTGTGTCTTTGTGCGTGTGTGTATTTGCGCGTGTGTGTCTTTGTGCGTGTGTGTCTTTGTGCGTGTGTGTCTTTGTGCGTGTGTGTCTTTGTGTGTGTGTCTTTGTGCGTGTGTGTCTTTGTGTGTGTGTCTTTGTGCGTGTGTGTCTTTGTGCGTGTGTGTCTTTGTGCGTGTGTGTCTTTGCGTGTGTGTGTCTTTGCGCGTGTGTGTATTTGCGCGTGTGTGTCTTTGTGCGTGTGTGTCTTTGCGCGTGTGTGTCTTTGCGCGTGTGTGTCTTTGCGTGTGTGTGTCTTTCCGTGTGTGTGTCTTTGTGCGTGTGTGTCTTTGTGCGTGTGTGTCTTTGCGTGTGTGTGTCTTTGTGCGTGCGTGTCTTTGCGCGTGTGTGTCTTTGTGCGTGTGTGTCTTTGCGTGTGTGTGTGTCTTTGCGCGTGTTTGTCTTTGTGCGTGTGTGTCTTTGTGCGTGTGTGTCTTTGCGCGTGTGTGTCTTTGTGCGTGTGTGTCTTTGTGCGTGTGTGTCTTTGCGTGTGTGTTTTTGCGTGTGTGTGTGTCTTTGCGCGTGTGTGTGTCTTTGCGCGTGTGTGTGTCTTTGCGCGTGTGTGTCTTTGCGCGTGTGTGTCTTTGTGCGTGTGTGTCTTTGCGCGTGTGTGTCTTTGTGTGTGTGTGTCTTTGCGTGTGTGTGTGTCTTTGCGCGTGTGTGTCTTTGCGCGTGTGTGTCTTTGTGCGTGTGTGTCTTTGTGTGTGTGTGTCTTTGCGTGTGTGTGTGTCTTTGCGCGTGTGTGTATTTGCGCGTGTGTGTCTTTGTGCGTGTGTGTATTTGTGCGTGTGTGTCTTTGCGTGTGTGTGTGTCTTTGCGCGTGTGTGTGTCTTTGTGCGTGTGTGTGTCTTTGCGCGTGTGTGTCTTTGTGCGTGTGTGTCTTTGCGCGTGTTTGTCTTTGCGCGTGTGTGTGTCTTTGCGCGTGTGTGTCTTTGCGCGTGTGTGTGTCTTTGCGCGTCTGTGTCTTTGCGCGTGTGTGTGTCTTTGCGCGTGTGTGTCTTTGTGTGTGTGTCTTTGCGTGTGTGTGTCTTTGCGCGTGTGTGTATTTGCGCGTGTGTGTCTTTGGGCGTGTGTGTCTTTGCGCGTGTGTGTCTTTGCGCGTGTGTGTCTTTTCGTGTGTGTGTCTTTTCGTGTGTGTGTCTTTGTGCGTGTGTGTCTTTGTGCGTGTGTGTCTTTGCGTGTGTGTGTCTTTGTGCGTGCGTGTCTTTGCGCGTGTGTGTCTTTGTGCGTGTGTGTCTTTGCGTGTGTGTGTGTCTTTGCGCGTGTTTGTCTTTGTGCGTGTGTGTCTTTGTGCGTGTGTGTCTTTGCGCGTGTGTGTCTTTGTGCGTGTGTGTCTTTGTGCGTGTGTGTCTTTGCGTGTGTGTTTTTGCGTGTGTGTGTGTCTTTGCGCGTGTGTGTGTCTTTGCGCGTGTGTGTGTCTTTGCGCGTGTGTGTCTTTGCGCGTGTGTGTCTTTGTGCGTGTGTGTCTTTGCGCGTGTGTGTCTTTGTGTGTGTGTGTCTTTGCGTGTGTGTGTGTCTTTGCGCGTGTGTGTCTTTGCGCGTGTGTGTCTTTGTGCGTGTGTGTCTTTGTGTGTGTGTGTCTTTGCGTGTGTGTGTGTCTTTGCGCGTGTGTGTATTTGCGCGTGTGTGTCTTTGTGCGTGTGTGTATTTGTGCGTGTGTGTCTTTGCGTGTGTGTGTGTCTTTGCGCGTGTGTGTGTCTTTGTGCGTGTGTGTGTCTTTGCGCGTGTGTGTCTTTGTGCGTGTGTGTCTTTGCGCGTGTTTGTCTTTGCGCGTGTGTGTGTCTTTGCGCGTGTGTGTCTTTGCGCGTGTGTGTGTCTTTGCGCGTCTGTGTCTTTGCGCGTGTGTGTGTCTTTGCGCGTGTGTGTCTTTGTGTGTGTGTGTCTTTGCGCGTGTGTGTGTCTTTGCGCGTGTGTGTCTTTGCGTGTGTGTGTCTTTGCGTGTGTGTGTCTTTGCGCGTGTGTGTGTCTTTGCGCGTGTGTGTGTCTTTGCGCGTGTGTGTCTTTGCGCGTGTGTGTCTTTGTGCGTGTGTGTCTTTGCGCGTGTGTGTGTCTTTGCGCGTGTGTGTCTTTGCGCGTGTGTGTCTTTGCGCGTGTGTGTCTTTGCGCGTGTGTGTCTTTGTGTGTGTGTGTGTCTTTGCGCGTGTGTGTGTCTTTGCGCGTGTGTGTGTCTTTGCGCGTGTGTGTCTTTGCGTGTGTGTGTCTTTGCGCGTGTGTGTGTCTTTGCGCGTGTGTGTGTCTTTGCGCGTGTGTGTGTCTTTCCGTGTGTGTGTGTCTTTGCGCGTGTGTGTCTTTGCGCGTGTGTGTCTTTGCGCGTGTGTGTCTTTGTGTGTGTGTGTGTGTCTTTGCGTGTGTGTGTGTCTTTGCGCGTGTGTGTCTTTGCGCGTGTGTGTCTTTGTGCGTGTGTGTCTTTGTGTGTGTGTGTCTTTGCGTGTGTGTGTGTCTTTGCGCGTGTGTGTATTTGCGCGTGTGTGTCTTTGTGCGTGTGTGTCTTTGTGCGTGTGTGTCTTTGCGTGTGTGTGTGTCTTTGCGCGTGTGTGTGTCTTTGTGCGTGTGTGTGTCTTTGCGCGTGTGTGTCTTTGTGCGTGTGTGTCTTTGCGCGTGTTTGTCTTTGCGCGTGTGTGTGTCTTTGCGCGTGTGTGTCTTTGTGTGTGTGTGTCTTTGCGCGTGTGTGTGTCTTTGCGTGTGTGTGTCTTTGCGCGTGTGTGTGTCTTTTTGCGTGTGTGTCTTTGCGCGTGTGTGTCTTTGCGCGTGTGTGTCTTTGCGCGTGTGTGTGTCTTTGCGCGTGTGTGTCTTTGCGCGTGTGTGTCTTTGCGCGTGTGTGTGTGTGTTTTTGCGTGTGTGTGTCTTTGCGCGTGTGTGTGTCTTTGCGCGTGTGTGTCTTTGTGCGTGTGTGTCTTTGTGCGTGTGTGTGTCTTTGTGTGTGTGTGTCTTTGCGCGTGCCTACGAGTGCGGAGCGATCCCGCCGTGGTTAGCGCGCCGCGCGACAAACCCGACGAGCCGAGTTCCATTCCCGCTCACGGCCAACACCAGCGACAATTATTTGAACCGGTCCTGGGCGTCCTCTAAGTCGACTCAACCTCAAATGAGTACCTGGTGCGGCTTGGCGTGGTGCTGGCCACCAACTCCCTCGTGTGCAGTGCCGGCCTTCATAGATGCTCATTAACAGCACTTGCCCCAACAGTCTGTGGAAGCTATACCGTGTGTCTTTGTATATATGTGGTATGTGCAGTTTACTCCGGTAAAATAAATATGGCCAGGGATCAACAAATTAAATTAAAAAGCCAGCATCTATTAGATTCGCTTTTCAGCGTTCATTAATTGTCCCCCCATGTTTTGCTTTAACATTCATCAATTGAAGAAAAAAAATATTTTTAAAGAATAATACGACTACTACGATAGGGTAATGAGACTACTGATTGAAGCAACTTTCTGACAATTTTTTTTTATCAAATAGGATTTTTAAATCTCTGAGAGGGGTGTCAACAAATCTGTCTGCTTGGTCATCGGGGCCTGCCTCCTACACTTGACTTGCTGGTCGCAAAAGATGCGGGCAACACGTAAATGAACAGATTGAAATCCCAGCCCGATGATAACAACAACAACACAAATGAAACCGCACAGCAGCCAAACTCTTCTTGTTTTGGGATACAATGTCCTGATTGTGAAGATAACTTTGGATTGTTGCTGGTCATCTTCCCCCCCCCCCACCATCGCATCGGAATATCTCATGCCCTCTCCCCGTCTCGGGAGGCTGTCAAGCGGAGACTTGGTCCAGTCGAGGGTCGGCAGAGGGAGGGAGGGTAGTGGGCAGTTACTGGTAGGAACCTCCTGGTTACACCAGCCCACAGGGGATTATTGTGTCCGTCCGTTGTGCAGGGAGGGGCTGGGTGGAGAGGGAGGGGCTGGGTGGGGAGGGGCTTGGTGCGGAGGGAAGAGGCTTGGTGGGGAGGGGCTGGGTGGGGAGGGTGGGGCTGGGTGGGGGGTGGGAGGGATGGGGCTGGGTGGGGAGGGGCTGGTCACCCCGTGATACCCTTATAAAACTCAACGTTTAACCTACTCACGCCCGCCCGCCGGTCCGTTCCGCATCACCTTCGACTGAGGGCGTCGCTCATCCGTCCACCACCATCGGCTCGACATAATGTCCGACGTTTCGCTCCACGAGCCCCTCGTTGCATAGTAATACAAATAACAAGTGTACAGCTCTCCGTCAATCCACTGCTGGATGAAGGAATTCCCTCGCCGTGTTGGTCATCGGGGTTGGTGAAAGGGGAAGGGGGTTGCCAGCATTGACTCGGGCATCATTTTCCACTCATATTGGCCGTGGCCAGGACATCTAAATCATGTTTGGCAGCTCCGTAGCATTGTGCGCGAATAGAGGCTTAATTTGTTATATATAATAACATTTATCCCAATGTCAGTCCACTGGTGGGAGAGGGCCTCCCAAATGCCGCGGCGTTCTTCGCGGTTGTTGTTTGACCATACTTCACCGCGCTGGTTCAGAGCGGGTTGGTGACGGGCTGCTGCTGGACGACCCTGGACCCAGGGCCAGGTGTAATTCCCCTGCCGACTTTCGACGCGGCCTGGAACCGAATCTCCGCAAACCACCGTGCAACCCGTGGCTCCACCCCTCCCCCCCCCCCCCCCCATCAGGAACAGGATTCGGCCCCTGACATAGGAATGTGCAATTTCCACTCCTGGTTCTGGACCACTTCTTTTTTTAAAATCTAAACTCAACAGCCTCTGATGGAACTGGCCCCTTCCTGATGGCGCTCCGGTGAGGTTGGTTCGAGTCTCCAGGTTTTACAAAAATTCTAGATTTGAAGCTTTCGTGACTGCAATGATTCATATTCTTAGGTTTTTTTCGGTAAAGTCACGTAGGTAAAAAAATAAAAATTAATAAAAGTAAAATAAAAATAAAATAAAAATCACGACGTTTCGGAAGACGGAAGCTTGTGTTGCCTCCGAAACGTCGTCATTTTTATTTTATTTTTATTTTTATTTCACTTTTATTAATTTTTATTGTTTTACAAAAATGTTGCTCCGTGTCCCCCATTGTATCTCGCCCCCCACCCTCTCCTCCTCCTCCTCCCCAATGCTTTTAAATGGCATGGGCGCTGTTCTGAATCAGTCAGAATATTTATTGATACTGGAGGAATCCGATGAGCTATAAAGCGCTTTTTTCGAAGATGTCCAGTCTGGGCACGGGGTCAGAAAGTTACAACAACAAACATTACGGAGTGCAAAGTAACGGGACGTGTACGAAAAGCATAAAAAATATAAGAAAAATATATCGGTGTTTATTTTACCAGGTAACGGCCACTAAGCCAATCGTTTCTTTTTCATCAGCGACCTGGTCGACAAATGATGGCTGGACGTACTGGCTTATAGTGTGGAAATGTATAGCAGCCAAATCATCTGAATAATCCAAGGTGCAGCTGTCTCGAACAGCTGCACCTCAACTCCGAGTACCGATCGCAATCTCTTGCGGAGCCATCACACCCCGTTGCCCGGAATACTTTGAACATCGCGAAACAGACTGTTGGCAAATTGATCGGCAAAAAAAAAATGTTACATCCTGGCAGCGAGGGTGACGGGGTGTCATGGTGGGGGTGTTTTAAAATTATTATTTTTAAAATGGAAACTAAATGATTGGCAAACACTGACGGGTTTGCGACGGCGGTGGAGGCGTCAATATTAGTCGCTTGTGATTGGGATTTTGTTTTTATTAGAAAGCTTCAGAGCAGCAGCAGCGCATCGCAAAACAACCGATCATAGCAAACAAATTCACCATCGTCATCATGATCATCAGCAATCATCATCAGCCATGGTCAATCCACTGCTAGATGAAGGCCTTCCCCCAAGCTCCCACTGTCACCTCTTAGAAAACCACTATTTTTTTAAATGTATTTTTACCAGGTAAGGCCCATAGAGCTATATCGCTATTATTTCAGAAGCGGCCTGGCCACAAATGATAGCCCAACGAATTGGCTTAATATACAAAACAACATATAATCTAAACGCATGTTGATTCTAAATGTGGTGGGAAAACCAGTGGACCCTGAAGAAAATTCCACCGGACCACGGGGAGTGAAACATTCAAACACCAAATATACAGCAGGCGTCAGGGTCGGGATCGAACCCGTGACCTGCTGTGTATCTGGCGAGGTAGTTAACATCTCGCCACCACCGCATTGCCTCGCAGAGAAAGAAAGCTTCAGAGAGGCAGCAGCGCATCGCAAGATAACCGACCATCGTGAACACACGTCACCATCGTCACCCTGATCATCCGCAATCATCATCAGCAGCCACGGTCCATCTACTGCTGGATGAAGACCTGCCCACCCCCCCCCCGCCCCACGCAAGCTGCCGCCACCACATCTCATGGTGCTGGGATGTAAGAACCGCGTGCCCGGCACTTGCCACGCGTCCAGACGATTTCTGTCGTTCTCAAAACGCGGCCGAGAGGGTCGGCCGACCAAGAAGATGGAATCGATGGGGGAAGCGATCGCTGCAGCGAATGGCTTCCGATGAGTTCCGGCGATACGATTAAGTCGTGCAAAAACATAATTTACCTTACCCCGGCATCATCACCCAATTATTCAAATGTATATTTTTTTGTTGTTAAACTAATTAAGAGAAACTAAATTTGTATGAAATGGAAAAGGCGATTACATTTATTTAAACACTAAAATAAAAGCGGCTCAATATTATGCAAACACTGCTTTGACAGCTCACGCACAAATTGATAATGTTTAATTAATCATTTTTGAGTATTGATGTTCAATCCACACATAGGAAAGTTGTGGAATACACGTATGTACGTGTACGTGTGTATCTATGTCAAATTTCTCTCGCACCGTACGTAGCCGACCGTAGTAATCGGAGCTGTGGGGGGAAGGACAACAAACGATGGGTCTCTGTGTGAGTCTGTGGGTCTCTGTGTGAGTCTGTGGGTCTCTGTGTGGGTCTATGGGTCTCTGTGTGGGTCTATGGGTCTCTGTGTGAGTCTGTGGGTCTCCGTGTGAGTCTGTGGGTCTCTGTGTGAGTCTGTGGGTCTCTGTGTGGGTCTATGGGTCTCTGTGTGAGTCTGTGGGTCTCCGTGTGAGTCTATGGGTCTCTGTGTGAGTCTGTGGGTCTCCGTGTGAGTCTGTGGGTCGCCGTGTGAGTCTATGGGTCTCTGTGTGGGTCTATGGGTCTCCGTGTGAGTCTGTGGGTCTCTGTGTGGGTCTATGGGTCTCTGTGTGAGTCTGTGGGTCTCTGTGTGAGTCTATGGGTCTCTGTGTGAGTCTGTGGGTCTCCGTGTGAGTCTGTGGGTCGCCGTGTGAGTCTATGGGTCTCTGTGTGAGTCTATGGGTTTCTGTGTGAGTCTATGGGTCTCTGTGTGGGTCTATGGGTCTCTGTGTGAGTCTATTGGACTCTGTGTGAGTTTATGGGTCTCTGTGTGAGTCTATGGGTCTCTGTGTGGGCTATGGGTCTCTGTGTGTGTCTATGGGTCTCTGTGTGAGTCTATGGGTCTCTGTGTGAGTCTGTGGGTCTCTGTGTGAGTCTATGGGTCTCTGTGTGAGTCTGTGGGTCTCCGTGTGAGTCTGTGGGTCGCCGTGTGAGTCTATGGGTCTCTGTGTGAGTCTATGGGTCTCTGTGTGAGTCTATGGGTCTCTGTGTGGGTCTATGGGTCTCTGTGTGAGTCTATTGGACTCTGTGTGAGTCTATGGTTCTCTGTGTGGGTCTATGGGTCTCTGTGTGAGTCTGTGGGTCTTTGTGTGAGTCTATGGGTCTCTGTGTGAGTCTATGGGTCTCTATGTGAGTCTGTGGGTCTCTGCGTGAGTCTGTCGGTCTCTGTGTGAGTCTATGGGTCTCTGTGTGAGTCTATGGGTCTCCATGTGAGTTTATGGGTCTCCGTGTGAGTCTATGGGTCTCTGCGTGAGTCTATGGGTCTCTGTGTGAGTCTGTGGGTCTTCGTGTGAGTCTGTGGGTCTCTGTGTGAGTCTATGGGTCTCTGTGTGAGTCTATGGGTCTCTGTGTGAGTCTATGGGTCTCTGTGTGGGTCTATGGGTCTCTGTGTGAGTCTGTGGTACTCTATGTGAGTCTATGGGTCTCTGTGTGGGTCTATGGGTCTCTGTGTGAGTTTGTCGGTCTCTGTGTGAGTCTATGAGTCCCTGTGTGAGTCTATGTATGCATGTTGAATTTCTTTCACACCGTATGTAGCCAACTGTGTCCATCGGAGGTGCGGGGGAAAGACAACAAACTAAACACAAAACGCAGTTCTAAAGAAACGAGTGTTCAATCTCGATTCAAGAGTGCATCGCTCCAGTGGCTTCCTAACATCGGACCGGAAGACCGTTCCAGACGGCCGCAGGAGCGCATCTGACGGCGCGCGTTTCAGCGGCCGTCTTCACGTGGCGGCCTCCCACACTTTGGTCGTGCCGCACCGCCGATCGAATAACCGTGGCGCATCCATTCGTGCTGCCGGGTGGACAGGGGTTGTGGACGAGGTTTTGGAAACTTGCACCATTGGTTTGCAACCGTTTGCGCAGCGTCAGATCAAAATCTGACCGGCGGACCTCTGGATTGCAATTTCCGGTCGGCGCGCCCACGCTGTTGCTCCACGCTGGCATCTGTGGAGGATGCCCTTCGGTATGTGGCCGTTGCATTCTGAAGGGCGCGACAGGTGGAGGCGGCGATGGGGGGGGTGCTGGGAGAATGAACCGGAAACTTGCAGTAATCGACAGTAAATTTAAAAGTCACGACGAAGGCTTTATGTGATCCATTTAGAACTCTCACTGCTCAGGAATTTCACTAAGAAAAATGTAGTTTCTTTGGAACGTGTCAAACTCATAGGTTTGCTGCACGCTTGAGACCAGGTGACCTCCACCGTGTTGCCCAAAAACAAAACACTCCGTGTAGGCGGACGGATCGTATTCAGCAGCCATTTACAAACCTTGTTGCATTTGTTCAGGCGATGCATCCATCGTCGTAATCATCACCACGATCACTCGTGGGGTCGTTAAAAGTAGCAATACCATTTGGTGGAAAGTCAACAGTTCTCCTGTGATTGACCTGCCCCCCCCTGCCACAGTAATGTGGAATTTCCGATTTGGGCTCAGAACTGCCAATTGAGATGGGCATCACCCAATGCTCCGTTGAGCATGGGGGCACGCTGATTCCTGAATGTAATGTGTGACTGTGAATGTTTCAGCGCAGTCGCAAAGTCGATCTCCCCTATTCTTATCGTTGGTTACTTTCTGACCCGCCCCTACTGGACATCTGTGAAAAGAAAGAGCTTCATAGCTCATCGGATTCCTCCAGTGTAAATAAGTATTCTGATTCTCATTACAATGGAATGGAGGGATAGCGAAATTGCACGAACTTTTTCCGGAAGCCCTCTCGTGGCGAGCAGACCTCAACATTTGCAACTTAGCTCCCATAAATATTGCTGCCATGCACAAGAACAGAATAGTTGGTCAGCAGGTCAAGTGTGGCGGGGCACTTCAGAGATGACTGGCCAGAGCGCCGCAGTGGTGAGATGTTCACTACCTCGCCTGGTATGCAGAAGGTCGTGGGTTTGATCCCGACCCTGACGCATGCTGCTGTATATTTGGAGTTTGCGTTTCTCTCTCTCTCATCATCATCATCACGGTGGCTAGGAGATGTTAACTACCTCGCCTAGTACGCAGGAGGTCGTGGGTTTGATCTCGACCCTGACGCCTGCTGCTGTATATTTGGAGTTTGCGTTTCTCTCTCATCATCATCATCACGGTGGCTAGGAGATGTTAACTACCTCGCCTGGTACGCAGGAGGTCGTGGGTTCAATCCCGACCCTGACGCATGCTGCTGTATATTTGGAGTTTGCGTTTCTCTCTCATCATCATCATCATCACGGTGGCTAGGAGATGTTAACTACCTCGCCTGGTACGCAGGAGGTCGTGGGTTCGATCCCGACCCTGACGCCTGCTGCTGTATATTTGGAGTTTGCGTTTCTCTCTCTTATCATCATCATCACGGTGGCTAGAAGATGTTAACTACATCGCCTGGTACACAGGAGGTCGTGGGTTTGATCTCGACCCTGACGCCTGCTGCTGTATATTTGGAGTTTGCGTTTCTCTCTCATCATCATCATCATCACGGTGGCTAGGAGATGTTAACTACCTCGCCTGGTACGCAGGAGGTCGTGGGTTCGATCCCGACCCTGACGCCTGCTGCTGTATATTTGGAGTTTGCGTTTCTCTCTCTTATCATCATCATCACGGTGGCTAGAAGATGTTAACTACATCGCCTGGTACACAGGAGGTCGAGGGTTCGATCCCGACCCTGACGCCTGCTGCTGTATATTTGGAGTTGGCGTTTCTCTCTCTCATCATCATCATCACGGTGGCTAGGAGATGTCAACTACCTCGCCTGGTACGCAGGAGGTCGTGGGTTCGATCCCGACCCTGACGCCTGCTGCTGTATATTTGGAGTTTGCGTTTCTCTCTCTCATCATCATCATGGTGGCTAGGAGATGTTAACTACCTCGCCTGGTACGCAGGAGGTCGTGGGTTCGATCCCGACCCTGACGCCTGCTGCTGTATATTTGGAGTTTGCGTTTCTCTCTCTCTCATCATCATCATCATGGTGGCTAGGAGATGTCAACTATCTCGCCTGGTACGCAGGAGGTCGTGGGTTCGATCCTGACCCTGACGCCTGCTGCTGTATATTTGGAGTTTGCGTTTCTCTATCTCATCATCATCATCACGGTGGCTAGGATATGTTAACTCTCTCGCCTGGTACGCAGGAGGTCGTGGGTTTGATCCCGACCCTGACGCCTGTTGCTGTATATTTGAAGTTTGCGTGTCTCTCTCTGCGGTCGCGTGGATTTTTCTACGGGTCCTCCGGTTTTTCCCTCGGCATTTAGAATCAATGTGCTTTGAGAGTATTGCACTTGATAAGCCACTTCGTTGAGCTATCATTCGTGGCCAGGCCGCTTCTGAAATAATATCGATATAGCTCTATGTGGATTACCTTGTTAAAAACAACGTTTAAAAGATGCGTTTATAGAGTTGGTCAAAATACCCTCTTCTCGTTTGTGGAGGCCTTTCCACTAGCGGCAGCATGCCACGCGCAGTTGCAAGGTTGCACCTTTCCATTTTACACAGAATATTGCGTTAAAGGCGTCTTTCAAAACCTCACGCTTCTTGTTTACACCTCAAACGTCACACGGCAGGGGTCACCCGTGGGAGTTGCCACCCCTGGGTTGTAGACGCACGATGATGTGGCCACTGTCCTCGCAGGCCGCGCACGAACTCCTTGATACGTAAACTACCCTCGACCTGTCCCACCTTCCCACAATCCCCTTCTTCTCCCATACCATTGCATCACCCCCCCCCCCCCGACTTCCCGTTCCACCCTTGCCTGAACTCTTTCCGAACGGACCTTGTTAGGAGGTGACACGTGTCTGTTTACGGAACCCGACCGCCTCCTCCGCTGCTGCTGCTTTCGATGGTTCTCAAACAAGCTGCTCCGTGTCGTGTTTTTTGTTAAACCTCCGAAGACTTCTCGTCTAAAAAACGTGGTGGCAGCGGTGTATGTGTGTATGTGTGAACTTCTTTCACACCGTACGTAGCCACCCGTGCTAAATCAGATGTGCGGGGTAAGGACAACAAACTTAACACAAAAATTGCAGTTCTTAAAGAAATTAGTTTTAAGTCCAGGTGATTTTAAAGCGCACATCTCCAGTGGCTTGCTAATATCGAAAGGGAACAAGCGTTCCAGACGGCCCCAGATGCGCACCTGAAAGCGCGCGACGTGGTGACAGCCGTCTTTGTTCGACGGTCAACCAAGAGGCGCTGCTTCGGTGGGGCTGGTCGGAGTTTGAGTGGTTCCACGCGGCGTTTCACGGTTCTCAGAACCCGACGAGGCTTCTACGTGTGTTTTTTGCTACCGTCAATTTAGTTGGCATTTTATTGTTTCTTCCACGTGTAGTCACATCAGTCTGGACGACAATGAGCTTGTGGAGATTCAAGTCAAGTCTTCGTGCGGTCAATTATCTTGATGAGTCAGTGAGTGAGTTGGTTGGTACGTATATTGATGGATAGGTTGGTGTTGAAGTAGATAGGTGGAGGAAGAATCGGGGGTGGGTGGATAGGTGGGTGTGGGGCTGAGTATGTTGTTGAGGTAATTGGGTTTGCTGCGTGTCTGAGTGGTGTAGCTGTGTTGGAGAGAGGTAGATATTTCCATTTTGAAAATGAAACATGCTTCAAATCGCTTTAAACTATTGTCATTGTAGTGCGTATTTAATGTGGTGCTGCACTCTGATGCTGTAGGAAAAAAACATTTATTAAAAAGTATATTTAATTAAGTTGAACGTGTTGTCTATATTTATTTAAAGTTGCGCATTTTGATATGACGTCACATTTCTCAACCCCCCCCCCCCTCGTCACACATCGTCACAAATGTCTGACCCCCCCCCCCCCCACTAGGTGCGTGACGTCATTTATGGACGGCCCCATAGCTGACAGTTCGCTCGCCCGCTCGCTATCGAGGCGGGACAGCCACGAGCACGGATTGTTATGCTGGCTGTGGGCGGCTGTCGGTGTGGGGGGGGGGGTCGTGTGTAGTGGGGGGGGGGTCGTGTTTCACCCTTACCCCCCCTCCTCGCCCCCCAAAGGTGGAACGCCGCCTTCTCCCCACGATGCCGGCGAGCTTTTCGTATTTCGCAGCAAAGACGACGGCTCGGTCCACGCTGCTGCTACTGGTGCTGCTGGTGGTGGGGAAGGGGGCTGCGGGATCATTGCAACCCCACTAAAAGCCTCTTCGCCTGCCATGCTAAAGGCAAAAGTGGCTCGGGTCAGTTGAGTGCCGTGCCAGCATCAAGAGAAAGAGCGAGCGAGTGAGCGAGAGAGAGAGAATAAAAAAAAAACGGCACAAAGGAATGTTTCAACGAGTCCCGCCAACGAGGACGCGATCGTAAAAGAAAAGAAGAAGCCAGGAATGGACACCGTGTGATCGTGAACCCTGGCGCATAATGTACCTCCGCTGGGCCGCAGGAGTTTAACTTTTTTTATTTTGCCAGGTAAGGCCCACTGAGCTATTTCGCTTTTCCTTTTTGTCAAAAGCTTCCTGGTGACAAAATGATAGCTCAACGAAGTGGCTTATTACGTGACATTTCTAGCAGCAACATACTCTAAACTTTTTATTTTACCAGGTAAGACCCACTGAGCTATATAGCTGCTCTATTCAGAAGCGACCTGGCCACAAATGATAGCTCAACGAAGTGGCTTGTCATCATGTGGACATTAATCGCAGCCGAATCCTCTAGACATGCGCGTTGATTCTAACTGTGGAGAGAAAAACTGGAGAACCCGGAGAAAAATCCACACAACCACGGGGAGAGAGACACGCGCACTCCAAATACACAGCAGGCGTGAGGGTCGTGATCGGACCCACGACCTCCTGTATACCAGGCGAGGTAATTAACATTTCGCCACCGCGTTTAATGTACAGATGTGGCTTTAGAAGCCGTGCAGCCTTAATAGAGTGACCTTAACTAACAGCGTGTACGTAAATATTCATACACACAGGTGTCAACATTTTTTATTTAATCTACGAAAATTAATATGGATACATTCGAGTGAAAACGATTCACTTGAAAGCATCTGCACTTGGCACCGATCTCAGTCCACTTCATGAAATCTCTGATCCTCTGGAGGAGATGCAGACATTTGCTCCTGCAATATGCAGTACTCAGTTGACCACTGAGAATCAACTAAGAGGGCTAATAGACGGGTTATCTATGGCTATATTTGGAAGGGAAGTGAAATGGCATTCACCCATGCATGCTGTTATCTCCATGTCAGCCTGCTGCATAGGCATGCTGCACAGAAAGACAAAAGATGCCGCGTATAGCCTTGAACAGACTGTTGGGGCAAGTGCTGTTTGCAAGGAGCGCCTATGAAGGTGGGTACGGCACACGAGGGGTGGGTGGCCAGGATCACGCTCGACCTGCCTTCATCTCAGTGGTGAAGTTTACACACCGCACCAGGTAAGCATATGGGGCCGAGTCGACCTAGGGGAGACCCAGGACCAGTTCAGATAATCGTCACTGGTAGTGTTGGCCGTGAGCGGGAATCGAACCCGGGTCGCTCAGGTTTGTAGCGCAGCGCGCTACACTACCGCTCCCCACCACATACATACAGAAAAAACAAAGATCCCCCATATAGCCTTAACAGACTGTAGGGACAAGTGCTGTTAGCGAGCACCTATAAAGGCCGGCACGGCACACGAGGGGGTGGGTGGCCAACACCACGCCCGGCCGCCTTTGTCTCCCCAGTGGCGATGTTTACGCATAGCACTATACGTACTCATGTTGAGGCTGAGTAGACCTAGAGGAGGCCCAGGACCGGTTCAGATAATCATCACTGATGTTGGCCGTGAGTGGGAATCGAACGCGGGTCGCCAGGTTCGTAGCGCAGCGCGCTAACCACTACACTACCGCTGCCTATGCACACACACGCACACACACGCACACACACGCACACACACGCACACACACGCACACACACGCACACACACGCACACACACGCACATCCACCTAATGGGGTTTCAAGGCAGCAGGGCACCGTTGGTTCTGCGGGAACTTGGGCCACCGTCTCGCCGTCTCGAGGTCACGGCCGTGGAAATCGATTTGTGGCAAATGCCGTAAAGTGGATATTTTATTTTAATTTCGCCGGAAAGGTCTCCTCGTTTGTGGAGCACACGGTTTTTTTTGTTATTCTCAAAGCGCCACGCACTGCCCTTTGGGGAGAGTAGTGTGACACCAAGTTTTCTTATATATCTCATGATTATTATAATTGTATCCACCTTGCGTCTTAGCCATGGAAATGTGTTGGACAAAGAATTGTGGTTGCTTCTATTTTTCGTATATTTCATTATTAATATACATTTCTGATTATTTGAGTCAGCTTCACGAAATCCACGCCGCGTGTGTTTCGCTGCTGTGGATACACAGAGGGGAGAGAAGTTGTGGCTTTACCACCCAGCAGTTCCCACATCTACCCCCCTCCTCTCCGCACCCCATAACCCCAGCTCCAGCAACCAAAGTCTCTTTCGAAACCCCCAGTCACAAGTCAACCTCCACAATCCAGGGAGGGGGGAGGCGGTGTTCGAGACCTTTATACTGACACCGCCATTCAAACTCGGCTTCTATGGGAGGACCAGTGGAGTGGTGGTCTGGGGAGTGGGGGGGTCACTTCTTCTTTTCTGTTGCTCTCTCTGTCTGGAATTTTCTCTGCCTTATTTTGAGAATTGGGAGTGAAGCAGTGGAGTAGTGAGTTGATTTACTGTGCTATGAACACGGCGTTCTGAGTTGGATTCCCAGCCACGACCAAGTCCCTCACTGAATTGTGAACCCGGCGTTCTGAGTTGGATTCCCAGTCAAGGTGAGGTCGCTCACTGCACTGTGAACCCAGCACGTCCGAGTTCGATTCCCGGCAACAACTCTCAAAAATGTCCCAAACCAGCACCGACCTGCATGGATGAAGTATGGACACTTTTCCCCCCATGAGTGGCGTGGCATGGGAAGATGTGTATCCAGACATGGATTGGCTTACGAACATTAAGGCCTTTTGGTTCCGTTGAATTACTGTCTCGCCGAGCTCTCTCCCCCACGTTCTACCGCGGCCTGTAGACATTTCGTCTCGGGCCTTCGGGCCGTCGAAGTGTGACCGCAACCTCCAAATGCGCCGCACACTTTGCGTTTCCAGTATTTTCTGCTTTGCTTTGAGATTTCTGGCATTGCTTTAACTGTTGTGTTTCCTGTTGTGCAATTTCCCATTTCCTTCTCTTATCTGGCTTCAGCTTCGTGCATTTGTCCTTCACTCTCCCCCCCCCCCCCGTTTTAAACTGAGTTCTTATTGTCGCTCATTCACCTGAGTGGCCCTCGACCAATTGGACTGCAAGGTTCAATTGGGGGACGGGGGGGGGGGTCCCACCCACCCAGTAAAATTTCAAGGCCATCGATGAATGAGTCAGTCAATCAATATAGGCGGGATGAGCACATCTGGGCGGGGGGTTGGGTGGAATTTCTAAGTCTTCTTATAGACCTCTGGTAACCTCAGCATCGGAATCAGAATATGTATTTGGAGGAATCCGATTAGCTATGAAGCTCTTTTTCACAGGTGTCCGGGACGTCTTGTTGCCTATAATTGTTGCCTCTCATGCCAAGTCTTCATGGCTTTTAATAAAAAAATTATTTTATTTTATTTTCTACCTACGTGACTTTACCGAAATAACCAAAGAGTATGGATGCCTGCATTCACGAAAGCTTCAAATCAAGTTTGGCTTTCAATTAGTTTCTATTTTTGCATCCCTTCGTCAATCAGAGACTGGAGGAACGCTTCCCCGCGCCGCGTTTGTCGCGGGGGTCGTTTGACCATACTTCACCAAACTGGTCAGTGCGGGGTGATGAAGTGGTGAGGGAGGGGGGTGAGGGGGGGACAGGACCAGTTCAGATTTTACTCACCACTGATGTTGGCCGTTGTTGGGAATCAAACTTAGGTCGCCGGGTTCGGAGCACGTTTGTGCTACCCGCTGTGTAAAACACAGCAAGAAAATTTGCCGTGTTTTTCAAGAAATTTTGCTGTGTTTTTCACACCTGATGATGAATGCTTGTGTTGCAGTCGAAACGTCGTGAGAATTTTATTATTTCATATTTTATTATTTTATTCTTTCCTTCTACGTGACTTTACTGAAAGAACCAAGAATATAAAATGTGTCGTTAGACCCGCCAGCACCCGACGCAGACAATCAGCAAGGTTTGTCACGTAAACAGAACACGCCGATTCGTTACCCGCACAGCACACCCGGTGTGTTGGAGATTAAACGCACACCATTTACAATTCGAGTACGACGTTTCGCCAGTAGTTACAGCGAACATCATCAGGCGATAGCCAGAGTTGTGGCTGTCCACATGATGAAGTTCTCGGCGTTCCTCCGGCAGCCCAATCGATCGCTCGTGAATGATTTTGAAGAGACTGGCAACGGACAGAAGACATTCATCAACATACTCAGCGGTTGTATGTGTGTTGAACTTCTTTCACACCGCACGTAGCCAATCGTTCTAATCGGAGGTGCGGTGGCGACTGATATTATGACGGTACTAACACTCAGACACTCCCAGAAATGTGACATTGGCCCTTTTAAAAGCACGTATGGTGGGGTAATGTTTCTTTTCAGATTCATGTTCAAAGCCTCTACCCTAATACATGAATAAACTCAAAATAATTGTGCGCACTCATTGCCCTATGCTCATAACCTATCATTGAACCTGAGTAATAGCTGGAATATTCCTCGCGATCTATGTCTTGAATCAGTGTTCATCATCATCATCATAAATCACCCACTAATGACTCCTCACCTACCAGAGATATGATGTTGACAGTGATGATGACGGATGATGACAAGACCGGGTCAACCCTGGCAGGGATTTGAACTCCATCTCACACTCCTGGAAACCCCGCTGCTAAAACAGCTGAGCTGTTTCCCACTCTCCGCACATTAACGGAGATATTTAAAAATAAAATAACTACAGGTGTAAGCAGCACAGCGATGGGGCGGTGGGGGGGGGGGAAGAAAATAATTACCTTGCACGCGAGATAAACTAAAGAGGAACAGGCCCGTGAGCGCGGGGGCTAAACATCGCTCGTTAGCCGTCGCGCAAATATAGACTGCGGTCGTTCTTTGTTAAACGTCGTTCCACCTTCTCCCCCCCCCCCCCCCCCCCCCCGTGGCAGCCCTCCGTTGGCCGCAGAGCAAAAAAAGGAGAATGAGCGACCAAAACATCGATGGTGATGTGGCCCCGCCAATTATTGCTCCCGAGTCACGGAGCCAGAGGCAGAGGGCACCCACAGCCTGCCCTGGTCACGACCGCCCGTCTCTTTCGCATCGTGGGACAGTGTGGAGGGGAGCGGTGTGGGGGGGGGGGGGGCGAGATGTTAACTTACCTCGCAGGAACGCGTGGGTTCGATCCAGACCCCAATGCCTGCTGTGTATTTGGAGTTTGCGTGCCTCTCTCTCTCTCTCACTCTCCCTCCTCGATGATCGCGTGGATTTTTGTCCGGGGAACCCGCCGGGTTTTTCTCTGCGCATTTGCAATGAGCACTCGTTTCGAGGGTTTTGGCTGCTATAAATGTCGACGTGATAAGCCACTTCGTCGAGGAATCATTTGTGTGACCAGGGAATAGCATCTCAGTGGGTCTTACCTGACAAAATAAAATAGATTGTTTAGTTTTAGCTTCAACATAAATCTCATCCGCACGGTGTTTCAGGCGCCACAATTCATGTGAATAACACAATCACTCACCCACTCACTCACCCACGCATCCACTCACTCACCAACTCACTCACCCACTCATTCACCCACTCAATCACCCACTCAATCACCCATTCAGCGACTCACCTACCTCACCCTACCACCCATTCACTCACCATTACCCACTCACTCACCCCACTCACTCACCCATCACTCACTTCCACCCCACTCACTCACCCACTCACTCACCCATTCACTCACTCACCCACTCACTCACTCATCCACTCACTCACCCGATTCACTCACCCACTCACTCACCCACTCGCTCACCCACTCACTCACTCACTCACCCACCACGGTGGCGAGATGTGAACTCCCTCGCTTGTACGCAGGAGGTCATGGGTTCAATCCCGACTCTGACACCTGCATATTTGGAGTTTGCATGTTCTCTCTCTCCCCGTAGTCACGTGAATTTTTCTCCGGATCCTCCCGGTTTCCCCCTCCACATTGAAAATTAACATGACGCGTTTAAGAGTATTAGGCTGCTATATATTTCCACGTGATAAGCCACTAAGTTGAGCTATCATTTGTGATAGCGAGGCCGCTTCTGAAAAATAACTATATTGCTCAGTGGGCCTTACATGGTGAAATAAAATAAAAATAGTTTTTAATAGTTCTTGCTCGTTGATAGTTACATAATTAAAAGAGCGCACATCATCAGAGCTAAATTTCCCGTCAGTGTGCACTGTGAAAGAGAGCATTTTGGGAATTTTTCACTTCACATTTCTTGTAGCCAACCGCCGATACCACAGATGGGGCTTTTAGTCGGAGGCTGCTAAAGTTTTGTTGGTGGAATCTATTTTAATTGCCGAATATAAATGATCCTTATGGCGGTACCCCGGGGTATCAAATAACACAACATGGGCTGAGGCAAATCAATGTTTTATTTCTGGGACACTATTTTGTCCAGGGGTTGTACTTAATTACGCGACTGGGGCACCAATCGATCCGACATCAGTGCCACACTCCACGATGTCGAAACGCAGCGAGGACGATTGCGCCGAAACCCTCGTAGTGGTGCATTGTGTACAGCTCGTCGAGATGAGCCGATTGCCGCGTCGCCGACCATCAACAGACTAAACATGACTGCATCACGGACATGATGCGAGAGCCGTGGTACTACGGTAAGGTTCAAGGGTAGTAGCAAAACTAAGTTTGCCTCACCCCTTGATTTCTCAGAGCTTGAACGTATCCAATTTAGGCGAAAAACCCCTAACGTGGGAATTTTGTGGAGTCTTTCGCGATGAGGCTGAGACAACCGACTCACCACGCGCGGTAAAGAAATGACGATGACAATTTACATTTGCGACACGTTGCACGGTATCCGCTCGCTCTCGAACGAGAGAGAACGATTTAAAGCTTTCGTGACTGCAGGGATTCATCTTCTTGGTTCTTTCGGTAAAGTCACGTAGAATGGAAAAAATAAAATAATAAAAATAGAACATAATAAAATAATTCTCACGACGTTTCGGCCACAACGCAAGCAGCCGTCCTCAGGTGAAGAACAGGTCTGTCGAGAAGACAGAGTCTGAATGAAACACTCCAGGTTTGGAGCGACTATTTAAGCTGGGATGGAGGGGGGAATTATTTTATGTTTTATTTTTATTATTTTATTATTTCCATTCTACGTGACTTTACCGAAAGAACCAAGAAGAGAGAGAACGACTCGGAGGCACGAGCAGGAACCAGAGACGAGGGGTGAGCCGGCGCCACAACATTAGACTAAAGCTCTGCGGTCCCCTACATATACTAAGCTTTCTTTGCCCAATGAGTGTTTACATTTTGGAGCAAACCGGAGGAAACCCGCGCGTGTCCGGATGACAACACCTCCATCCCGTGCAGAAGGAACAGATGGAGGCCACATTTTCTGTTACCGCCTTCTCCTGACCAGCCAGGATACGGCTCCTCCTCGACGCCCGCGGGAAGAGAGTGTCACAGCATCTGTGTGATCCACCCGCCCTCGCTGCTGCCTCCACGGTGGTGGGAGTCCAGGCCACGTGTGCGCCCAGACCACGTGTGCGCAGGCGCTTCGTCGATCCGCTGCTGGATCAAGGCAAGCTCAATTCAGGTCAGTCATTCGGGGATCGTTTGGCCATACTTCACCACGCTGGTCAGTCGTGGTGGGTTGGTGAAGGGGCAGCCGAAAACGGGGTCAGATCTCACGCTAGCCACGGCCACGAATCAAAACTCGTCAGTTACAATGTGTGTCACGTCACACACAACGCGCGCGCACATTTGTGCGGCGTGTTTCTGACGGTATTTTATTTGCATTGGCACAATTTTTGCCATCGCTTGCATCCACGTCTTGTGTTCATATCGGAGAATATGAAATTATTATCGACGAGAATTTGAATACGAGACTGTTACATATGCACGGATGCTGAAGCAGTCAATTACAAATGCCCTACAAAGCAAACTAGAAGCAAGAGAAATATGTGTTTTTTAAAGAAGGATGTTAAACGTTTCATGGGCATACAAAACGAGTAACATAAACGTTCCATGGAGAGCGGGTACACCACACTCAAATCAGTAAGAATAATCAGAAGGTCAAATTTACATGTATTGGACATGTAACGAGAAAACAAGAGAGTGAATAGAGGTTAGCACGTAGGCTTTCGCGACCAATATTATCCATAATAAAGATGTTTTTGTGGGGTGAGATCGCTTAAATATAAACGTATCGTTACACCTGTCACCATCCGACACAGCTAATTAGTAAGGTTTGTCACGTAAACAAGACGTGCCAATGAGTTGCCACTTCAGCTGAGGTCGTGAATATAAATTGTTATATTTCGATTTAAAGCTTTCGTGACTGCAGGGATTCATCTTCTTGGTTCTTTCGGTAAAGTCACGTAGAATGGAAATAATAAAATAATAAAAATAAACATAATTAAATAATTCTCACGACGTTTCGGCCACAACGCAAGCAGCCATCCTCAGGTGAAGAACAGGTCTGTCGGAAAGATGCTGTCTTTCCGCCATAATGCAAGCAGCCATCCTCAGGTGAAGAACAGGTCTGTCGGAAAGATGCTGTCTTTCCGACAGACCTGTTCTTCACCTGAGGATGGCTGCTTGCGTTGTGGCCGAAACGTCGTGAGAATTATTTTATTATGTTTTATTTTTATTATTTTATTATTTACCTTCTACGTGACTTTACCGAAAGAACCAAGAAGATAAATTGTTATTGCAACTGGGGAAATTGGAGGTGGAACAAGAGTCTGGGAAGGCAGCGAATTAAGTTTGCCCCGTTTTACAATTTGAACAATTGGATGCAATTCGAGGCATATAATGCAAAGCTTTTGAGAGCATATCATGGACAGAGCTAAATGGAAGGAATTCCACGATCAATCAGCGACATTTCGATTTCAAGCTTTCGCAACTGCAGGGATTCATCTTCTTGGTTCTTTCGGTAAAATCACGTAGAAGGGAAATAATAAAATAATAAAAATAAAACATAATAAAATACAATTCTCACGACGTTTCAGACGCTGTCTTTCCGACAGACCTGTTCTTCACCTGAGGACGGCTGCTTGTGTTGTGGCCGAAACGTCGTGAGAATTGTATTTTATTATGTTAAATTTTTATTATTTTATTATTTTCCTTCTACGTGACTTTACCGAAAGAACCAAGAAGATGAATCAGCGACATCTTTGACAAAGGAATATGGCACATACAGCAAAGAAACTTACAGTGTGTTGCCCATTGACTCACACAGCACGAAGAGTAACATTGCATGTTGACTTACGTTGGCCATGGACTCACACGTTTCAGAGTAAATATCGTGAACATAATTAAAGTGCAGAGATGGCCGTTATCGGCGACGTCTTTGAGAAAGTTACACCGCTCACAGCGAGAGAGATGCACAAATGAAAACAACTGTGTACACGCAAATACAATATATGTTATTTAGTATTTTGTGAAATGTGCCTCTGCTTGCACGGTGTGGTTTTGAGGTCTGAATCGTTTCTGTGAAACGGGTGTCACAAGATCATTTCTCTTCAACCCCACATTTGCAATCTCCAGGATGTGGCCAACGTTCTTGTATTGCAACGCATGCATGTTTGTATGTATGTATGCTGAACTTCTTTCACGCTGTACGTAGCCAACCGTGCTAATCGGAGGTGCGGGGGAAGGACAACAAACTAAACACAAACAGCAATTTTAAATAAATGAGTTTTCAATCAATATTTAAAAGTGCATAGCTCCAGTGGCTTCCTAATATCGGAAGGAGGAACGTTCCAGACGGCCACAGAAGCGCATCTGAATGCGTGCAATGCGGTGACCGCCTTTGTTCGACGGCCAGCCAGAAGCGGCTGCTGTGAAAATGATGCTCCGTGTATACATACAATACTGTGTGTCCTTCAAGTTAATCACGGTGGATTGACCGTGTCTTCCATATAACAACAGGGCCTCTCTGTGGGGTGACCCTGAAGCATCGGGGAGCGGACTGAGAATTTTCTATGAAAAAATAATTTTAAAATCGCGTTCCCGTTCATCTCGACGGCGCGCACAAAACTGTCGCGTGAAAGGCCGTTTCTCCCTGAGTCGTGTGATTGTGTGTGTTGTTGTTGTTGTTTAAGTGACGTTTTTACATCTTCCTTATAGTGCTTGTTTGACCATTGTATCGTCTCTCTCGAGGCGTGAGCCGCGTCCACTCTCAAAGACGCCGGCGGCCACGGCCTTTCCTCCCTTTAGCTTTGTCAGTGATATTTACTCAACGACCTTTGCATGAGATACTCCCGGCTGCATCCAATCGTTCAAACGACGTACTTATCCGAAATGTGCAGGAGTAACATTGCAAGTTGTAGAGTGCCTGAGTTCGATCTGTGTGGGTTTGTTGTTGATAAATTGGCGACAAGAGGAGCAGCACCACGCCTGACTGGACCCAGCCTTTTGAGGATGCAGTGCACACACACCGCACACTCAGATTAACACGGGTTGGCTATGTACGGCGCGAAAGAAATTCAACGTACCTACATACACCAAACACACGTGTGCATGCACGGAGATGGGAGACGGAGGGGAGAGGGGGGGGGGTGATTTAACCTGCCTCCTCCCCTCTCACTCCACGCCACCATTCATCGGATTACCTGGGTTGCCATTTAGGCTCGCGATGAAAGAATACAAATCTTGTTCGGGGGCAGATGCCAACACAGAGGGGGCAATCGGCAGACCTGCGAGCTCTTTGCTCGTGTACAACGCCGTTCCCCCGTGATGATTGTTGAAATGGGTAAAAAAAGATCATGAATATTGTTTTTCTTTACATTGAGGACAACGCGTTGGGATTACGTTAACCCATCACAGCGGAACATCATCATCCATCAGCAGCAGCAGCTGTAGCAGTAGCAACAGCAGCAGCAGCAGCTGTAGCAGTAGCAACAGCAGCGGCAGCAGCAGCTGTAGCAGTAGCAACAGCAGCAGCAGCAGCTGTAGCAGTAGCAACAGCAGCGGCAGCAGCAGCTGTAGCAGTAGCAACAGCAGCAGCAGCTGTAGCAGTAGCAACAGCAGCAGCAGCAGCAGCTGTAGCAGTAGCAACAACAGCGGCAGCAGCAGCTGTAGCAGTAGCAACAGCAGCGGCAGCAGCAGCTGTAGCAGTAGCAACAGCAGCGGCAGCAGCAGCTGTAGCAGTAGCAACAGCAGCAGCAGCTGTAGCAGTAGCAACAGCAGCAGCAGCAGCTGTAGCAGTAGCAACAGCAGCGGCAGCAGCAGCTGTAGCAGTAGCAACAGCAGCGGCAGCAGCAGCTGTAGCAGTAGCAACAGCAGCAGCCACGATCCGTCCACTGCTGGATGTATGTGTGTGTGTTGAATTTCTTTCGCACCGTACGTAATCGGAGATGCTGTCATTATCACGTACAAAGATGCGTTCATTCAGATATAAGAACGCAAATATATATGTACATGTTAACACTGCCCAAGCGCAGGATGTACCTACAGTGAATTGCAATCGATGATATCTTGCTGATCGTTTCCAAATGAGGTTCGCTGGCATACTTTGAATCAACAACATCAACAACAATAATATAACATAATAACATAACAACATCAACAACAATTAAATAACATAACAACATCATCAAAGTTAACAACAATAATATAACATAACATCATCAACATGAACAACAATTAAATAACATATCAACATCAACAACATCAACAACAATAATATAACATAACAACATAACAACACCGACAACGGTTTGACATTTCAGCAACAATAAAACCAACAAGATGACAGATGAACAAGACCAACAAAGGTCTTATTGTTCATAATACCAAACACAAATACATTTTTACTTTTCCAATTTTAAATGTGTTTACATACGTGACGCCTTTCGAGCACAACTCTGCCCCTCAAAGCGCCATCGCACGAAACTCAACAATAACATTGGAAAGGCCGAAAAACTAAAATGATAAACAAGTGACATCGATGCATATGAAGTATTGGAATTGACGGCAGGAACTTCTTGACGGGTAACACACTTTTATTAAATCTTTACGTTCACAATACAACGTGTGGTCTCCTTTCTTCCGACTACACACTCCACTAATCTCGTGTAAACTCTATGCCTCTGGCTACACACAATACACTCGACTCGTGTAGACCCTACGCCCCTGGCTACACACAATGCATTCGGCTCGTGTAGACCTTATGCCTCTGGCTACACACTACACTCGCCTCTGGGTTACACAGAGTCCCGGTCCCGTTAGGACAGCGGGACTAGGTACCGCACGGCCCTAGGTCTTCATCCCCGTCTTCATTCTTCGCTGGTTACATACTGCCCTTACGCCTGTGTGCATCCCCTTTTATAGCCCCTGCTCACGAGATACGGAGCTGATCCGGACGTCGACGTGAGCATCGTTCCCTAGTGGACCAATCACGACGCACTCTCTCTACGATCCGTTTTCCCCAGCGCGTGTTAACACTCCTCTACCAATCACACCGCGCTGCCACCCGATCACTCCCTCTCAGCGCGTCACGGGCCCACAGCCAATCAGTACCCCGTAACCCACGACCCCGCGCTGACCCCTGATCCTCCACCGTCAGCGCGCGTCACCACCTACACAGCCAATCATTACGCGCTGGCATACGATCCCTAATCCCAGCGCGTATCACCTCTACATCACCCCCTCCCACATAGCTTGCAGCCGGCCCGGCTGTTAACCAACAACACAACCTAACGTCAACGCAGTAATAAAGAAACTCCACTTCCCAGTGTGCCCCGTAACGTAACAACAACAACACAACACAACACTTAAATATGAAGCAATATACAGCCCGACGAACAACACAATAAGAGCGAACACCCGAAAACGAACGCGCCACGTGTCTCTGTGACTAAACGCAGTGCCGAGGCGCTCCATCTGCCACGACTCTTCACATGGTAGGTCACACAAAGTAGCGCGACCTAGCGCGAGTCCGTCTGGCCGGTCCGTCGTATGGGACGGGACGCTGGCATACGTCCGGTGGCTCCGGCAGCTCTAGACGGCGCGGATCGGGCCTGGAAGGACCGGCCCCGCCGCGAAGATCCGGCCGCCGGTGGTCGGCAGCTGTCAGTTCCGAGACACCTGGGAGCGGATCAGGCGGAGACATGTGAGGAGCAGGCAAAGACAATTCCCCCTTAGGGTCGTCGGTCACGTCACATGCTCGGCCCTCACGACACAAGGGGAGGCCATATGGAGGCGAGAACGGTTTCAGTCGGGAGGGGTGGACGTACCAACGGCGTTTTCCCCATTTTATCTGAACGCACTGGGGGCATGCAACCCGCACGACCTCCACGGGTCCCCGCCATGGCTTCAACAATTTAGGCGACGTAGCCAAAGGTGCCTGAGGGCAATGCAGCCAGGCCCTGTCACCTGGTTCCCAGTTGTGCACGGACACCTTCCGTGCACGCAACCGCTCGTTTGCAATTTGGCGAGCCCGCGAATTAAGCCGTGCGGCCTCCCTTGCCTCTGTCAGCTTATGAATGTTAAATTTAATATGCTCTGCCAATTTCGAATTAGTCCGTGGTGCGGGCAGACCCAGCTGCGTTTCCATGGGCGGGTCGGCTTCCCGACCGTACATCAGATAAAACGGGGAAAATCCCGTAGCTGCATGGGGGGCCATTCTATACGCGGCGAGGACCCCAGGAACCTGCAGGTCCCAATCAACATGTGCCTCACACACCTGCTGGCACAGCATAGAAGTCAATGTCCTGTTGAGCCTCTCAACCATCCCGTCCGTCTGCGGGTGGTACGGGGAGGTACGCACCTTCTTAGTACCCAACAGGTCGCACACCTCTTGCAGTAATTTACTCGAAAAAATTTTCCCTTGGTCGGTCAGCAAGCGTTTGGGAGCCCCCTTGTCCAGGACGTAGCCCTGGACAAAGGCGTCCGTCACAGCCGCCGCCGACTGGTTGGCGAGTGGCCATGCCATAGGCCACCGGGTAAAATATTCGACCCCCACCAACAGGTACTTATTACCCCTAGGCGTGACTGGAAAAGGCCCCAGAATATCGAGTGCAACGAGCTCGTTAGTGCGCGAGACCTGAATAGATTGCAGCAGTGGATTAGCTGGCACAGGCGGTGGTTTCCGTCTGGCGCACTCAACACAACCCTTCAGAATATTCACCACGTCACCCCCCATTCCCGGCCAATAATAGTCACGCTGAAGCAGGGCAAGCGTTTTGTTAACTCCCAAATGCAAGAGGCGTTCGTGTGCGGCCAAGACAACCTTCCCCCTCACAGCAGAAGGCACCACAATCGCGTGCCGCCGGGACAAACTGTCCCATCTCATTAACAGGCCCTGCTTAAGCACGTAGGAGCCAGTTCGTTCATGGTCACCTTCGGAACCCCCCGTCTTGCGGCGCAATGCTAGCAGGGAGCTGTCCGCCATTTGGAGACGGCCCCACTCAATCAACGACCGTGAGATCAGCGAGTCCTGACCCCCTGGGGTAGCGGGAACATCCCCAATTGGTGTGCCCGCGGTCGCAACCAACTCCTCCATACCTTCCGTAACTGGCGGTTTACAGCGCGCCGATCCCGACAAGCACGCACATTTGTGACAAGGCAACAACCGCGACAGGGCATCGGCATTTGTGTGTCGCAACCCTTTACGGTATGTAGTCGTGAACTGATAGTCCTGGAGGACTTCCAACCACCGCGACAATTGGCCCGAGGGCTGGGCGACCCGCAATGAATACTGGAGCGCCGCGTGGTCCGTCCGGACCGTAAAATGACGACCATAGAGATATGGCCTGAATTGTTGTACGAAAAAAACAATGGCAAGCAGTTCGCGACGGGTGACGCAGTAGCGCTGCTCTGCCGGCGACAACACCCTGCTACCATAGGCGACCACTCGTTCGACCCCTCCAACGACTTGGGACAGCACTCCCCCAATGCCCGTGTTGCTAGCATCCGTGTCCAGCAAGAAGGGACTCGCAAAGTCCGGATAGCGCAAGGGTGGGGCCCTTACCAAGGCGTCCCGGAGGGAGCAGAATGCAGCCTCCTCCTCCGGTCCCCATCGGAACTTCACTCCTTTCGCCGTTAGAGCGTGCAAGGGTTTTGCAATGGTGGCAAAGTGCTCAACGAATCGGCGATAATATGAAGCAAAACCGATGAAACTGCGCACGTCTGACACTGACGTGGGCGTCGGCCACGAACTGACACAGTCCGTCTTCGCAGGATCGGTAGAAATCCCCGAAGAGTCGACAATGTGACCCAAGTACCTCACGGATTTACGAAAAAGGTGGCATTTGGCCGGTTTAAACTTTAATTTAGCCGATCGCATTCGCAAGAACACCCCTCTCAATCGCTGGAGATGTTCTTCAAACGTTTTACCGAAAACAATGACATCGTCAAGGTAAATGAGGCACGTATCCCACTGCAAGCCCGACAAAACCAATTCCATAAGACGCTGAAACGTCGCAGGAGAGGAGTGAAGTCCCATGGGTAACCGGTTAAACTGAAACAGGCCCCCTGGAGTCCGAAATGCAGTCTAAGGCTTAGACTCTTCGTCGAGTGGCAACTGCCAGAACCCGGATAATAAATCAAGAGTCGAAAAGTATCGCGCACCAGACAATGCGTCGAGAGACTCGTCCATCCTGGGGAGCGGATACGCGTCGGCCACAGAGATCTTATTCAGGCGACGGAAATCGACGCAAAATCGCAGGGACCCGTCTTGCTTTTTAACAAGCACAATAGGTGCTCCCCAAGGACTGGAAGAAGGCGAAATAATGTCGGCTTCCAGCATATCGTTAACTGCCGACTGAAGATGTTCCTTCTCAGCAGGACTCAATCGGAAGGGATTTTGCCTGACCGGTGCCGCATCGCCCGTTTCAATGTGGTGGCGTAGCAGGTCCGTGCACCCAATGTCATACTTATGTTTACTGAAGACATCCGAAAATTCAATCAGCAACCCGCGCAGCGCACCCAACTGTACCACTGACAAATCGTCAGAGTCCACGCACAGCGAATCAACCCATTCGAGGTCCTCCTTCAATGTTACGTTTTTCGTGGGGCTCGGATCAGCCTGCGCAACCAGCCTCTCCTCCGCAGGGACCCGTGCCGCGTGAGCTAGCACGGTGCCCTGCTGAATGACGGCCGGCCGCGCCCCAGCGTTTAAAACCATCACAAACGGATCCCTGTCAGCCCCAACCAAAGTGTGAGCCACCGACCAATCGAGACCTCCAACAGCCCTATTAGAAGGACCCAAAAGCATGCCCTGTTCCGAGGCCTCCCTCACCCATGGCTTCCGCAACCGGAGGGGAATTAACATTTGTGAACCCGGGGGCACGTGCACGGTCTGTGTCGCTAACGCCTGTATGATAGCGCACGCCGTCCGAATTTCATTAGGGCTCGTCAAAAATGAAATACGGCGACCCGATGGTAGTTCAATGCAACGCTGATCAATGAGAATTTTGATGGGCATTTTTGCCAAAAAATCAGTGCCCAATAGACAGGGAACCGCCAGGCAGGACGAAACGAAGACGGGTCCCGACAATTTGATATCACCAATGCAAATGGACGCCCTAATCTGACCGATAATGCCCAACGATCCCCCGTTAGCGGCGTAAAATGGCACATCCACCGGAAGAAGCGGACGACATTGTACAGGGAGAATGTTATAAATGAGATCCGATATAATAGTCGCCGATGCCCCCGTGTCCACTAACACCCTGACCTCGACCCCATCAATAGATCCGGTAACGACGGATGAACCCGCTGAGGCAGCCACTATTCTGTGCCCCAACTCCGACCATTTAATGTCCCCCCGGTCCCGGCCGAACCCCCCTCTCCGAACCGAATCCCCGAACTCTACTCGGCTCTCCCCCGCCGCAACGCGACGACCCATACGTGTCGAGTATGCGGGCCGAGCATGTGAGGTGCCGCGACTTGCCGGGGTTTGCAGGGATGACTTGGGGCCTTGTTCGTCGTCCAGCCGAGGTCCCATGGCGCGCTGACGTGGGGCGCGGCAACCGGAGGCCACGTGGCCCCGGAGGCCGCAGTTATAGCACGTGATGACAGTCGTCGGAGATCTCGGTTGCTCCAGCTTGCGGGCCGCTCGCAGAGGCGAACGGCCCCCCGACCTCCAGTCCCCCGGTCGTTCCGCGATGAACGCCTCCTCTTGTGGGCTGACGACTTGCGGCACGGTGACTACCGGGCCCGGAGCTGAGGCCACGGCAGCGTTGCAGACGACCCCCTGTTTACGTTGAAGGACCTCGTGCGCTTGTATGCTCGTAGCGACCCGTAAGGAAGAAATATCGGTCTCGTCGGCCGTGTTGATGGGGACCCCCAGGTCCTGCGCCAACTTGAGCAGTTGCTCCAAAACCATCGCATCTTGGCCCTCCTCGTCCATACGAGGGAACGCGGCGTCGGCGAGAGCAAGCAACGCCGTGCGGTAGGCGAGCACAGTCTCCGTGTCCGCCTTCCGTCTTGCATAAAAATGATGGCGGCACGCCGAGAGAGGACCATAGACCTTGGCCATGAGAGCCAGCGCATCCTTGAGCGTGGAGCGGTCCGACCTGCGTGCGGACGTGAAGGCCGCGAGCGCGTTGTCGTCCAGCATGGCAGGCAATGCCCGCAGTGCCCTAGCGTCGGACCAGGCGGACATCTCCTGATGCGCCAAAAACCTGCGCTGAAATTGGCTCCAATCCCCGCCTTCTGCCGTGAAGGCTGACAACGTGGGAAGGCGCTGTTGAAAGATGAAGTCGTCCTCCTCCTCGTGCTTCCTCTCCGCCGCCCCGTCGGTGTGTAAGATGGTGGCCCCAGTGGCGGGTGTCTGATGGCGGTCCGCAGCGCGCGTTGGTGACGTAAGCGGGCGCGCTTGGAGAACCGCTGCCACGTGGTGATGGCCGTTCCCGCCAAAAGTCGGCGCAGATGAAATGGCGGGAATCGCCAAGTCGTTTTGGCGGGAATCTGCGGGGCGACCCTGCAGAACGTCCGCCGCCGTCCCCGCTCCTCCCGACGAGCTGATCTCCGCCAGGATGGACGCGGCGGCGAGCAGCAGCTCCGCCAGGCGGGAGTGCGCCTCGCGAAGCACGGCGTCGGTCCCCCGTCGCTCGTCCGGCGCCGTCGGCAGATCCTGCAGCGTGGGCAATTCCTCGTCCTCACCCCCCGATGCCAGCTGGCCCGAGTCGTCGAGGTTGTCCCCGCGGTCAATCCCGTGGGTCCGACGGGTCTTCCTTGTCTCCATGCTTGGAAGACCGTTTCACTTCTGACGCCAGTTGAAGTATTGGAATTGACGGCAGGAACTTCTTGACGGGTAACACACTTTTATTAAATCTTTACGTTCACAATACAACGTGTGGTCTCCTTTCTTCCGACTACACACTCCACTAATCTCGTGTAAACTCTATGCCTCTGGCTACACACGCTACACTTGACTCGTGTAGACCCTATGCCTCTGGCTACACACAATACACTCGACTCGTGTAGACCCTATGCCTCTGGCTACACACTACACTCGACTCGTGTAGACCCTACGCCCCTGGCTACACACAATGCATTCGGCTCGTGTAGACCTTATGCCTCTGGCTACACACTACACTCGCCTCTGGGTTACACAGAGTCCCGGTCCCGTTAGGACAGCGGGACTAGGTACCGCAGGGCCCTAGGTCGTCATCCCCGTCTTCATTCTTCGCTGGTTACATACTGCCCTTACGCCTGTGTGCATCCCCTTTTATAGCCCCTGCTCACGAGAGACGGAGCTGATCCGGACGTCGACGTGAGCATCGTTCCCTAGTGGACCAATCACGACGCACTCTCTCTACGATCCGTTTTCCCCAGCGCGTGTTAACACTCCTCTACCAATCACACCGCGCTGCCACCCGATCACTCCCTCTCAGCGCGTCACGGGCCCACAGCCAATCAGTACCCCGTAACCCACGACCCCGCGCTGACCCCTGATCCTCCACCGTCAGCGCGCGTCACCACCTACACAGCCAATCATACGATCCCGAATCCCAGCGCGTATCACCTCTACACATACGCCACCGATGCAATCGTTTAAAATAATTGCGCGCGTAAACGCAAGCGCATGCACACGCGTACGCACAGGTATGTACACGTACGCACACGTGCACGCGCACGTGCACACGCATGTGCACGCACGCGCACACGCACGCGCGCTTTTATGGCCGGCGAAGTTTGGTACTTGATCAGAAATTAATTAACTCGAGAATTAGATTTATTGTGGCAATAATTGAATTACTGCACTGATATGGAAGCAATAACGGTGGGAACAGTTAACTAATGAAATTGTCATGACTTTGCAATTCCGTGCAACAGAAATGCAATTGTTAATATCATTCATTCTGCATTTAAATGTCACTTATGTATTTCCGACGCACGGAGCGATATCGATGGCATTTCATCGCGGCGCCCGTTTCTGTGGGTCTCTCACTGCAGCACAGTGCACGCTCAGTCATCCTCGTTTGAGTGTACTTATCCGAGTTGCAACAGGGCGATCCGTGTACAGATACCCCCACCAAACTAACGGGGAGAAATCTCATAGAGAGGAGAACAACAGCGGGTTTTTTTTAAATCTCCCAACCTCTACACATCTCGTAACCAACCACTCCAACGAGTCTCAATGTACTCGTCGCAATCCTTCAACACTCTCTCCTCCGTGAGCTATTGGAGCCGTCGCTTTCAAATTGCTCTAGACATCAGCGGGGTATCTATAAATGGATCGCTTTGACACCTTTATAAAGCTTTTCCGAGTGTGCATCGTGAAATGCAACCATTTCGAAATGTGATCTTCCAATTGTATTTTCCTTTCATTACAATGTTGTTTTTTACACGTAAAGCCCTTTTGTTTTTCTTAAATCAATCCACTGCTGGGTGAGCGCCTCTCTCAAATGCCCGTGCAGATCGTGGATGGTTATTTGACGACACTTCACCATGCTGGTCAATGCGGGTAGCACAGATGCAGAAGCAGAGAAGTATAGTACAACGGTGTTTTTATTTTTTTACCGCGCTGCCCTTTATTGCATAACACACACAGGCCCCACCGCGAGCCCGATGGAAACCGGCTTTTTCATGTGCTATGAAGAAGGGCCATTTCCCGAAACGTCACCCATTAATGTATATTTTATAGGGCTTTCGAACGGTGGTCAACCCTGGCGGGAGATATCTCGTGGGACTGGGTACGTCTTAGGCAATTGGGTCATGGGAGAGTCTACTTAGCATATATAATGAACAAATATCAGTATTGTGGGAAGTAAAGATTCATTTTCCTGGGAGAAGACTTTGCTCACCGTGTGAATTGTGACATTTACACCACCGGCTGCGGAGCGGCTGACAAGAGGAAAGCTCACCCCTGTCGATCCCTCAAAAAGGAAGTCCCTGATGAAGCTAGTTGTAATTACTGGCGAAACGTCGTACTCAGATTGTAAATGTTGTGGCTTGGCTCTCCAACACACCGGTGTGCTGTGCTAGTGACGAATTGGCCACGTTCTGTTTACGTGACAACCCTTACTAAATTTCTATTTAAAGCTTTCGTGACTGCAGGGATTCATCTTCTTGGTTCTTTCGGTAAAGTCACGTAGAAACCCAGCTTAAATATATACGCTCCAAGCGTGGTGTTGTTTCATTCAGACGCTGTCTCCCCGAGAGACCTTGTCTTCACCTGAGGACGGCTGCTTGCGTTGTGGCCGAAACGTCGTGAGAATTATTTTATTATGTTTTATTTTTATTATTTTATTATTTCCATTCTACGTGACTTTACCGAAAGAACCAAGAAGATGAACCCTTACTAGTTGGCTGTGTCGGGTAGTGGCGGGTTTTAACGACACATTTATATATTTACGCGATTTAACCCCCCAAAAAACCCTCTATAAACCGGTGACCTCGGGGTCGCAAGTCCCAGTGGGCGATCCGGGGTCGCGACTACACGCCGTACGATATAAACACGAAGTAAATTGTAGCATCAGTTTTGTCTGTTACATCCCCATTACCATCGTTCACTAATAGGGTTTTTCCCCTTTTTTCTGGCAACAAAACTGACACCTTTTGCAAGGAATCATGCTTACATTAACCACAATACTTACAGTCAAATGCAAACCAAAAACATTACTCCGATCATTTATGCATTGTCTTTGAAACTGATTGGTCCACACCAGAGACAGCTTTCTTTAGAGCCTAGTCTCATATGGTGTTCGACCAGATGACGCCAAAAGGCGCACAGTTCAAAGACAACGCACTACCAGAGTAATGAGAGCTCGGTCCCATGATAACGTCGTTCAATTTACTCGAAGGACATTTTTTACGTTCTTAACAACAACACAATACCGATTCAATAACAAAAACAAGCGATTACAATGCTAAGTAAATAGACGTCGCACATCAAACCGTGTGCTTTCCGCAACATTTCCCAGAGTCATTGACGGCGCGACAATTTTTAATGTTTCACGTTGAACGTGATCATTTAATTCCATGTTTTGCATCAGCATTATTGGTTGTGCAAAGTAACGAAGATTATGAGGACTTATGGTCGGCTTAATTTGATTGAAATGCGACTGAAAGAACATTTTAAGTAATCTTTACTCACACTGGGACAAGTACACGAACAATGTAGTATAATAATAATAAATGCATAAACACCGTCGCAAATTCGCGGAGAAACCGATATCACGATTGGTCACCGTTCAAGAAAAGTGAGAACGCGACAACTCGAGGTTTTAATCCGTCGCATCAAAGGCAGCCATTCCAACCCTTGCTAATCAAACGAGAGCTTTCACCACTTTCCCGGTGGGTGGGCAGCAAAATTACTCGACTTATTTCAGGTTCTGTGGCCAAATTTATCATCAAAGGTGGTCCCAACAACTGAGGCTTGGAGTAGGGGTGCTGGGGTGAGGTTGGGAGGTTGGCGGTGAGAATGGGAAAGTCGTGGACCTGAATGAACCCTGACTCGAACTGCCCACATTAGTTCTTATTTGGCCGAAGAATCATGTGGAAGCATCCGATAAAATAAAAAAACTAACATATGCATTCGTTACCAAAACACTTTTTTTTGCTTTTCCCCTATCGCATTTAGAGACGGCCAAATCTCACCAAATGTATTTTTTTAACCAATGGAAAAAAAAATGCACGTTGCCAATGATTCTGAAAAGCAAGGCGGAGTGGGAAGATAGGCACCTTGTAACTATTGCTGAGTAATACGTCCTCTAAAAAAATTATAATTACGAGCCGCAGATTATTAATTGTAATTCCACCAATTGCATTTTAGTAATGATGACTAATACATGAATATTTATTCCACTAACAGAATAGTTGCGTTTTACAAATTAACCAAAGAGATTCGCATTCAGCTCCTGAGCATATTGCTGCCATCATGCGTAAGAATAGAATAGAAGTGGAGAGTCAAGGATTGTTTTTCTTCCCACAACCTTCATTACAACGTCTGAGTGAAGTAGTGGGGGGGGGGGTAGAGGTGTAGTGATGGTGTAGCGACGGTGTAGCGACGGTGTAGCGACGGTGTAGCGACGGTGTAGCGACGGTGTAGTGACGGTGTAGCGACGGTGTAGCGACGGTGTAGCGACGGTGTAGCGACGGTGTAGCGACGGTGTAGCGACGGTGTAGCGACGGTGTAGTGACGGTGTAGCGATGGTGTAGCGGTGGTGTAGCGACGGTGTAGCGACGGTGTAGCGACGGTGTAGTGACGGTGTAGCGACGGTGTAGTGACGGTGTAGCGATGGTGTAGCAGTGGTGTAGCGACGGTGTAGCGACGGTGTAGCGACGGTGTAGTGACGGTGTAGCGACGGTGTAGTGACGGTGTAGCGACGGTGTAGTGATGGTGTAGCGACGGTGTAGTGACGGTGTAGCGGTGGTGTAGCGATGGTGTAGCGACGGTGTAGCGACGGTGTAGCGATGATGTAGCGGTGGTGTAGCGGTGGTGTAGTGATGGTGTAGCGATGGTGTAGCGACGGTGTAGCGATGGTGTAACGGTGGTGTAGCGATGGTGTAGCGGTGGTGTAGCGACGGTGTAGCGACGGTGTAGCGATGGTGTAGCGGTGGTGTAGCGGTGGTGTAGTGATGGTGTAGCGATGGTGTAGCGACGGTGTAGCGATGGTGTAACGGTGGTGTAGCCGTGGTGTAGCGACGGTGTAGCGACGGTGTAGCGACGGTGTAGCGGTGGTGTAGCGGTGGTGTAGCGATGGTGTAGCGGTGGTGTAGCGGTGGTGTAGCGACGGTGTAGCGACGGTGTAGCGGTGGTGTAGCGGTGGTGTAGCGGTGGTGTAGCGACGGTGTAGCGGTGGTGTAGCGACGGTGTAGCGACGGTGTAACGGTGGTGTAGCGGTGGTGTAGCGATGGTGTAGTGGTGGTGTAGCGGTGGTGTAGCGGTGGTGTAGCGACGGTGTAGCGGTGGTGTAGCGACGGTGTAGCGACGGTGTAGCGGTGGTGTAGCGGTGGTGTAGTGATGGTGTAGTGGTGGTGTAGCGACGGTGTAGCGATGGTGTAGTGGTGGTGTAGCGACGGTGTAGCGATGGTGTAGTGGTGGTGTAGCGATGGTGTAGCGACGGTGTAGCGGTGGTGTAGCAATGGTGTAGCGGTGGTGTAGCGATGGTGTAGTGGTGGTGTAGCGATGGTGTAGCGGTGGTGTAGCGACGGTGTAGCGGCGGTGTAGCGATGGTGTAGCGGTGGTGTAGCGGTGGTGTAGCGGTGGTGTAGCGACGGTGTAGCGACGGTGTAGCGGTGGTGTAGCGGTGGTGTAGCGATGGTGTAGCGGTGGTGTAGCGGTGGTGTAGCGGTGGTGTAGCGACGGTGTAGCGGTGGTGTAGCGACGGTGTAGCGGTGGTGTAGCGACGGTGTAGCGGTGGTGTAGCGGTGGTGTAGCGATGGTGTAGCGGTGGTGTAGCGGTGGTGTAGCGATGGTGTAGCGGTGGTGTAGCGATGGTGTAGCGATGGTGTAGCGACGGTGTAGCGGTGGTGTAGCGGTGGTGTAGCGGTGGTGTAGCGATGGTGTAGCGGTGGTGTAGCGGTGGTGTAGTGGTGGTGTAGCGATGGTGTAGCGGTGGTGTAGCGACGGTGTAGCGGTGGTGTAGCGGTGGTGTAGCGGTGGTGTAGCGACGGTGTAGCGGTGGTGTAGCGATGGTGTAGCGGTGGTGTAGCGGTGGTGTAGCGACGGTGTAGCGGTGGTGTAGCGATGGTGTAGCGGTGGTGTAGCGACGGTGTAGCGGTGGTGTAGCGGTGGTGTAGCGGTGGTGTAGCGGTGGTGTAGCGATGGTGTAGCGGTGGTGTAGCGGTGGTGTAGCGGTGGTGTAGCGACGGTGTAGCGACGGTGTAGCGGTGGTGTAGCGGTGGTGTAGCGGTGGTGTAGCGACGGTGTAGCGACGGTGTAGCGGTGGTGTAGCGGTGGTGTAGCGGTGGTGTAGTGGTGGTGTAGCGGTGGTGTAGCGACGGTGTAGCGACGGTGTAGCGGTGGTGTAGCGGTGGTGTAGCGGTGGTGTAGCGACGGTGTAGCGACGGTGTAGCAGTGGTGTAGCGGTGGTGTAGCGGTGGTGTAGCGGTGGTGTAGCGACGGTGTTGCGACGGTGTAGCGGCGGTGTAGCGGTGGTGTAGCGACGGTGTAGCGACGGTGTAGCGGTGGTGTAGCGGTGGTGTAGAGGTGGTGTAGCGACGGTGTAGCGATGGTGTAGCGGTGGTGTAGCGGTGGTGTAGCGGTGGTGTAGCGACGGTGTAGCGGTGGTGTAGCGATGGTGTAGCGATGGTGTAGCGGTGGTGTAGCGATGGTGTAGCGGTGGTGTAGCGGTGGTGTAGCGACGGTGTTGCGGTGGTGTAGCGGTGGTGTAGCGACGGTGTAGCGGTGGTGTAGCGGTGGTGTAGCGATGGTGTAGCGGTGGTGTAGCGGTGGTGTAGCGACGGTGTAGCGACGGTGTAGCGGTGGTGTAGCGGTGGTGTAGCGGTGGTGTAGCGACGGTGTAGCGACGGTGTAGTGATGGTGTAGCGATGGTGTAGCGGTGGTGTAGCGGTGGTGTAGCAGTGGTGTAGCGGTGGTGTAGCGGTGGTGTAGCGGTGGTGTAGCGGTGGTGTAGCGACGGTGTAGCGATGGTGTAGCGGTGGTGTAGCGGTGGTGTAGCGGTGGTGTAGCGACGGTGTAGCGACGGTGTAGCGGTGGTGTAGCGGTGGTGTAGCGGTGGTGTAGCGACGGTGTAGCGACGGTGTAGTGATGGTGTAGCGACGGTGTACGACGGTGTAGCGGTGGTGTAGCGGTGGTGTAGCGGTGGTGTAGCGACGGTGTAGCGACGGTGTAGTGATGGTGTAGCGATGGTGTAGCGGTGGTGTAGCGGTGGTGTAGCGGTGGTGTAGCGACGGTGTAGCGACGGTGTAGCGGTGGTGTAGCGGTGGTGTAGCGGTGGTGTAGCGACGGTGTAGCGGTGGTGTAGCGACGGTGTAGCGGTGGTGTAGCGGTGGTGTAGCGACGGTGTAGCAATGGTGTAGCGGTGGTGTAGCGATGGTGTAGCGAAGGTGTAGCGGTGGTGTAGTGACGGTGTAGCGGTGGTGTAGCGGTGGTGTAGCGACGGTGTAGCGGTGGTGTAGCGGTGGTGTAGCGGTGGTGTAGCGATGGTGTAGCGGTGGTGTAGCGGTGGTGTAGCGGTGGTGTAGCGACGGTGTAGCGACGGTGTAGCGGTGGTGTAGCGGTGGTGTAGCGGTGGTGTAGCGGTGGTGTAGCGGTGGTGTAGCGACGGTGTAGCGGTGGTGTAGCACACCGCATGCCGAGAAGCGGCGCGCTGCAATGTTCGCGTTCTAATTATAAAATGACGTTGCATTTGCTATGGGAGTGACTTCTGTGAAACGTGGCATCATTACAATTATTCTTCCATTGTGATGCGCGTGTGCGTGTGCGTGCGTGTGCGTTGTTAAACAAAACACATGCAAAGCTCCCACGTGTAGCCTTGAACAAACTGTATGGGGCAAGTGCTGTTAGCGAGCACCTGTTAAGGCCGGCACGGCACGCCAGGGGGGTGGGTGGCCAGCACCACGCCCGGCCGCATTTGTCTCCCCAGTGGTGAGTTTTACACACCACACCAGGTTACTCATTTGAGGCCGAGTCGACCTCGGGGAGGCCCAAGACCGGTTCCGATAATCGTCGCCGCTGTTGGCCGTGAGCGGGAAATCGAACTCGGGTGGCCGGGTTCGCTGCGCAGTGCGCTAACCACTACACCACCGCTCCCCACTGCTATGTCACACACACTTACTCAGACTCACACAGACACACGCAGACACACAGACACACACACACACACAGACGCACACTGACACACACAAACAGACACACACAGACACACACATAGGCACACAGACGCACACACACAGACACACAGACACACACAGACACACACACTAACACAGACACACATAGACATACACTGACACAGACACACTGACACAGACACACACACACAGACACACACACAGACACACACACTGACACACACAGACACACACACTGACACACACATAGACACACACACTGACACAGACACACTGACGCACACACACTGACACAGACACACTGACACAACAACAACCGCCATTCGCCACTAAGTGGCGGTGACGTCACCACGACGCTTGTGCCAGGCCATGTGCACCTTGAGGTCACGTGAAGTGTCGAACGCCCGCTGGCAGGAGGTCACGGGGCAGACCCAGGTGCCACGGGTCGACTGACCGAGATGACCGAGATGACTGGCTGATGCACCACCTGTGCCCCCTACTGTACCAACTTGCTGTGCTTTAGCCACCCGGCGCTCCGCTCGTTGTTGTGAGCGTCGCTCCTCCGCCCTCTGTTGTTGTTGGAGGGCGACTGCCTCCAACTGCCCAGTAGCGTCCTTCACGAGCCTCCTCCACAGAGGCCGATCTTGACACCGCTGGTACCAGTCATCGGCAAGTCCACTCAGCTCCACGTCCTCCTGTACCACATCACTCCATCTCTTCTCTAGCCCGTGCCGCGCCCGTTTAGCCCCCTCGATCCGGCCGAACAAAAGCTGTTTAGGCATGCGGGCTACATGACCTAGCCAACGCAGCCTTGCCTGCCGGAGGAGCTCACCGATGGGACTTTGCCCAGATCTTTCAAGGATTTGTGAGCTCCTCACACAATCCATCCTGGTTAAACCCAGGATGGATCGTAGGCAGGCCAACCTAAATGTTTTCAACCGGCGAAGATGCTCCATTAGGGGGGTCCACGTTTCGCAAGCGTAGAAAAGGGAGGGAATGACTATGGCCGAGAAGACCTGAAGCTTCGTGCGGAGCGACAGACCAGGTAGCTTCCACACAGCGTTACGCAACCGATGAAAAGATATTGCCGCTCGACTGACGCACACACACTGACGCACACACAGACAAACAGACACACACACACAGACACAGACGAGCGAGAGAACAAAGAGGAAACGCGTGAACGAGGCGACAAATGCAACGTCGAGACATCGCGGTCAATCGAGGTAAGTGAGCGGTGCTCTGGCAAGGACGCGTTTTGTTTGCTGACGTCGCTGCTGCCGCTGCTGCGTTGGCAGCGGTGCACAAACAACTACAACTCAGTGGCGGTGACCTCGCCACGCTGCGTGGCCTGGGAAGGGTTCATTTCAGAGGCGACGTTTCGGGAGATGGCCCTCTTCACATGTGCCGCGGTGGCAAGATGTTAGCTTCCTCGCCTGGGAGGTCGTGAGTGCGATCCCGACACTGACGCCTGCTGTATATGTGGAGTTTGCGTGTTCTCCCTGTGGTCGCGTGGATCTTTCTCCGGGTCCTCCGTTTTTTACCTCCACATTTATAATCAACGTGAATTTAGAGTATTTGGCTGCTATTCATTTCCACGTGATAAGCCACTTCTTTGAGCTGTCATTTGTGACCAGGTCGCTTCTGAAAAAGAGCGAAATAGCATCCCAGTGGGTCTTACCTGACAAAATAAAATAAATTGTTAAGTTTTATCTTCTTGGTTCTTTCGGTAAAGTCACGTAGAAGGGAAGTAATAAAATAATAAAACATAATAAAACAATTCTCAGCAGCAAGTGCAGCAGCAGCAGCAAGTGCAGCAGCAGCAGCAACTGCAGCAGCAGCAGCAACTGCTGCAGCAGCAGTAACTGCAGCTCCCTTTGATGCTGTTAATCCTGCATAATGCACATGCATATGCAGTACTAATCACATTCCTGCATTTCCCATAATATGCTAAATTCCTTTTGATATGCAAATTCCTTTGTCAATGCGCCCAGCTTATATATATGCTCCAAGCTCGTGTGCTGTTTCATTCAGACTCTGTCGCCTCGACGGACCTGGTTTTCACCTGAGGACGGCTGCTTGCGTTGTGGCCGAAACGTCGTGAGAATTGTTTTATTATGTTTTATTATTTTATTACTTCCCTTCTACGTGACTTTACCGAAAGAACCAAGAAGATGAATCCCTGCAGTCACGAAAGCTTTAAATCGAAATGTTAAGTTTTAGTTTCAACATAAATCTCATCCGCACGGTGCTTCAGGCACCACAATTTATGTGAATAATACAATCACTCACCCACTCACTCACCCACTGACTCACTCACCCACTCACTCACTCACTCACCCACTCACTCACCCACTCACTCACCCACGCACTCACCCACTCACTCACCCACTCACTCACCCATTCACTCACCCACTCACTCACCCACTGACTCACTCACCTACCCACCCACTCACTCACCCACTCACTCACCCACTCACTCACCCACGCACTCACCCACTCACTCACCCACTCACTCACCCATTCACTCACCCACTCACTCACCCACTCACTCACTCACCCACTCACTCACCCACTCACTCACCTGGTCGCTTCTGAACATGAGCTATATCGCTCAGTGGGCCTTACCTCATTAGATGAACAAGAGATGTTTTGTAGTTAATCGTTTTAAGTCCACTGAGTATTGTTGATGAATGCGAGGAGTCGTGTTTGGTAAGGCCACGAGGCTACAGAAGCGACGATGGTCGATAGAGACATCCGGCGACGGATTGGCAGCCAACGAGAGACAAATATACGCTCCAAGCCTGGGGCGTGTCTTTCAGACGCTGTCTTCTCGACAGACCTGTTTCTTCACCTGAGGACGGCTGCTTGCGTTGTGGCCGAAACGTCGTGATAATTATTTTATTATGTTTTATTTTTATTATTTTATTACTTCCCTTCTACGTGACTTTACTGAAAGAACCAAGAAGATGAATCCCTGCAGTCACGAAAGCTTTAAATCGAAATATCAGAATATTTATTTGCAGTGGAGGAATCGGATGAGCTCCAAAGCTCTTTATTCACAGGTGTCCAGTAGGGGCACGCGGTCAGAGCGTTACAACAACAATCGATTCTTGAACACGACGGGAGGGCAATGTGTAGGGGAAGTAAGCAAATTGTCGAACAAAAAATGTACACATCTATGTTTATTTCCACGAGCAAAAGCCCATCGAGTTATTTGTATAATTTGTATAATTATTATTTTAACACCGAGCAGTGAGATCGGCTCGTGCGCAGGATGGAGATCGACCGTGGCTTTGCAAGAAACTTGACGGCACGCCGGGGTCTTGCATCCAGCAGCAGATAGACCACGGTAGATTATGATGATGGTGGTGGTGGTGGTGTTGTTTGTTTAGCGGTGGCGAGACAAGACGCAATGTTCGACAGGAACGTGAAAGCATGTGCGTGTGTAGAGGCTTGACGCGCGATGTTGTGGATGTGCGCCTGCTTGCTGAACTTATTTCGCAGGCTACGTAGCCAGCCATGCTAATCGTGGGTGCGGTAAATTGTTACATTGGTAAGCCCTGATTAGCTTGGAGCTCCAATCATGACCATGCTACGGTACCCTTACTATTGGAATGTGTATTTCAAGAACGATTATGTCACACCATTTAGAACTTTCTAAATGCAGTGGCGTGTTTGCCTACTTTTTGCGATATTACAATTTTGTCATTATCTCATAATAATTATAAACACTCACACTAAGAAATAAAGGTTTCAAGAAATATCTGTCGGACTTTTTATTTTTTACAATATCTACAATATAAGCCGCCCAATTAATTATCCCCGAGATTCCATATCTGAACTGACAGAGAGGAGAAAAAAAATGATAAAGGTGCAGCCCTGCAATTGCTCTACTCGCGCCACCGCCGGCAGAAGGGGCCTCTGCGAAAAGTGGGAAGTGGAGATCGTTCCCTCTAGAAGATAATTCGACCGACTTCTTGCACGATCGGAGTACCCACTCCTTCCCCCGCACCACCGGTTAGCACGGTCGGCTACGTACGGTGCGAAAGAAATTCAACATACATGACACACGCAACATGCCGATCAACGAAACTGCGGCGTACCCATTCATACGGGAGGGCAGACTGAGCGCGGGAGATGGAATCCGACCAACGATTTCGAGTCCAGCGCGCTCGCCGTTACGCCACGTCCAGCAAAACCATCGCACAAAGACGGTCACCAACGCACCGCGCGCATTCGGACCGTCTGGAACGCTCCTCCCTTCCGATTTTATGAAGCCACTGGAGCAATGCGCTTTGAAGTCTGGATTGAAAACTCATTTATTTGAAACTGCTTCTTGCGTTTAGTTTGTTGTCCTTCTTCCCGCAGCTCCGAATAGCGCGGTTGGCTACGTATGGCGCGAAAGAAGTTCTACATACATACAGACATTTAAACACATTCTCCAATCTAAGCTGACTCATCCATCGTTCGACATCTGAACTTTGCATCACGCGTAGTTATTCAACGTTCCGTGTTACGCTCCGACACGCTGCGTATCATAAATTGGAACAATGAAGTGTTCAAAATGTGAAAAGGCAACCAAAATAAAAAAAACCCTCTTTCTCTATCTTGAGCCATCGTATTAACTGGAAAAATGTCGGACAGCAACTCGTGTGTGTGTGTGTTGTGTGTGTGTTGTGTGTGTGTGTTGTGTGTGTGCTGTATGTGGTGTGTGTTGTGTGTGTGGTGTGTGTTGTGTGTGTGGTGTGTGTTGTGTGTGTTGTGTGTGTGTTGTGTGTGTGATGTGTGTTGTGTGTGTGTGTGTTGTGTGTGTGGTGTGTGTTGTGTGTTTGTATTGTGTGCGTGTTGTGTGTGTGGTGTGTGTTGTGTGTGTGTTGTGTGCTGTATGTGTTGTGTATGTGGTGTGTGTTGTGTGTGTGTATGTGGTGTGTGGTGTGTGTTGTGTGTGTGTTGTGTGTGTGTATGTGGTGTGTGGTGTGTGTTGTGTGTGTGTTGTGTGTGTGTATGTGGTGTGTGGTGTGTGTTGTGTGTGTGTATGTGGTGTGTGTTGTGTGTGTGTTGTGTGTGTGTATGTGGTGTGTGTTGTGTGTGTGTTGTGTGTGTTGTGTGTGTGGTGTTGTGTGTATGTGGTGTGTGTGTGTTGTGTGTGTGTTGTGTGTGTATGTGGTGTGTGGTGTGTGTGTGTTGTGTGTGTGTGTTGTGTGTGTGTTGTGTGTGTATGTGGTGTGTGGTGTGTGTTGTGTGTGTGTTGTGTGTGTGTTGTGTGTGTGTATGTAGTGTGTGGTGTGTGTTGTGTGTGTGTTGTGTGTGTGGTGTTGTGTGTATGTGGTGTGTGTGTTGTGTGTGTGTTGTGTGTGTGTATGTGGTGTGTGGTGTGTGTGTGTTGTGTGTGTGTGTTGTGTGTGTGTTGTGTGTGTGTATGTGGTGTGTGGTGTGTGTTGTGTGTGTGTGTATGTGGTGTGTGTTGTGTGTGTGTTGTGTGTGTGTATGTGGTGTGTGGTGTGTGTTGTGTGTGTGTTGTGTGTGTATGTGGTGTGTGGTGTGTGTGTGTGTGTGTGTGTTGTGTGTGTGTTGTGTGTGTGTGTATGTGTGTGTGTGTGTGTGTGTGTGTGTGTGTGTGTGTGTGTGTGTGTGTGTTGTGTGTGTATGTGGTGTGTGTGTGTTGTGTGTGTGTTGTGTGTGTGTATGTGGTGTGTGTTGTGTGTGTGTTGTGTGTGTGTTGTGTGTGTGTGTATGTGGTGTGTGGTGTGTGTTGTGTGTGTGTTGTGTGTGTGTTGTGTGTGTATGTGGTGTGTGGTGTGTGTTGTGTGTGTGTTGTGTGTGTGTTGTGTGTGTGTATGTGGTGTGTGGTGTGTGTTGTGTGTGTGTGTTTTGTGTGTGGTGTGTGTGTGGTGTGTGTGTGTTGTGTGTGGTGTGTGGTGTGTGTGTGTGTATGTGTTGTGTGTGTGTGTGTGTGTTGTGTGTGGGTGTGTGGTGTGTGTTGTGTGTGTGTTGTGTATGTGGTGTGTGTTGTGTGTGTGTTGTGTGTGTGTGTATGTGTTGTGTGTGTTGTGTGTGTGTGTGTGTGTTGTGTGTGTGTGTTGTGTGTGTGTTGTGTGTGTGTTGTGTGTGTGTGTTGTGTGTGTGTTGTGTATGTGGTGTGTGGTGTGTGTGTGTGTGTGTGTGTGTGGTGTGTGTGTGTGTGTGTGGTGTGTGTATGTTGTGTGTGTTGTGTGTGGTGTGTGTGGTGTGTGTGTTGTGTGTGTGGTGTGTGTTGTGTGTATTGTGTGTGTGGTGGGGTGTGTGTGTGGTGTGTGTGTGTTGTGTGTGTGGTGGGGTCCGGTAGCGCAGTAGTCAGCGCTACGCTGCGCTTACAGAACCCCTCGACCCGAGTTCGATCCCCGCTCACGGCCAACACCGCTGACGATTATCAGAAACCGGTCCTGGGCCTCACCTAGGTCGACTCAGCCTCAAGTGAGTACTTCATGCGCTGTGTAAACATCGCCACTCGGGAGACAAAGGCGACCGGGCGTGCTGCTAGCCACCCACCCACCCCCTCGTGTGCCGTGCCGGCCTTCATACTTGCTCCTCGCGAACAGCACTTGCCCCCAAAAGCCTGCTATGGCTACGCGGGGGATCTTTGTCTTTGTGTGTGTGCGCGCGAGCCTGCGGTGCAGTGCTGCCCTGCAGATGGTACGGCCCCCCCACCCCCCCCCACCCCCCTGGTGGAGTGGGTCGTGGCGTGGGAGGGGGAAACGTTGCGGGGCTGTGGGTGGGATGCGGTGGAAGCGGCCAGAGGGATGGAGACTCGCCCGCTCGGTGAATGTGGTGACTGCGGCAATGCTGGGGGGTGCGGGGGGATGGAGAGACGGGGGGGGGGGACTGGGGAGCGTTGCGAGGGGGGGGCAGCAGTGGCCGCAGAAGGAGCGTCGGTGCTGGGAGCCGCCACCCTCTGGCTGCCGCGTAATTGAAGGTCGCGTGGGTCAGAGGGCATCTTTTGCTGAAGCCCCCCACCCACCCTACCACAGCCCCGTGGAGTGCGTGCACATGAGCGGAGAAGAATGGGCGAGAGCAGATGTTTCCGTGCAGCTGCGCGGACAGGAGCGATCGTGCTGATATGCTAAGTGGGTGGGGTGGGTGGGTGGCAGTGCGCGTGTGTGTGTGTGTCTACGCGCGCCTGTGTAGCGATTCTAGTGCCCGGTCCACAGGGGGATGACACCTGCCACTGTGGGGGGAACGCCGCTTGCCGAGATGTCCGTGGCCATAGAGCAGGGGTTGGGAACGTCCGGCCCGCGGGCCGTGTGAGGCCCGCGAAATCATTTGGTGTGGCCCTGCCAAGGCAACCGCAGGCGGGACTCGAAATTCAATACATCTAGGAGAAAACCTGGACAAGCAGTTGCGAGTAGCAACAACATCATCAATACCAGCTAACATCACACGCCTCGCCAAAGAGAAGCAGTTCCAGCTATCGCATTAGGGGTGAGTTAATGAAATGTTTGACCAAATATAACGGGCTCAATTTTAAGTTGATCATTTTGTATGACCCGCGAATGATGTTATAAATATCCAAATGGCCCTTGGCAGAAAAAAGGTTCCCCACCCCTGCCATAGAACACCATAGAGCACTATGGCAGTGGTGCGATTTCCCGGTGCGCCTCTGTACTCCCACTATCTTTTGCGAGACGTCTGGACTGGCGTAAAAAAGAAGGCCAAATAACGTCTAGAGAGAGAGGGAGGTGGAGGGGGGAGGTGGAGGGGGGGAGGTGGGGAAGGGTCACTGGGGCTCATTATATATGAGGTGCCTTCCGCCAGCATTAAAGTGAGAGCAAGCATCGAAACGTTGTAGTTTTTTTGTTATTATCTTTGAACCTATCTACGTGATGGCGATTAAATTTCGATTTAAAGCTTTCGTGACAGACCTGTTCTTCACCTGAGGACGGCTGCGTGCGTTGTGGCCGAAACGTCGTGAGAATTATTTTATAATGTTTTATTATTATTATTTTATTATTTCCATTCTACGTGACTTTACCGACACACCCAAAGAATATGAGAGCGAGCAATTGCGGGGCTACGCTTTTGCCTCCGTCCGCGTCCGTGCCGGCGGAGTAGAGCTCCACGAGTGGGCCGGGGGCTGTCGGTGTGACCTGGTGAAAGCGAGCAAGGAAGCAGGGAAGGGTCACGTGAAGCCACCATGAGGAGTTGCTTTTAATTGGGGGGGGGCATGTAGGGGAGCAGTGTTGTTCGTTTTGGGGACCCATGCCCCCCCCCTCATACCGCTCCCCCACCCCCACCACCTCCTCATTGTGTTAAACTGCCTGATTCACATCGGCAGCTACTGGCAGACTATGCCCATCAGCGTACCGTGATCCACGTCTTCGTGATAGCCTTGTGCTCATCGATTGGTGCAAATATCGCATGTCCTTAATTATCATTGTTATTTCTTATTATTACCTCCCTCGCCTAGTATGTAGCAACTCGATCCCTGACGATGACGCCTGCTGCGTATTTGGAGTTTGTGTGTCTCTCTCCCCGTGGTCGCGTGGACTTTTCTCCGAGTCCTCAGAATCAACATGCGTTTAGAGTATTTGGCTGCTAGAAATGTCCACATGATGACTAAACCACTTGGTTGAGCTATAATAAGTGGCCGGGTCACTTCTGAGAAAAAAGCTACGTTGCTCAGTGGGTCTTATCCGGTAAGATGAAAAAAAATATTCTTGGTTCTTTCGGTAAAGTCACGTAGAAGGGAAATAATAAAATAATAAAAATAAAACATGATGAAATAATTTGTGAGAATTATTTTATTATGTTTTATTTTTATAATTTGTGAGAATTATTTTATTATGTTTTATTTTTATTATTTTATTATTTCTCTTCTACGTGACTTTACCGAAAGAACCAAGAAGATGAATCCCTGCAGTCACGACAGCTTTAAATCGAAAAAAAATCGTTTTAGTTGAGTAAATTGGTGTCTGAACATCATTTGGGTCTCCTTCAATTCAACTTCTCTTAGAACAGTCTCAAATCAACGTTTTCTGTTGTGCAGTCAAAACTCGGCCATTTGGGAGATGAAAGCGGTCGTGCACAGTTGCTACCCACCCTGCCCCCTTTCCTTAGCAGGACGCTCTCTAACGCCACTCACACCAAGCGATCTGTGCGGGCCAGCGGAGTGATCTCTGCCATTGTGTCCCCCCCGTGTGTGTGATCCCCGTGACCTCCACTCCTCGCGAGGATCATGGGCAGCTGTCCCGATCGCATGGCCTTTGAGCGAAATCCAAGATTTAAAATGACATCGAGACAGACGCCAGGCTCCACAGAACCTGGGCAATGGAGCAGCAGTTTCTGGGCAATAGAGCAGCAGCCACCAAATGTCGCAGGGCTGAGACCCCTCCCTCGCCTCAGTGGCGAGATGTTAACCACCTCGCTTGGTATGCAGGAGGTCGTGGGTTCGACCCAAACCCTGACGATTCATGTATATTTGGAGTTTGCTTGTTCTCTACCCCCGTGGTGAAGTGGATTTTTTCTCTGGCTCCTCCGGTATTTCCCCCTCTACATTTAGAATCGATGTGCGTTTGGAGTATTTATTTCCACGTGATAAGCCACTTCGTTGAGCTTTCATTTGTGGCCAGGTCGCTTTTGAAAAATATCTCTTTCGATCAGTGGCCATACATGGTAAAATATGTTTTTGTTTTATATATATGGCGGCTTGCACCCCACCTTCTTAATGATTATAGTCATAAAATGTTGGCATCACCGCTAAAGGCGACGAGCAGCGCTACCATTCGCTACTGCTGTTCAAACAAGACTCAGGTCTTTGAATACAATTGTGACCCCCTGAATTAAATTAATCGCAAAGAACGTGAATCATTCTACCCATGATGATGATGTTAACAAGGATGATGATGATGATGATGGTGGCAGTGGTATGATTATGATGATCATGCAGCAACTGCCATTGAAACATAATTCATGTCGGGAACAGCTCTCTACGTTAGCGAGTATTTAACGATCCGTCCTGGGTTTTGCGGTCTGCCACTGCATGCTGGTATGCACAGCTGCATCCATAATCATCATCACCATTTCCACCAGTGTACAATTAGCACCCTTTGTGCACTCGTAGAAGCAATGACAATTACAGGAGCGACTGCCCGTAATGGCATGTTGAAGCGTCGCAAGGCAGCCAGGGATGGATCCCATGAATTAACGACTTGGAGTTGCGTTGGGCAACATTGTACGCAACATGTGTGTGTGTGCGTGGCGATATTTAAAAAAAAACATGACAACGTACATTTTACGCGTAAAACGGTGTGGACGACTTTACTTTTTTTTATTTGGGGGGGGGGGGTTGTTTTACCGTCTGGGCAGCGTGGAAGGGCAGACTGGAAGTCCATCTTCGTAAGCGATGCTTTCTATTAAAGCAACTGAAACCAAAAATCCCGAATTAATGTGGAGGGGTTTTTGTGTGTGAGTGTGAGTGGTAGTGTAGCGGTTAGCGCTGTGCACTACGAACCCGGCGACCCGAGTTCGATTCCCGCTCACGGCCAACACGACCGGTGATGATTATCTGAACCGGTCCTGGGCCTCCCCTAGGTCGACTCAGCCTCAAAACGAGTACCTGGTGTGATGTGTAAACATCGCCACTGGGGAGACAAAGGCGGCCGGGCGTGGTGTTGGCCGCCCAAGCTCCCCCCTCGTGTGCCTTGCCGGCCTTCGTAGGTGCTCGCTAACAGCACTTGCCCCAAGAGTCTGGAAGAGTCTCTATGGGGGATCTTTGTCTTTGTTTCTGCAGTCATTGTTGTCCAGGCTGCGATTATCAACTCACCGCTCTCGAGAGCCCGGCGTTTTAATGACAGGCGTGGCAGCCTGGATCTCCCAGGCACACTGGCTGAATAGGGAGGGCATTATTCTTATTGCAAAGGTACACAGCGATGTTCTGCGCCGTATTTACCCTTTCTTTGTGCAGAGTTGGAGAGATTACAGACCCTTGGTCCACTGCTGGAAGAGGGCCTCCCCGATGCTGTGTCAGTCGCTGTGGATGTTTGTTTCACGCTCGGGTCAGAGCGTGTTTGCCGAAGTCATCGTCATCATCACGACCGAGGGGTGGATAGCCCGTATAGATGTCCACGACACACTTCGTCGTTAGTTTCCACTCACCTCTGGCCCTGTGCCCGATACGCGCATTCGCCGTGCACATCTCTGCGGCACCGACGTCTCGTGATGTCGTCGTCAAGCTATTCTCTTCTTCTTGGGTCTTTCGGTAAAGTCACGTAGAAGTGAAGTAATAAATAATAAAAATAAAACATAATAAAATAATATAATTTTTTTATGTTTTATTTTATTACTTCCCTTCTACGTGACTTTACCGAAAGAGCCAAGAATATGAATCCCTGCAGTCACGAACGCTTTAAATCGAAATTTAAGCTATTCTCTGTTGGGTCTTCCTCTCTGTTCCGGCTCCTTCCATTTGTCCGAACAACAACAACAACAACACTTTAAATGTTCCTGTTGTTGTCCATCCTAAATGTTGCAACCTGTTTCTTTCTTCCACGTCGGGGGTCCAGTTGAGTGCGTCCGTCCCCCATTGATTCGCTCCCCCGTACCGAGGACTCAATGTGCCACACTGCCTGTCCCGTCTCCGCACTTACCACTAGCACGGTTGGCTACGTACGGTGCGAAAGAAGGTCAACACACACACACACATGGGCGAGATGTTAACTCCCTTGCACTCACTCGTTCACCCACTCACTCACTCACCCACTCACTCACCTACTTATCCACTCACTCGCCCACTCACTCACCCACTCACTCACCCACTCACTCGCTCACCCACTCACTCACCTATTCACTCACTCACTCACTTACCCATTCTCTCATTCAATCACCGACTCACCACACTGCAAGTCGCAACATTTCTCTCTCTGCTTCTACCCTCGCACTGCTCTACTCTGGGATCTCCTCCCGTTGTCGCTTTTCCCCCAATATCTTATAATAATAATATCCTATAAGCTGTACTCCAAATACATTTTAACTTTTACCATTTTGATAGTGCTGTTTGTCACTGACCTTTCCATGTTTTTGTTTGGGTGGAAGGGAGGGGGGGGGCTCTGTGCCTGTATTCAGCAGCTGTGTTGTATAAATACAGCAGCTGTGTTGTAAATGTATAAATAGAGATCGTTCTAACGTACATGTTCACAAATACATGTACAGATAATGGAGGCGGATGCAGCTATATATACCGCAGTTGCCTCACTCTTAACAAGAAGTCGCCAATTTGTGTTTTACTGGAAACCCGGGGCGCGGAGTACAAACAAACATCATCATAATACATGACGATTGTGCTACTTTTCACGATCACTCTCACTTAAAAACACACACACACGGTGCATTCGTGTACTGTGAAATAAATACAATAAAAGTGATGCCTGGGCAAACGATTATAGCACTTTTCTGCGGCTAGAATGTTGTAGATGCGTTCAAGTTGTTATTATGTTTGGGATACATATTTCTCGTAGAAATAATGTATCCTTCTGTTGCTTCCCATCTGATTTCATCGCATACACATTGCTGTAAAGAATGTTGCAATTTACGCGTTGTGTAATAGTTGCAGTGGAGCTCGCCGATTGACTCGCAATCAGCCCATGTCTCTCTCTCTCTCGCAGTAATTATACAATGGAAGTCAAATGAATGCCCTCGCAATTTTGAAATCGCCGAGTGACATGGAAGGCTGGCATCGCGAGGGGGTATTCCTGGTTCCTTAATTAAATTAATTGTCGGCTTAAACGCTGATTGTTCACAATTTATCACGCGCTCGTCATTTGCTGGAGTTTCGATCGCGCGTGTAATCTCCATCGAAATTAAAATTAATTACAGGTTTTTATGAATTTCCCTTTTTCTCTCGGCGACAGTGTCAAAATAAAAAAAACGTCCCCCTCGTCATTATTTTTAATTAACCAGTTATTCTGTGTGTGTGTGCAAGTTCAACGGCAGCGGCAAACGTGATCTCTAAAGTATTTAAAAATGTGCCTGCTCTACATAAATTAGCACATCGTTGTATCCGATTTGCATTCGTGATCATTTGCGCATTATGGGGGTTGTTTTTTTTTTTACACATCCAACTGTTGATCGAGTTATTAACATATTACGATGTACAACTTTGTCAATGTAGATATATAATTTGTATTAACAGCACTGGTATTTTCGTGGGAAAACATTAACTCGTGCATTTACTCTACACATAATATGGCACAACAATGCCTTGTGAACAGCAAACTATTCAATCTTGATTTGAAGCTTTCGTGACTGCAGGAATCCATACTCTTTGGTTCTTTCGGTAAAGTCACGTAGGTAGAAAAATAAAATAAAATAAATCACGACGTTTCGGGCGCAACACAAGCGTCCATCATTAGGTGGAAAAGGTGGAAAAGATGACGGACGCTTGTGTTGCGCCCGAAACGTCGTGATTGATTTTATTTTATACCTACGTGACTTTACCGAAAAAAACGATTCAATGTTTACAAGAATTTGCCCGTCACAATTTGTCCCGGGTATTTCGCTAACCGCCGCACAGACACTCCGCAAGTAGCCGGGTGATGCAAGTCCCGTACCCGGTCACTGGCTCGCAGAATCGTCAAATAATTTCTGAACCCCCGCCCCCCGCTTCACTAACCCACACTGACGACCAGCGTGGGTGAGGTATTCATCCAGCAGTGCATCGACTAAAGGGGGGCTGTAAATGTAGATCATTTCTCATTGACACTATATCATAAACCAATTTTCTAGCACGTGGTATAACGAGGCTTTTTTTAGCACGTGCTACAATGCTAAATGTAAAGCGGATACGAACCTACGTACATTTTTTCTTAAAACGACGTCGGCTCGGCCGGACAATTCTGGTGCAGCTTCCGTGGGCTCGACTCTCGTCACGTCCGAAGTTTTCCCTTCGCCCTCCGAGCAAAAGTGTTCTGGGATGCCGCTCGCGTTTCCATGAAGCCATCGAAGCGCGTGTCTATGAACAGTGTTCGTGCACGGCAGAGTTCAAGCGAAGTTTGTTATTCCTCATTCTGGGGTCTGCCCGCAACGCGTTCCCTGTAAAAGGCTACAACAACAACAAGAAAACATTCCACGAAATGTTTTTTTGTGGCAACTTCCAACCATTACGGCTTTTTGCCACCTCTGAGAATTTAAGTTCAGCGTGGTGCTTTGGTTTGGAGACCACAGACTTTTTGTTGTTTCTGTTATCTCTGTGTGTACACTTGTTGCTTTAGTAAAAACTATTTTTTTGTTATTTTGCGGCTTGCTTTGAAAAAAAAACAGCTGACAACAATTGCCAAAGTACGGTGCTTAAATCGCAATGCATGCTGGGCGCTGGCTCACGCGGTAGGCATCCGACCCTTGTTCGTGTCGAATAGAAATTTGTTTTTGTTAATGTTCCTAGTTTTCGATACTTTTTAAACATATTTTTATATATATATATTTTTAGAATGTCACCAGTGGCCCCAATTACCGAACTCATACCGTATTGCACGGACACATTTGCTGCAATCATCAATTCCGCAGGGTTCCTCTGGGTGGAGAGGTGGACGCCATAACCAGAGGACGACACGCATCACAACACCTGGGCGACCCGGGGGGGATGAAGTCCCCCTGAGCACGGCTCACGACAGAGGATACCCGAAAGGGTGAGTCGGGGTGGAGCGGTTTGCACGGTGGGGAGCGCAGTGCACCATGAATTCCCGTGGTCCAAGTTCGATTCAAGAGCCGAATGGCTCACAGGGCTACATCTAATAAATGAACTTGAACTTGATTGCCAGGACTGGTGTTAACCAAGTAACGGCTAACATCAGTGGTGAGTGATATAGACGTGATCTGCCACTCCCACCTCCATCCCCATCTCTCTACCCCCCCCCCCTCCACTTCACCATACTTCACCACGTTGTGTGACGTTCAATTTTAAGCCAATAAAGCTCTCTCTCTCTCTTTTTGTCTCTACTCTGAAGGTCCATTGCCTGAAACGACAGCCACGCTCAACAACCCTCCATCAGAAACTACACTTCTGTAATATCTCCCTACTACTTAGCTGTGAGTTTAACAAGTAGGAGGATTTCGTGACCAATATCATCCATATAAATGTGTCGGAAAATGCGCCACCACCCAACACAGCCAATGAGTAAGGTTTGTCACGTAAACAGAGAATGCCAATTCGTTACTAGTACACCACACCGGTGTGTTGGAGAGCAAATCCACCACATTTACAGAGTACGATGTTTCGACAGTAATTACAACTAGCATCAGGCGATAGCCTGATGATGCTGGTGGTCACCGTACGTCGATGGGGATGACCTGTTAGCAGATTATAAGAGGTACTGCTATTTTCGTGCACACAAACGACAGGATGTACAAGAACAATGTGCATGCATAATGAGTGTTGATTACCGCATAAATAACCCAACCGGTAATGTATACCAATTGTAATTTATTAATTTATATGAATTCATCAACCCCCCCCCCCCCAGGCCTTCGCACAAGAAGGGCTCACAAGTGACGACATCACATCTAAGGAACGAAACACGAAGATTTCTCCACAAATCTGGCTGTCGCCTGATGATGCTGGTTGTAATTACTGGATAAACTTCGCACTCAGATTGTAAATGTTGTGGCTTTGCTCTCCAACACATCGGTGTGCTGTACTAATTACGAATTGGCACGTTCTGCTTACGTGACGAACTTTACTAATTGGCTGTGTCGGGTGGTGGCGGGTTTAAGGCCACATTTATATTTATGCGATATAACCCAAAAAAAATAGCTGTGATTCAATGTTACATGACCCCCCAATCCCCACAAAGAAAAACAAGTTCTACTGCTTTCCCGCTCACCTGCGATAGGCTGGTGCCGGATCACAGAGTAGTCACAAGAAATACCAAACTTGCAATGCTTTGAGATGCATGAGCCCAAGATAAGCTAAGTCCACATTCAAACCACAATTTTAACGATCCCGGACGATCCCCAATTAATGTGACGGTGGGTAACCAATTCTAGCGTCACAAATGCAGTGAAGTCCACTGGGAGGAAGTATGGTGTGGGGAGGTTGGTGTTTGATGGGAGGTGAGGGCACACCAACCCAAGGTTTACTCAGATTTAGATGTTTGAGCTCTTTATTTCACGCTTTTATTTAACTCTCTCTGCCTGTTGTTGTTGTCATTGTTGTATCCTCAAATCTTGTAACTCAATTTTAACCCACTTCCCAATGTGGCATCGACTGCAAACTTGGTATACTTATGTCATACTGGTGACAATACTATATTCTATCATAAAAATATATACTTTCAAACATAATTTTTTTATATGTTATGTTTCGGCTTGGATTTAATTGTCCACGCTCAACTGACGTTGGCTGTAATTGGCCACGGTCCCTTACGTTATGGCAAGCTTCGGGGGCCACTTCCTGGAGTCGTGGAGTTGTTCCACTATTTGATGACACTAAAAAGTACAAAATAATATCTTTAAAAAAGCTTGTTTTTAATTTTTAAATAGATTACTTATTTTGCTCTCACCTTAAATTATGGGAGGTGTGGTTTTGGCGATTTGACCACACTCCCAGCAGTGACACACAGATGCCCCCCGCCTTATTGCTACAACATCCGTGCCCTTCAGCACCACCGTACTTAAAGTACATCAATTCGAGTGGCTGTTATTACTCCACATGCTACTCACAGCTATATAACATGCACCCAGACAACACACACATATTCTGGAACCACAGCAAAGGCTGTCACACAGCCTCAGGCCTAGTGCCGGATTAAGCTAGTATGGGGCCTGCACCATATGTTATAAAGGGGCCCTACATTAGAAAAAAACACGTAAATATTAAAACACAATTTTTTTACTTGCATTGTAAAGTAATTGTAGTTTTCCATTTGCCATACAGTCAACCGGAACTGATAGCTTGAGCGCATTTAGCGCGGGGCCCTTGACAGTGCGGGGCCCGTAGCTACATATGTAGCTACTCTTTCAAATTTCAAAATTTATTGCCGTGGTTTTCACACCTGATGATGATTGCTTGTGTTGCAATCGAAACGTCGTGAGAATTTTATTGTTTTATTTTTATTATTTTATCATTTCCCTTCTACGTGACTTTACCGAAAGAACCAAGAATATGAATCCCTGCAGTCACGAAAGCTTTAAATCGAAATTTAAAATCAGGCTGTTGTGCAAGTTCATATAACGCTTGCCACTGGTTTTGTTCATAGAAGGGAATCTAACGCAGGCAGAGGAAGATCTGAGCAATGTGTGACAGGGTTATGTCACGTGTCGTCATAACCCCTCGCTCCTCCCTAGCGTTGACATTCCTCCTCGAAGACATCGGTATGACCATCACCGGTATGACTATGAACGTGCACCTCTGATGAGCACAGTTGGCTACGTACAATACAAAAGAAGGTCAGCATCATACACATGTAGTGACATGGAATGGGTCACTACGTAGCATAGCGCCGGTTGCTGGCAGAGAAGGGGATCTTCAGTTGCGGCAGCCCTGTCTGCCAGCAGGTCACGTGATAAGCCGGACAGAGGGATGTAGGGGAAAGGTTACAGAGGGGTCACGTGAGGGAATCCTGGGAACCCGCTAGTAGGTTCTAGAAGGGGGGTGTGGCCGGGGCAGAGCGAGGCTACGCCGGGAGAATAAAAGAGAAGCCCGAGCGAAGACTCGGGGCTGTCGCCTGGAGTGGGATCCCCTCGTTGTGCTGCTGGAGTCTTCGTCACCGTCTTCACCATCTCGGCGTCGTCAGTCAGGTAGTCTGCCAGCTGTCCTGACTGGGAGCTGTAGTTACCTTTGTAACCTGTGAAGGCTGTTAATAAATAGAGTGCCTCCTACTCCTAGTGTCTCTGAGTCAGTCACTACACATGCATGCATACAACAGGCCGATGTGCACATCTCCTTCATGAATGGGAAATGAAAGACACCATCCACAGGAGTGTGATTGTGGCCATGCAACCCAACCCATGGACAGTGTAGTAAAAACCACTGTCATTTGCGCATTCAAAGGAGAAGGAACAGCAAAACTACACGAACTTTCTCCTGAAGCCATCTCTCATCGTCGCTAGCAGACCTCGACATTGGCATTTAGCTCCTGAATATATGGCGAAAGGCAAGATGAAAATAGAGATACATAGAGACACGTAGAGACCCACTGAGATGCATCGAGACACGTAGAGACTCGAAAGAGATTTGTCACCTGTGTTCGAACGACAGTAATTCATTCGCAGCGATATCTGGCATCAATATTGCGTTGAACTTTATTGCAGTAAAACGACACCGTGTTTTGATTGTTCGGCTGGACCTAGGCTGAGAGACGTGTGCCGGGTTTTGGTCTCCCGGTGACGAAAAGGGTGTCAGCCTCAGTCATGGGCTGTGAACCAATCACTTCACTGCGTCTCCTCAAATCGATGGACTCACACCGCACGGCCTGCACCAGCCAGACACCTTACTTTTACACGGTGGACACTTCCCGCCGTGCGAATGTCCCCGCTCGTGACAACGAGGGGCAGCGGCTCGGTAATTAAAACAAAGTAACGATTGTTGCGACGGCGCGAACGGGCGAAGAGGCGAACCCCCGCGTGCCCGAGGTCCGTCACCGATGACACCAATTCGCCCACCGGCACCTCGCCCCACGCCGCGCTGCGCCATGCAACTCGGCCACCGGTTTTCACGATCAATTCATAATAATACCTAGTCCTGCCGGTTTAGCGTTATTGGGATTTTTGTTGTTGTTGTTGTTTTTCTTATTGCTGTTGTTCAAGGGTCTACAACGTCCGTCCAGTTGATAACGGCGAGCCCGGGCGGGTGTTTGTGCCCGCACTGGCGAACAAACGGCGTCACGGCGGCCCAACGGGCGACAGACGGGCCCTGCGTCCGGCCAACTCGCCGGGGAGGCCCTCCCGGTGCCAGGCCGTGCAATTAGCGGCCACCCCCCACCCTCCTCTCCCACCCACCCCCCTCCTCCCTCACCACCCCCCACCTTCCACCCCTTCTCCACGCAGCACCCCTGGGCACCCGTGGAGGCTACGGAGTGATGGCACCGAGGTTGCGGCTGGCGAAATCGCGCTGGTGGGTTGGGTGGCTGGCGGGGTTAGGGTTGGCCTGGCGCACTGCATGCCCGAGCGTGTGTGGGTACGTACGTATGTGCGGTGGGTTTCGGCCGGAATTGGATTTGAATCCCCAGAAGCAACTGCTCCGCTTCTTTTGGAATATCCAAGTTTGAGGGGTTGAGGGGGCGGTGTGTGCGGTGAATGGATGGTGGGGAGGGGGGGGGGCTGTAGAAGAGAGCCAGGATTGCGGGGGTTCGGGGGATTGGGGGAGGAGGAGGAGGGGGCGGGAATGGCTTTTTGGGAGGAAAGTCTGGCTTGGAGGGGGAGTGTGTCCCCTGCTCAGTGAGCAGATGGAAGGGTTCGCAAATTAACTCCCGCATGCCGAGTGAAAGTCATAACTCCAATGAACTGTAAACTTTACAGCGCCAGGATAATGAATGGAGGTTATTGTATCTTAACGGGCCCATTAAATGTACCCATACCTTAATCACACTTCGTTAAAATACTCCTTATTCTCTTATAACATTTTAAGAGTTCGTTTTTTTTTACCCATCCCGTAATACTTGCACTTAATTTGAAGGGACTTTAAGAGTAATTGGACTAAATAGCTGCGCCGTTCTGTTTTTTGCCTTTTCAGGAAGCCTCACGTTCAAAAGTGGATTGTTTTTTTAAGCGCGTTTTTAACCGATGGGTGATAAATGTTTAAGTAACATCTATTGTAAATGTAATCATGTTTAAAAGCAAGCACCATTTCACCTCGACATCTATATTAATGCCATGTCACTTTTTAGGTTTTTAGTCTGGCGCTAAACCTTTTGGGCAGGCCCAGGACCTTGAGCTTGAATCGTGACGTAATGACATAAATAAAAATACCACCGTGAACAGATTTACCATGTTTAAAACCAAAGTGTATCTTTGTGAGAAGCATCCCAAAAACAGCACGTCGTTGTTGTTGTTGTCGTTGTTGTTTATTACTGACCAGAAACCCAACAGCAAGCATCTTCTTGGTTCTTTCGGTAAAGTCACGTAGAAGGGAAGTAATAAAATAATAAAACATAATAAAATAATTCCCACGACGTTTCGGCCACAACGCAAGCAGCCGTCCTCAGGTGAAGACCATGTCTGTCGGGGAGACAGCGTCTGAATGAGGAGACAGTGTCATTAAGACGCTGTCTCCCTGACAGACCTGGTCTTCACCTGAGGACGGCTGCTTGCGTTGTGGCCGAAACGTCGTGAGAATTATTTTATTATGTTTTATTTTTATTATTTTATTACTTCCCTTCTACGTGACTTTACCGAAAGAACCAAGAAGATGAATCCCTGCAGTCACGAAAGCTTTAAATCGAAATCCAACAGCAAGCAGTTCGCACACATTGTGTAAGTGTGTCACGCATGCGGTGTGTGCAATTGAATTGTCCCGACTAGCGTCCGACTCGTGCCTGTGGAGACTGCGGATGCCTGGTGTGGTGGTGGACACGAGCTGTGAGATGGACAACAGATGGAGTTTACAGACATGGGATTCTTAAATCTATCTGTGCGAAGGTTCGGGGTGCGGCCACCTCCGCGTGCGTGGGTTTGTTTCTGGATGAATCCACAGTTTGTTTTTAATTTATCCACACGCCACAACACCACTCATTAATTGGTGGAATTCGCTAACCATCCCAGCGCAGGGCCCTCGCGCAAAAAAAAAAGAGCCTTGAGACTCAATGTGGCATTTCGTTGATCGGTAAATGCCATCATTATTACCCTGACACGTGGACACTTAAAATCAAGGCGTATTTAGCTTCTTTGTGCCGTGGCTTTTTTTGTGTTGAAGTTGCGCAAAAATTCAACCAGCGCAGAGGCTCGCCGTAAGATCGCGTCCCCCACCCCCCTACCCCATCCCTTACCCCACCCCGGCGCAAAATCTGCGCGTTTCTGTGCACGCAACAAACGGCGAGACGGAGCATGTACACGCGCACACACCTGCGGGCAGCTCGCACGCAACTGAGCGCGCAAGCTGTGCTCTGGCAGCCACTAAAGCCATGATGCAAAATGGAGCGTAATGATGATTTTATTGCGCACATCTCTCCCGTGGTTGCGCGTTGTCTGGCCGTCTTGGCTCCATCCCCCCCTTGCCCCCCCCCCCCCTCTTTACCCCCCTCCCCCCCATCCCCTTCATCCTCCAGCACCGCTACGACCGCACCCGCGCTCGCCTGCTGCGAATCACTCTGCTGCTCGCCGCTACTGGCATTTGGGTCCGCGCTTGCGTTTTTACGACCAATTAATGGCGCCGAGGCCCGCCTGCCCGAGGCTGGCACGGACGGTGACGCCGCAGGGGATGGCGGAACTCTCCGTGCCAGGCAGCCGCGTGCAAGCGAGCCCTGTTGCAGGGCGATGCGCAAAAAAGCCAGGCGCGCGCCCGTTGATGCACGTCGTGGTTTCGTGTCTTTCTGTTTGCGTTCGACTGGCAACTCCTGTTGTGTTTCAAAATGAGAATAGTCTCTTCGTGAAGTGTTGGAGGAGGAGGAGGAATCCCATGAGCTATGAAGCTCATTATTTTACACCCCCCCCCCCCCCCCACACATGTCCAGGATGGGCGGGTCAGCAAGTTACAGCAGCGAACAAGACAACAGCAAAGGACGATATGAGTGCAACACAGCGCAAAGGGTAAGGAAGTCACTCAATAATTTTTTTTTACATTTATTATATAAGTCAGATTTATCAAGCTTGGGCAAGGCAGAAAAAAACAAAACAACTACAAAACAATCCTAGACCACACCAGCAGTGGTCTGGGAAAAAATATATCATATATGAAAAATGTTGCGAGAATCTCTTACACATTAGTCATGGGTGAAATAAATATATTTTTGTAGGATGGTACAGAGGGAAAAAGAGAGCCGGGAAGTTCGCTATCCCAAGAATTTGGCGGGAACCCACTGACCACTCAAGCAACTGCTACTTCTGCATGGTGGACCCTTCCAATTGTCGGAACTGGCAAGAATGCACCTGCTATCACGTATCCGGACCTTCCTTCATCCATCGCCCCGGTGCCACACTGCCATGAGCTCCCCATACCCACTCCTCCGGAGAGAGAGCAGCCGTCTTTAGAAGAGAGCAGCAAGTCACAGAGCGAGGAAGACGTTGTAGATCCAGATGACAATGTCAGAGGTGGAGCTGAGGAGAGAAACCCATACTACCCCAACCAAAAATATCTCAACGACTTGATCAGAGATCTTGTTCTCACCAAGTCCAATGCTGAGCTTTTGACGTATAGGCTCAGGCAGTGGAACTTGTTGGATAAAAGTGTGCAAGTCGCAGATCAGAGGAAGCGTCACCAACCTTTTTGCAGCTTCTTCACCCGTCAAGATGGGCTCTGCTTCTGCCACAATGTTACCAGTCTCTTCGAGGCAATCGGAATCGCCTGTAACCAGAATGAGTGGCGCCTCTTCATTGGCAGCTCATCCAGGAGCCTCAAAGCCTGTGCTGCTCCATAATGGTAACAAGTACCCGTCTCTTCCCCTGGCTCACTCGGTGCACCTCAAAGAGGATTACAACAGCATCATTACCTTGCTGGATGCCTTGAAGTATGATGAGTACGGCTGGGAGGTCATCGGAGACTTCAAAATAAGGGCATTCCTGATGGGTCTCCAAGGCGGTTTTAACCAAGTTTCCCTGCTATCTTTGCCTTTGGGACAGCAGGGACACCAAGGTGCACCTACCACAGGCGGGACTGGCCACAGCGAACCGAGTTCTCTGTGGGGAGGAACAACGTCAAGTGGGAGCCACTGGTGGACCCCCGGAAAGTACTGATGCCACCACTGCACATCAAATTGGGCCTTATGAAACAATTTGTCAGAGCTGTAGATAAAGAGTCGGCAGGCTTCAAGTATCTTCAAGACTTCTTCCCTAAGCTGTCTGAGGCAAAGGTCAAACCCGGTGTCTTTGTCGGACCACAGATAAAGAAGATCCTGGAGTGCAATGAATTCCCCAAGAAGCTCACCAGTAAGGAGAAAGCGGCTTGGAACAGCTTTGTCGCAGTGGTTCGTGGCTTCCTGGACCATGTGGAGCTGGTTGAGACTGGTGAAGAACTACGGCACAATGGCGAGCGCTTCCACCAGGATATACTGGACTTTGAACGCCGCTACCCAGGACAGTATAACGAGAACATGATGGGAGACTACATTTGGCGGCTGATTCGTGAAAGTGATTTACAGTATCACTTTAGTATAAATACCTGTTAATTTTGATTCATACGTTGTTTTTTTCTGACATTATGTGAACGAAAAGACACAAATTCGCCCGTTTTCTCATTGAAAATTGGTAAATTTCAAAATATCACTGTCCTGGTCACAAAAGCAAAGTTTGTGGGGAGTAATAGCCATTTTCGATACTTTTTACGCATAAGCAATTACGATATAACACTTACTACCCAGGAACAAACATTGTGTTACACAGTGTTTTGTTACACCTCAACTGAACTAGCAGGATTTGCCACCTGTCCAGGTTTGAACCACACCGTCCGGGAATCGGCGTCTGCATTAAGGCGGCAGGAATAGCTTTGTACCGAGCGAGATCCGGTGAACCTTGTAACAGTTTACGGCACCCATTTGATAGAAACATATAATTATAATAATGAAAACAATTATAAATCTGTATTATCATCATGCTATTTATTACAATTAATATTTATTCAGTGCCCTATACGCCAGGGCATCTCAAAGCACTTTCTGCGTGACATCTCAAATATTTGAAAGGTCACCCCCCCCCCCCCCCCAAGTGGCAGCTGTCCCCGTTGGCACAAAGGTGACTCCAGCAGCCAGACTGGCAAAACGGACATCAGTCTGCCAGAAGGACAGAAAGCAGAAAGGGGTCAATGATTGCTGCTGCTGCTGCTGCTGCTGCTGCGTATAATCCGAATTAACGAATCCCGCGGCCTGGGTTTGGTCTGTTTGGAAAGGTGTCAAACCGCCGTGCAGGTGGCTGTCACCTTTGACGGCTGAGCGAGTATTTTTATGCACAACTCGTTACCTGCAGCTACTCGTGCTGTTAACGATTCAAGCGCATTTTTTAAATCACTGCGTCGTTAGAGAATTTTTTTTAAATTGTAATTCTCATCAGGTTCCTCCATGCTGTTAAGGGCGTTCTCCCACCCTTCATTATTATTATTAGTATCCATCTCGCTGGCCTCACTGTTTACGCGCTGTAAAGAAGGGCCAATGCCTTTCCTATGTGCCCACGCAAAGCATGGCTGTCATAACCTTGACTATTGCAACTCCGTCCTAGTCCGGACCTCCGCTGGCAACCTAAAGAAACTTCAAAGACTACAAAACAACCTGGCACGCGTCGTCATTGCCCACACTCATCCCCGTCTCGACTCACTAGCTTGTCTCCGTGCTCTCAACTGGCTACCCATCGCCAGTAGGGTCACATACAAGATCGCCTGCCTCTGCCACAATGCCTTCATGTCCGCCTGCCCGCCGTACCTCTCTTCATTATTGACAACTTGCAGCGCAGCACACGGCAGATGCGTGCGCAGCGCGACTCACGACCTCCTCTTGATACCAAGATCCAGGATGGTCATCGTGTCTATGCGCCGCTTCTCGGTGGCAGCCCCAACAGTCTGGAACGATATCCCTCTGCACATTCGCAGCATCACCTCAATCGCCTCCTTCAAGAAAAACTTAAAGACTCACCTCTACAACCACGTGCTTTTGAGCGACTCTGAGCTTGGCTCCGCGCCTCTGAGTTGCGGCCACTACGTCTGCAAATTTGCGCACGTTATAAATTTAACTATTATTATTATTAACCCATCATCCCTTTTCTTAATACGAGATGGCCAATGCCTTGAATTGTATCTGTGGGACCTTTTTGCCAGTATCATAAATGATGAAAATAATAACAGGTTTGACCCTTTCTGGCAATAAAACAGGCGTTACGATGTTCCATCAACAAATAAATACTGTTTTGGGAGGTTAATGCAGACGTGATGCCTTGCAAAAGGTATCTGTTTGGTATTTGAATATCTTAACACCTGATTTTTATTTGCTAGTAAGGGTGAAACCTATTCTTATTTGTCTTGAGTTGTAGTTTTCCACTTGGGTTCGTCAGTCTTGCTACTTGTATGGTCAAACGTAAGGGGGTGAAACGGTTGGGCCGGAAGGTCAGCAACACTGCGGTGTGAACTTGGTGACCTGAACTCGATTCCGAGCCACCGCTAACACCGCTGACGGATGATAACATCTCATCTGATCCTGACCCCCCGGGAGTAGAAACGACGGGAAATGTGTGTATGGGTACTCTAACCTCTTCCGAGACGTTTGGCCAGCAATGGAAGAGTAGGCCAAGCATACCCGTGAGAGGGAGATCTCCAGAGTCCTCTCTAATTGAGGCTCCTTCTGCCGGCAGTGGCGTCAGCAAAAAATTGCAGGGCTGAACCTTTACCTTTCGCAGGTCGTCTGGCAAGCGTGGAAGAGTTTGACACATACCCTCACCCTGCCGGCAGTGACGTGCGCAAGAACTTTCAGAGGTGCGCCTTTACTCTTTCTTCTTGCTACCTTCACCGAGTGAATCTAAAACAAAATAATAAAACACTCCCAAAAAAAACGTGATGCACAGCAGCCGAATAATTGAAATTCCTGCACAAATCCAGCTGCCAAGTTACATTTACAAAGTTACATTTGCAAAGAAGTTAAATGCACACGGTTGTGGGCGCTTGTCCCACGCACACACACATCTGTGCGTACGTTTGAGCGCCGCGTGCTTTGCGTGCATACGCGTGCACGTTGGGAGTGTTGCAGCGGAGGAAACTCCCGTTTGCCGAGCTCTCGTGCTAATAAACATTGGAGTAGATCTGTAAAATAAACGCGTGGTGTGTAAAATTGTAAAAAAAAAAATGTCAAATGTGAAAAAAGTTTAAAAATGTTAAAATGGGAACAAAAATTTACGTGCTTGGGGGTCAAGAAATCAAAGTAGTTTTTTTTTTTGGGGGGGGGTGTTAGATCGCGTAAATATAAACGTGTCATTAAACCTGCCACCATTCGACACAGCCAATGAGTAAGGTTTGTAGATGTTGCTGGTTTACTCTCCAACACACAGGCGGTGTGCTGAACTAGTGACGAATTGGCACGTTTAGTCTACTTGACAAACCTTACTAATTGGCTGTGTCGGGTGGTGGCAGGTTTAACGACGCATTTATTTTTACGCCATCTAACCCCCCCCCACCTACTACGTGTTTAAACAAAAGCAGCATATACACTGGGCCTCAAATATAAAACGGAGCAAAGCAAAGGCCCCGTGCGACGAGGTCACCAACACAAACTGGAGACGTCTTTGCCAGGAGGTCACAACTGGAGGTCGCAGCAGTGAGTCTGTGCACCGACCGAGGTCAACGGCTGCAGGCCAGGGACTGACATTTAGGGAGCCACGGTTGGCCTGGATGTTAACTACCCCTGGCCTGGTATCAGTGCCGGATTATCCTGGTAGCAAAAGTAGCTACATATGCAGTAGCTACGGGCCCCGCACTTTCAAGGGCCCCGCGCTCAATGCTTTCGAGCTATCAAATCCGGTTCAGTGATTCTACACTTGCTCTATTATAATAGTACTATACTGCCTTCAAATTTTATGAACGACTGTGTGTTTAAGGTTAGCGGATTTGTCGTATTATTTTGTTGTAAATCAAATGGAAAACTACAATTACTTTACAATGCAAGTACAAAATGCGTGTTTTAATATGTACGTGTTTTTTTTTAATGTAGGGCCCTTTATAACATATGCTACTGGCCCCGTACTAGCTTAATCCAGCACTGCCTGGTGTACAGGAGGTCTTGGGTTCGATCCCGACCCTGACGCCCGTTGCATATTTGGAGTTTGGCATGTTTTTCTCCACGTTGGGCAGCATGGATTTTTTTCCAGAGGGCCTCCTACGGTTGATTTCCCCCCCTCCACATCCAGAATGAATTTCGATTTAAAGCTTCCGTGACTGCAGGGATTCATCTTCTTGGTTCTTTCGGTAAAGTCACGTAGAAGGGAAATAATACAATAATAAAAATAAAACATAATAAAATAAAATTCTCACGACGTTTCGGCCACAACGCAAGCAGCCGTCATCAGGTGAAGAACGTGACTTTACCAAAAGAACCAAGAAGATTAATCCAGAATAAACATCGGGGAGTTTAGAATATTTGGCTGCTGTACTCATGTCCACGTGGCGATCAGGCACTTTGTGGCCAGGTAAATTCTGAAAAAGATGCGATATAGCTGAGTGGTATTTTTCCTGGTAAAATAAAATAAAAAAAATAAAAAGTGTAATAGTTTCTAAGATGACGACCAACTGGAAGATGGAACGACGGAAAATGAGCTCCCGCGCGTCGCTGGTGCCAAGTGGAATGTTACACGGCAAGACCGTGGGAGATGGTGACGGCTTGGAGAGGCCGTTGTCTGACAGTGGAAATGTAAACTTTAGCATGTAAAAATGTTATTATTGGGGGAAGGGCAATTTACGTAGATATGCGTGTTGAACTTTTTTCGCACCGTACGTAGCCAACCGTGCTAATCGGAGGTGAGCGGCGTGGGGGGGGGAAGGACAATAAACTAAACACAAAAAGCAGTTAAAAATAAATTAGTTTTCAAAAGTTACATGTCTTCGACGGGTAATGAGAACATAAGAGACGGTATATGGCGTTTTGACTGTGTAAAGCAGAGGCACAAGAATGCAAGGGAAGACAGCGAATTGAATTAAATGAGAAACTTGGACGATTGTACGCAACTGGGAGGAGCGTCTCATGCAGGTCAGGGACAGATTTAATGGGAAGGAACGCCGCGATCGCCGACGTCTGTGTGAAAGAACACGGCGCGTAGACAGAGAGAGAGAAATGTTATCGGTTTGTTTGACTTATGGAATGAGATATGGGGGGGTGGGGTTTTTTTTCTCGTGACCAGCTATCTGGTAACTGGAGCATTAATTTGAACTGCTGTTTCCAAGAATGCATGTAACGGCGATTCGGCGCTGATCTATGAGCCCAGTAATCTAACTTTTAGTATTTCTATTAAACCTTCAGCCCGCATATCTTTGCTGGCCTGGCTTTGCATTGCAAACGTAGGTACAACTAATGTTGGATGTAATCACGTAATCAATTAACGTTTGTCGATACCTCATTGCACGGGCATGTCAACGATGACAATGGGGGCGTCGCATTAACAAAAAATATTCCAACCCAATTGCGAGTGTCTGTTATCATTGCAATTTAAGTAAACGTGTTCAGTATTTCGTAAATAATGTCGGCAGAGCCATTCATCGGAATTATTTGGTGACAGTGCGTTGGCAGCAGCACGCGACTCAACCACAAGGCACCACGGTGGCTAGGAGATGTTAACTACCTCGCCTGGTGTACAGGAGGGCGTGGGTTGTCATACATTAATTACAACGTTGGAGGTCGTTACCCGCAAATGGAACGATGAAGGCTGCCGATACTGATGATGCTCATGATGATGGTGCCTCTATCTAGCCGTGGAGAGAGAATGGCTGTTGATACTGATGATGCGTCTATAGAGCAGTGGATGAACAATAGCTGAGGGCAATGATGATGGGTGCCGTGGTGGCGAGATGTTAACTACCCCACCTGGTATATAGGAGGACGTGGGTTCGATCCCGATCCCGATCCCGACCTTGACGCCTGCTGCTGTATATTTGGAGTTTGCGTGTCTCTCTCCCCGTGGTCGCTTGGATTTTTCTTCGGGTTCTCCGTTTATTTTTCCCCCACCACATTTACCAACACGCCTTTAGAGTATTTGGCGGCTGCTATACATTTCAAACATGACGGTAAGCCACTTCGTTGAGCGATCAATTGTGGCCAGGTAGCTTCTAAAAAAAGAGCTCTGTAGCTCAGTGGGCCTTACGTGATAAAAATAAAAAATAGTTTAGTTTAGTTTACGGTACCAACCATTGCCTGAAATGCCACTTATTATTTGCTTCTTCTCTTTTTAGGGCAGTGTTTCATGACGAAGGTGCTGAGTGTTTTTGTTAAGTAACGGAAGCTCGGGTCATTGTCACAAAGCCACACGAATGCATTCGCAGCTCAGCAGGAGCACATTATACTGGTAGAAACCTCCTGGTTACACCAGCCCACAGGGGATTATTGTGTCCGTCGTGCAGGGAGGGGCTGGGTGGGGGGGGGAGGGTGGGGAGGGGCTGGGCTGGGTGCGGAGGGTGGGGGTGGCTGGGTGGGGCGGGTGGGGAGGGGCTGGGTGGGGAGGTTGGGGCTGGGCGGGGGGTGGGAGGGGTGGGGCTGGGTGGAGAGGGGCTGGTCACCCCGTGGTGCCCTTATAAAACTCAACGTTTAACCTACTCACGCCGGCTTGTGCCCGCCCTCACAGTCGGGCATATTTGCGGAATACACCACGCCGCCGTTGACCCTGGCCATTGACCGAGCAACCCAACGTTCCTACCAGCTCCCTCCGCAGGAATGTGTTCACCCACGTGAAACAAAGACGCATGCCACTCAACCCACAAATGGGCCCCTGCGGTTCAACGTATCCAGTATAGCGTGGGTGTCAGCAAGGCGACACCGGGCTGGCTTTCAACTTCGCCCATGCTACGTTTTTTTGCACGGCCGTTGCGAAACAAACCCAAAGACCTACCCCCCTATTGCGTCGGCTCGATCATTGTGCCACCGCTGCTGCTGCTGCACGAGCCGGTGTTGCTGTGAACTCGTCACCTCGTGCTCCGATCCCCCCCCCTCCCCCACCTTCTCCAAGGGGGTGCCCGATGCTCAGGTTAGGTTACACGTTTTACGCTCGCTAAATCCCAGGCTAAACCCCACTGCTTTTGTCATGTTTGAAAGCTGCGTTTAAGATGAACTCACGGTCATCAAGCCAAGCTCAGCGAGAGACGCCGTTGCCAAGGCTCAATCGGAGGGCGGCCCGGCTCAAGGCGTCGCCGTCCTGTCAGAACAGAGAGCGTGGCAGGCCACGTGACCCTCTCAGGGCTAAGCACCTGACCCCGTCGGCGGGCCGGTAAGACTATCGTGGGAATCCAGATCGATAAAAATTAACCCGTAAAAACAAAGTTTTTCACTATAAATCCTTTATATGCGTGGCATCGGGGCGGCTAGAGTCCTCTCGTCCTCTGGCTTGAGATGGCTGCCACCTATGGGTCAGATGATTGTCTGGCAGCATTAAACAATTGGTAATTAAATATTTATTTATTTTTCCCTAAACAGTGTAAAATTTTGGAATTTTTTTTCACGAAAATGCATTGTCACGCACAGCGAGTCTGTGTGCAAAATGTCAGCTCGATTGGATCACGGGAAGTGGGTTTAAAACGACCAAAAGATTTGCACGGTCCTAAGCAAGCAAGCGAACTTAATATTAAGGATTTAAAAAGACAAAGATTCCCCGCGTAGCCTTAACAGACTGTTGGGGCAAGTGCCGTTAGCGAACAACTATGAAGGCCGGAGGGGGGTGGGTGGCCAGCAACCACGCCCGGCCACCTTTGTCTCCCCAGTGGCGATGTTTGCACACCGCGCCAGGTACTCGTTTGAGGCTGCTCCTGGGAGGCCCAGGATCAGGTTCAAATAATCGTCACTGGTGTTGAACGTGAGCGGGGATGGAACTCGGGTTTGCAGCGCAGCGCGCTATCCGCTACACGACCACTCTCTATAGAACACGCGTTTTACCACAAGTGTGTGCAGGTGGTCGTGGCCACAACTTGGCGTGGCGCAACCGAGCCAGCTCCGCTCAATTCGTCGCGGCCATGGTGAGGTTTCGCGAGTCTCATGAGCACGCTGTGGCCCTGACGCCGACTTGGGGGTGGTGGTGGTGGGGGGGGGGGGTGGTTGGGTTTGTGCTAAAAAAAAACATCCTCTTACCAACACGGACCCCCCAAGGGCTCATCCAACAGATGGGCCCCCCCCACATGGAGCTGCCCGATGAGGAAGACGCGTACGACTTTGGCCGTGAGCAAAAGAGGACCTCAACCCCAGCCCTTTGCTCGGCCCCTTCCTTCTGCGAAGATGCGTTGATCTTTCCTCCTCGCAGCCAACGGAGTGCACAGTCCGCCCGCGTTATGGAAACATCGCGTTATAATAAATAATGCGAAATATCGGGGGGAAGGCACTGTCCGCGCTAACACGTGAGATGCGTGCGCCGGGCCGAACAAAGACGGAGGCGCGTGGGTAGCGTCTAGAAACATCCAGCAGCATCCCAACACCTCGTGCGATGGTGCTACGCCGAAGCGCTCGCACAAACCACTTATTCCACCACGCGCGACGCAGTTCCGTTCACTCGATCGCGTTGTACCCAATTCGCACCCGCATCATGAACAAAAATAATACGTGCTCCCTGATGCATTCATCGGCATACTGAGTATCATTACGCAATTGCAAAAAAGCATATCATGCTACACTGAATGAAATTCATTATGTAATGAACATCTGAGACGCTTAATGAACACTAAATTACAGCGAGCTAAATAGTTGCTCATTGACGATGCAGAGAATCGCGACAGACTACTCCGAGTCAAGGCTGAGGTTCCGGAATGTGGAAGGCCAACGTTTCAGTCAGGGTCCCTTCAGCAGGACACATACATGCGAATAGGTTTAAGGCAGTGCTGGTGGAGGAGATGACAACCTTCCCGCGGGCTCCACTCTCACGTGCTCGTCACAGACCGATGCCATCAACCCGGCGATCGAACGCCCGAAAAGGGGCCGTCCATAAATGACGTCACGCGATTTTGGACGATTTTTGACCCCCCCCCCCCCACCCTCGTCAAATGGCGTCACAAAAAGTTAGACCCCCCTTCAAATATGACGTCACAAAGCTCTGCCCCCCCCCCCCAAACCATACTTCCATTTTTAAAATAAAACATGCTTCAAATCGCTTTAAACTATTGTCATTGTAGTGCGTATTTAATGTGGCGCTGCACTCTGATGTTGTAGGAGAAAACATTTATAAAAAAAGTCTATTTAATTAAGTAGAACGTGTTGTCTATATTTATTCAAAATTGCGCATTTTGATGTGACGTCACATTTCTCCCCCCCCCCCCCCCCTTGTCACACATCGTCACATATGTCTGACCCCCCCCCCCCAGGTGCGTGACGTCATTTATGGACGGCCCCCTACGTGCTCGTCACAAACTAATGCCATCAACCCGGCGATCGAACGCCCCCAAAGGAGCCTCCCGATCAGGATTGCAACACCAAAGGTCCTAATCAATGGCAAAATTTACCGATCAAATTTCGACATCAATTTGCAATACGTTGCAATCCCCGAAAAATGCCGTACGCAAGAAGAAGGACAAGTTTCGATTTAAAGCTTTCGTGACTTGCAGGGATTCATCTTCTTGGTTTTTTCGGTAAAGTCACGTAGAAGGGAAGTAATAAAATAATTATTATAATAATATTTTTTTTCCCTTCTCCGTGACTTGATTTCACACCTGATGACGATTGCTTGTGTTGCAGTCGAAACGTCGTGTGAATTATTTTATTATGTTCTATTTTTATTATTGTATTACTTCCCTTCTACGTGACTTTACCGAAAGAACCAAGAAGAAGAAAAAGGACAAGCTTTGTCCGTAGTTATTTTGAGTTCCACTTTGCACACTCTTCTATCCAAGCGTTTAATTCGGTGGCGAGGATATGTTATCTGCCTCTCCTTTCACGCAGGAGGTCGTGGGTTCTGACCCTGGTCGAAGTGGATTGTTCCCCGGGGTTTGCCCTGCACATTTAGAAATAAAATGCATTTAGATTGCTTGGCTGCTCCTACAAATTCGTTTGTTTTTCAATCCGCTTGTCCTGGTGAGGGTCGTGGTGGCTGTTTGATGAGTAGGGTGGCCCAGACCGCTCTTTCCCTGGAGATAGACTCAAGCTCTACATTACCTCACACTACTACACTACACTATACACTACTATACACTACTACACTACTATACACTACACTACTATACACTACTACACAGTACACTACTATACTACACTAAACACTACATTACCTCACACTACTACACTACACTATACACTACTATACACTACTACACTACTATACACTACTACACTACTATACACTACACTACTATACACTACTATACACTACTACACTACTATACACTACTACACAGTACACTACTATACTACACTATACACTACACTACTAAACACTACTATACTACACTATACACTACTATACACTACTACACTATACACTACACACTATACACTTCTACACTATACACGACGACACTATACACTACTATACATTACACTACTATACACTGCCAAACTATACACTGATACACTATGCACTATTATACACAACTATACATTATACACTACTATACACTACTTAACTATACACTACTATACACTACTACACAATACACTACACGACAATACACTACGACACTATACACTACTATACTACACTATACACTACACTACTATATAATACTACACTATACACTACTACACTACACTATACACTACTATACTATACTACACTATACACTACTATACTACTATACACTGCTACACTATACACCACTATACACTACTACACTATACACTACTATACTACACTATACACTACGCGACTATACACTACACTACTATACACTGCTACACTATACACCACTATACACTACTACACTATATACTAACTATATACTACTACACTTTAAACTACTATACACTACACTACTTTACACTACAACACTACACACTACTACACTATACACTACTATACACTACTTTACACTACTATACTACACTATACACTACTATACACTACTATACACTACACTACTATACACTATACACTACTATACACTATACACTACTACACTACACTATAAACTACAATACTACACTATATACTACACTACACACTACTACACTACACACTACTACACTACACTATACACTACTACACTTTAAACCACTATACACTACACTACTTTACACTACTACACTACACACTACTACACACTACACTATACACTACTACACTGCTATACACTGACCCTAGCTCTCCCTGGGGAATTCCCAGGCGTTTCCATGCCAGCCGAGCGACAAAGTCCTGCCAGCAGCAGCAACAGCAGCAGCAGCAACAGCAGCAGCAACAGCAGCAGCAGCAACAGCAGCAGCAACAGCAGCAGCAGCAACAGCAGCAGCAGCAACAGCAGCAGCAACAGCAGCAGCAGCAACAGCAGCAGCAGCAACAGCAGCAGCAACAGCAGCAGCGTGTCCTGGGCCGACCCCGGGGTCTTCGCCCAGTGGGACGTACCGCCCGGTAGCGTTCCAAGGGGAGTCTGCCGGGGGGACATCCTTGCCAGGTGCCCGTGTGATGACGAAATAAGCCACTTCGTTGATGCTATCATCTGTGGCCAGGTTGCCTCTAAACAATAGCTGTATATTCTTGGTTCTTTCAAGTAAAGTCACGTAGAAGGGAAATAATAAAATAATAAAATATAAAACAAAAAAATGTATCACGACGTATCGACTGCAACACAAGCAATCATCATCACCTGATGATCACCTGATGATGATTGCTTGTGTTGCAGTCGAAACGGCGTGATAATTGTTATTGTTTTATATTTTATTATTTTATTATTTCCCTTCTACGTGACTTTACCGAAAGAAACAAGAATATGAATCCCTGCAGTCGCGAAAGCTTTAAATCGAAAAGAGCTGTATAGCTTAGTGAGCATTTACTGTTAAATACAATAGTTTAGTTTTTCCTGTAATTTCTGTCCATTGCCTCGTAAAATGATGATATGTCATGTAAATTAATTAACTATTTCGTCTTTCAGATACATTAGCAATTCCAGAATCCTGGGTTATGAAACCCGCATGTACGCCTAATCTTTGTGCCATTGCTGATGTTCGTATTATTATCATGCTGACTGTTTTATTTCTTTTTTGCACTGTGCTTGTTTTCAACTAACGATTTCCCGCTAATGATACTCAGAAAAAGTTGGACTTCAGAGAAAACAAAACTCTATCCAAGCAGGAAGTTGGGAATTTGATGAATAACCCCGGATGATGGATGGGCAGCATCTAGAAACTTTCACAACGCTTCTGCTATTTGGGAGTTTTGCTGTCCAGAAACATGAGTTTGCAATGGAGAGACTTAAGCAAGGCTCGGAAAAAGCCAATGTATATTCTGTGGAAGGTTTGATACTCCGACTGATGCTCCTGCTGTTGTGGAGTGACTCATGCAGCCAGCTATGGCAACAAGGTTTTGGTGGTACATGTTGTTTATGTCGTTTATTGTGAAAACTCGGTCACAGTTACTATGATCACTGTTTCATTGCTTTTATGGCTTTATTTTGGTGATTTCGAAAAACTTTTTTGTTTGGCCATGTTTGTTTGTTGTAGTACAGAGTTAGACTGATGGCCTTAATCTAAGTTGTCTTGTGGTTGTTGTTGTTGTTGTTTGACTTGCACCCCACTGGGATTTTTGCACACAGCGTTGGTGTACGGTGCTTTTTCTGCAATAGTTTGCTGTCTTTTCTTGGATTTTCAGTTTGCACTTAGTCACATAGTCACTTTAAGATCATCGTGAGAATTATTTTTTATTTTTTTTATTTTATTATTTCCCTTCTACGTGACTTTACCGAAAAAACCAAGAAGATGAATCCCTGCAGTCACGAAAGCTTTAAATCGAAATACTTTAAGATGTGTTCTTGTTCATGTTTTAGTTTTTTGTTTGTTGCGGTCGCACCCGATTCAAGAGCCCAATGGCTCACAGGGCTATACCTAATAAATGAAACAAAAAAAAACCAAATGGGATTAAGTGCAAGCGAGCACGATTAGGTGCACGAAGCAACGGGGGCCACGGCTTTGCCGCACGCAGTGGAGACACGGCACGATGTCTAAACGCATCGCACCACTCGTTTATCCTCGCGTGCGATGGCAGAAATACGTTCAGGAGCGAGATGCGAACGCTGAGGTCTGCTACTTGTGATGGGAGAGCTTCAGGGGAGAGTTCGTGTGTTCTTCCTCCTCCGTTGAAGGATGGCAGATGAGCGTGGTTTACTATATGGCCCATAGCTTTGGGTTTTTTTATACCACAATCGCACTGTGGTTTGTCTTGAATATATCTGTAAATATGCTAAATTCCTCTTGATATGCACATTATTTTGTCTAGGCTCTCTTCTCCCTCCAACCCAGCTTAAATAGATGCTCCAAACCTGGGGTGTTTCATTCAGACTCTGTCTTCTCGATAGACCTGTTCTTCACCTGAGGACGGCTGCTTGCGTTGTGGCGGAAACGTCGTGAGAATTATTTTATTATGTATTATTTTATTTATTTATTATTTCCATTCTACGTGACTTTACCGAAAAAACCAAAAAGATGAATCCCTGCAGTCACAAAAGCTGTACGAGTCTGGATGCGTCTCCATGGGTTTACAGTTTGGTCCGTAGGTTTGGTTCAGTCGCCACGATCGCACTTCGACGGCTCGCGACTTTCATTTCCCGTTCAACGAAGGAGACGTGGTGAGGCATCGTCCCGTTGACGTTTCCGATGCGGTTGATGGCCACGCCAACCATCGTCGTCTGCGTGGAGGAATGTCCACGACTGCGAAGGTTGAGACGTTTGGGACTCGAACGAGGCTCTCGGATTCTGGACGTCGCGCGCTGTTCCGCTCTGGGTGGGAGACACGGGTCACCCTTCTCATGTCACCTCAAACACGACTCGTACCTTAACTTGTATTTAAGAACTTGCATCTTGGAATCCCTGCCTCACTTGATACAGCAAATCTGGCTGTGACGGTCCCACCTGATGACGGAGACTTGTGTTGCCTCCGAAACGTCGTGATTTTTATTATTATATTTTTATAAATTTTTAATTTTATTTTTTTACCTACGTGACTTTACCGAAAAAACTAAGAGTATGAATTATTGCAGTCACGAAAGCTTTCAAATCTAGAACGACTCGTACCGCCACCTCGGCTGAAATAAACTTCGTTCCATTCCAATGCACGTGTGATCCGTAGAGAAATAAATGGCGGGTTAATTAAGAAAACAAAAATAATCACACCAATGATAGCCATGAATGATGAGCACGAGTTGGCTACGCACAGTGCTAAATAAGTTTAACATACATGTGGCTACGCGCATTCACCACGAAGTGAAAACAGGACGATCCCGGAATTGATCCGTGACCCTGAACAGTGACATTTCATCTAAATGCCCGGGGGGTTGAATTGGAAAAGGGAAGCCGTATTCTCATAAGTTTTAAGGAACTGTTCATGCAGAAATGCCCCATGCAGACGGTGTTGTCATACATTAATTACAACGTTGGAGGTCGTTAGCCACAAATGGAACGATGAAGGCTGCTGATACTGATGATGCTCATGATGATGATGGTGCTTCTATCCAGAAGTAGAGAGAGAATGGCTGCTGATGCTGATGATGCGTATATCGAGCAGTGGATAAACAATAGCTGAGGGCAATGATGATGAGCGCCCCGGTGGCGAGATGTTAACTACCCCGCCTGGTATACAGGAGGTCGTGGGTTCGATCGCGACCATGACGCCTGCTGCTGCATATTTGGAGTCTGCGTGTCTCTCTCCCCGTGGTCGCGATGATATGTCTCCGGGTCCACCGGGTTTCTCTCCACATTTAGAATCAACGTGCGTTTCGAGTATTTGGCTGCTGTACATTTCCACATGATAAGCCACTCCAGTGAGCTATAATTTCTTATCGCCAATTCGCTTCTGAAAAATAGCTTTCTACAGCTCAGTGAGCCATACCTGGTAAAATGAAACAATCTTTTTTTATTCTCTTTGGTTCTTTCGGTAAAGTCACTACTTCAGCAGTTTTTTTTCTTGTTGTGGTTGTCCCACAAGATGACAATTGCCTGTGTTGCGATCGAAACGTCGTGATCTAGAATTGTTTTACCCACGTGACTTTACCGAAAGAAACAAAGAGTATGGATTCCTGCAGTCACGAAAGTTTCAAATAAAATTAAAATTTAGTTTATGTTGATGACAAGCTTTTGGTAGGTGATGTTTTTATTTTTTTATTTTTTTTATGTGTAAAACAGAATGTTTGGTTCATGCTCCCCAGAAACACGTTGGCCCCAATCTGCCCTCTGACCTCGACGGGCCTTGGGTGACCCACAGGCGACACGTGTGCGTGTGTGTTCGCGTGCTTCACGCCTCTCTGTCTCTCTCAAAAACAACAACAACAACAATGAATAATGTTCATTATGGTATCGCGTAGGTGATGTATTCGTTGTTGGGCTCATGAAAATGTTGTTAACGATGTCAACATCACGAGAGAGAGAGAGAGAAACAGAGGGAGAGGTTTTGAGTATCGTGCAAAGATTATTGTCACCGTTGTGTTCGAGTCATTGGTGGAAATTCCATATTCTCATGCCAGGAATGAGCACATCCGTCGGATAGCAGCTCAGGGTTGGAACGATTCGCCGATTAATCACGATTCGTAAATCCAAGAGATGCGGATTGAATCACGAGTGGAAGCATGCCTCTTTATGAATTCAAATATGTTGTATTTTTAATGCTTTGCATCACAGTTGCAGCCACTGGAGTTGTAACTATTCACTGAATTGCGACAATTTTTAAAAATAATGTATTGGATCGCGACAATGATGAATCGTGGTGCACAGTTCCCCTGCTAAGGACAATGCATACACACATTTATAATTATCAAAGCATGTTTGTTTGCACGTTTTACCACAAGCGTGTGTGCTTAATGCAGAATTGATGCCTTGTGATAGGTGTCTATTTGGTGTTTGAACATTTTTAACACCTCCTGTATATTCATGCCGGAAAGGTTAAAGCCTAATTCTTTTTTTATTTAAACAACAACAACAACTTTTAACTTTCCATCAACTGGCGTAGCCTTACAAGGTGGAGCTCATTTTGAATCAACTTTAACCGACAGATGATGATGATGACGACGATGATCTGGTGTAAACTCATCAGTGAGGAGAGTGAGGGAGAGCCCTTGCCACTCACGCTGATCACAACTGCAGCCACGGCCGTCATACCACCGTGGTAATGGACAAACACAACGATTGTGCGTATGAAACGTACGTTCAGATCACTTTGCCGTTTAAACATTTGCACGTGGCAAGCCACTTGGTTGAGCTTCCGTGTGTGGCCAGGTCGCTTCTGAAAAAAGAAGCCATAGGTCAGTGAGCCTTACCTGGTAAAATTAAAAATAAAAGTTTAGTTTTTTTTGTAGATAAATTTTTTTAGTTATTTGTTTACCTTTGCTACAATTGGCACTCCTATTGTGTTGTTTGTTGTTGTAACGTTCTGACGAGCCCCGACTGGAGATCTGTGAAAGAACGCTTTATAGCTCATCGGATTCCTTCAGTATAAATATTTTGATTCTGTTGGTGAACTTCTTTCGCACCGTACGTATCCAGCCGTGCTCATCGGATGTGCGGGGCAAGGATAACAAGTTAAACACAAAACGCAGTTTAACAGAAATTAGTTTTCAATATAGATTTAAAAGTGCACAGTACCAGCGGCTTCCTAATAATTAGCACGGTTGGCTACGTACGGTGCGAAAGAAGGACAGTGCATACATTATCAGAGTTATGTTTTTTGTTTGCATTATGACTACAGGTATTGTGGTCTATGCAAACATGATTCCTCGTAAAAAAAGGTGTCAGTTTTGTTGCCAGATAAAAGGGCAAAAAAAAACAATTATCATATTTTTACTGGCAAATGAGGTACCAATGAAGTTCAACAAACATACAATCAATGTTTTTTTTGTGAGATGCGAATTTTAGTTGGACAAAAACGTTCACGTTTAGTAGGTCCTTTAAGAAAAAATACATTTGTATACACCTCGAGGCACTTGGCCTGCTTCCTGCTACTCGATCAAACTTAAACTCGTCACCTTTGTTGACCCGTCAAAAATAAAACCATCACAGGATAACGGCGTTCACTCACACACAGAAAACAAAGAGACCCACATACTGGCGTGGTTTGCAACAATTTATTATTATTGCGACGGTCCTATTCTGCCGGTTCCAAGTCTCAGTTTATTTATGTTGGTTGCGCGAGTCTGCGCGTGTCTCTGCTGGTGTTTAGAGATACCTTTTTTTAATTGTGGCTCCAGGGCTCCTTGAACTTTGTTGTTGTTGTTGTTGTTGCGTGCGATTCAATGTGTCGCTACAGCTGCGGCTACTTTTTTTTTCAACCAGGTAAGGCCCACCGGGCATATGTAGCTCTTTTACAGACGCGACCTGGCAATCACAAATGATAGCTCAACGAAGTGGCTCATCATCACGTGCAGCAGCAGCAGCCAAACACTCCAATCGCACGACGTTGATTCTAAATGTGGAAGAAAAAAACCGGAGGACCCGGAGAAAAATCCACGCGACCACGGGGAGAGAAAGAGAGAGAGACACGCAACCTCTCAATATACAACAGGCGTCGTCAGGGTCGGGATCGAACCCCCAGAACATCCCGCATACCCGGCGAGGTAGTTAACATCTCCTCGCCACCGTGGCGGCGACGGCGATGCGTGTGTCGGGGGTCGTTCGTGGAGGAAAAGGTCGCGGGGGGGTGGAGCGGTGTGTGGCTGCTCGGGGCGATCACAGACGCGAGAGGAGGATGTGGCCGCAGCCTTTAGAAGGGAACGGGGTGAAAACACAGCTGCACGATTTCTTTTTTTTTTTAAAGCCACAACCTCTACAGCGGCGAGTTGCGGGATAGGGCAGGCGGGCAGGCGGGCAGGCAGGCAGGCAGGCGGGCAGGCGGGCAGGCAGGCAGGCGGGCAGGCGGGCAGGCAGGCGGGCGGGCAGGCAGGCGGGCAGGCGGGCAGGCGGGCAGGCAGGCAGGCGGGCAGGCGGGCAGGCAGGCGGGCGGGCAGGCAGGCGGGCAGGCAGGCGGGCGCACGTGTTCAGCGAGCGAGGGATCCGCAGACACCGGGGGGCTGAAGCCAAACGCGACACGCCACGAGCACGACGTAGGCCGTGGGGTAATTATTCATTTAGTTGGGGGGCTGAAATTAAATAATAAAATATTCGGGCGTTTGATGTATCTTCTTTACATGCATACATTGATTTCATTTCAGTAAATGGATCGAAGTTTAATCAATACATAAAACTGCAATTGGAGGGAGTGTCCAAGAATAAGAGAGGGTGCCACGTGGTAGACTGACAACTACTGCTGGATCAGTCTCACCGCGTGCCCTGTGAGACCACTCCTGTTTGCTTGGACATTGTATAAATGGGTGACATTAATTAATGATGCTTCTGTAAACCACGTGCTTATCACGCTCTTTAGAGACACAGTCACAAGACAATGGGGAGTAGTGGCACAGTGGTGAGCGCAGTGCCGCTATAAATGAACCCGGCGGACTGAGTTGGACTCTCAGTGACAGCCAAACACCCGTGGCGAGCGACATCTCATTCAGACCGAGGTCTACCCCCCCACCTCACCCCCCTCCCTAACCAGCCTACGCCGACCAGCATGGTGATGTATGGCCAACAAACCCCCCCGTGACCGGACACGGCGTGGAAAGAGGCCATTCGACCGCTCGTGGCTTAACAGAGGCTCAAAAACAAAGCAACGAATTTCGTGCATCAGCCACCCAAACAAAAGCGTCAGGGCGTCACGTGCAGCGTTTTGCGTAGCGGCGGAAAGACGCAACGATCCCTATTGCGAACATTGAGCTCACTGTGACCTCGTGTTCACGACGTTGGTCTACGTTGACCGTGCCCGACGGAAGAGCAATGGAACGTGGCATCAGTGTCCTCGTCCGTGGTTGTGTTCGTGCATCGTAACAAAGGCGGCTCCCCCTGGCACACACCCCCCCCCATTCCCAAAAAAAAAATGTGCATCGTTCACGCAAGAGGTTCGTGGTGCCAGCTGCACTGTGAACCCAGCCCACCTGAGTCCGATTCGCCCAAGAACAGTGAGCCATACTCTTAGGTTTTTTCGGTTTAGTCACGTACGTAAAAAATAATAATAAAAATAATAAAAAAATAATAATAAATGAAACATAGCCAAATTAAATCACGACGTTTCGGAGGCAACACAAATCTCCGTCTTCAGGTGGGACCGTCACAGCCAAATTTACGATATCAAGTGAAGAGAAATCCAAGAGACAAGATCTTATATACTGGTTCAGGGGAGGGGGGAGGAGCTTATCTAAATGTGGCAGTCAGGGACTGGGAGGTGGGCGGAGCTACAAGGGGAAGGTGGACGGGGCTAGAAGGGAAGGTGGGCGGGGCTAGAGGGGAAAGTGGGCGGGGCTAGAAGGGAAAGTGGGCGGGGCTAGAAGGGAAGGTGGGCGGAGCTAAAAGGGGAGGTGGGCGGGGCTAGAAGGGAAGGTGGGCGGGGCTAGAAGGGGGAGGTGGGCGGGGCTAGAGGGGGAGGTGGGTGGGGCTAGAAGGGGAAGGTAACAGCTGTTAAGCACCTCCGCAAGATATTCTTAGGTTTTTTTGGTAAAGTCACGTAGGTAAAAAATTAAAATTAATAAAAGTAAAATAAAAATAAAATAAAAAGCACGACGTTTCGGAGGCAACACAAGCTTTCGTCTTCAGGTGGAACCGTCACAGCACGATTGCTGTATCAAGTGAGAGAAATTCCAAGAAAACAGTCCTTGTAAATATACTGATTGAGGGTGGGAGGAGCCAAGGTAGGCTCTAGATAGTATTTTTGTGAGGTTCGGTGCGGCTGAAGCACGCTGTTAGGAATGAGCCTTTGTTGTGTAAACTAGGTGCGGATGATGTAAAGGTGCGTATAAAAGGGACTGAGCCTTTTGTTATGTAGAGGTGATGCGGCTGAAATCGCTGCCAGAATTGCGGCCGGTGTTGGCTTCCAAAACCAAAAAATGCAGCCTCCGCCTACCTGCCAGCCACATGAATTCACCCAACTCCCCTTCACTTGACCAACGTGGTGAAGTATGGCCAGGCGGGTGGGGATCAGGGCTTCATCCAGCATGGAATCGAAACAAAGGGCTGTAATTTATATATTTTTTTCATTCTTGTTATTCATGAACACCACTCACTTTGCGACCACATGTATTATTTATACGTGTGTTTTAAACGTACACTTGTTACGTGCTGTTTATATCACAGTGCGTGTACGTGGATGCAATAGAGTACTCACGTATGGGCTAAATTGTACGTAGAGGTTATCGCGAAAGCGCTTGCCCCAGTAGTCTGTTAAAGGCTACACGGGGGATCTTTGTCTTTGGAGAAGAGGGCACGTGTCAGTTGCATGAGTAAGTGTACGTGTCTGCGTTCATGTGCGCATGGCACATGCCGCATGAGTCGTAATACCGTGAACTTGCAAAACATCAGTTTGTCTCAACGATAGGGCGGAAAATCCACACCGCCCAGCCAAGATTGGCACAAGCCCACAGTGACATTGTCATCATTCAATCGCAAAAGGCTGAACGTTGCCATCACGTGTGTGTGTGTATTTATGGGGAGCGGTAGTGTCGTGGTTAGCGCACTGCGCTATGAACCCGGCGACCCGAGTTCGATTCCCGCTCATGGCCAACACCAGTGATGATAATCTGAAACGTTCTTAGGCTTCCCCTAGGTCGACTCAGCCTGAAATGAGTACCTGGTGCGGTGTGTAAACACCGCCGCTGGAGAGACAAAGGCGGTCGGGCGTGGTGCTGGCCACCCACCCCCTCATGTACCGTTCCGGCCTTCATAGGTGCCATTCACTAAGTGCACTTGCCCCAAAGAACTTTGTTTTTGGTGATGTACGTTATCACGGTGGTTAGCGTACTACACAGCGAACCCAAGCAAAGTTCCCCGAGTTTTACTCCCAGCCTCGGCAAACACCAGTGGCAGCTCTCCGCACCGCTTCTGGGCCTCGTCCAGGCTGGCTTCAGCCTTGAAACAAACATTGAGCACTTGCTGTGGCGTGCAATCTTCGGCACTGGGGAGACAAAGTTGGCCGGGATAACCACAGGATAATCGGATCAGTGAGGTTCATCCCCCCTCCCTCCCTCCATCCCTCCTCCTCCCGCACCTCCAATCGTCGGTGCGGATAGGAGCAGCTCTCTAGCGCCGTGCGCTTAGGGTGCCATCCATTGAGTACGTACGTATGGAGGGGAGGGGGGAGTTAACCCAAACGCGTACGCTTGCGTATTGGGGGGGGTCTACTGACAATGTACGCATAGGAAACGGGGGGAGGGGGTGAAGCCTCGACAATAATTTGTCTACATTGGCCTTCAAATAAATTAGATAGTCCGGCGGACGACTCTCTGTTTGCTTAAGCACGTTAATATTATTAATCCTTGATCGTTTCTGCGTGGATTAAATATCGGTCGTTCTATAGGATTTGGGGGGGATGTAAAAAGTCCGCGTGCGTACAGGGAGGGGTCAAGTTTTGGCAGATTTTTGCGTCCCTACTAAGCGGACGGCCCCTGACACAGAGCACCGCGACTTCGCAGTCGAGTGGAGCGCCACGTGTCAGGAGTCACGGACCGTGCGCGGCCGTCGTGTGTGATCGTGATGAATGTGCGATTCGAAACTGAAAGTCTCGGCAACTTCTGCTTTTTTTGTTTGCCCACACCCCCCGCCTCCCCGCCCCGTCTCGCGAGATAATTTCTTTCGATTCGTTCATTTTTCGGAAACCGACGCCGCGGGAAATTGCTCATGAAATGAAAGTTAGACACAGACGCAGACAAACATCCCCCCACTCCTCATAGCCTGAACAGACTGTTGGGGCAAGTGCTGTTAGCGAGCACCTACGAAGGCCGGCAAGGCACACGAGGGGGGAGCTTGGGCGGCCAACACCACGCCCGGCCGCCTTTGTCTCCCTCGTGGCGATGTTTAAACACCGCACCAGGTACTCATTTGAGGCTGCGTCGACCTAGGGGAAGCCCAGGACCGGTTCACCGGTGTTGACCGTGAGCGGGAATTGAACTCGGTGCGCCGGGGTCGTAGTTTGTCACTCATCAACCACACACATTGTGACGACAAGCGGTGGATGACCAACTGCTATATATATATACAGCATTAGCAACGAACGGGTCACACTGCGACTATCTGTAATCTGACCATTAAGTACTGGGCAGCATGCGCACGAAGGACGACCCCTTCGCTTGCAACGTGCGGCTCACTCCGCTGCAGAGAAGCGCGCGCACGCTTCCAATGCGTGGTGGCACTTCGAACGCACGCGGGTCACGAAGACGAAATATTTCCTCCTCCCCCCCTTCCTCGAGTAAGCCTTGAGCTGACTGTTGGGGGGTCGGGGGGGGGGGAGCAAGCGCTGTGAGTGTTATGGACGACTGGCGGATCAGTACCGCGCCCGGCCACCTTTGTCTCCCCCAGTGGCGATGTTTACGCGACGCAACCAGGCACTAATTTGAGGCCGAGTCGACCCAAGGGAGGCCCAGTACGGGCGCAGATAATCGCCACCGCTGTTGGCCCGCGAGCGGGAATCGAACTCGGATGGCCGGGTTCGTAGCAGCATGCACAGTTGTGTGTGCGCCACGGTGGCGAGATGTTAACTACCTCGCCTGGTGTGCAGGAGGTCATGGGTTTGATTCCGACCCCGAAATCTGTATATTTGGAGTTTGCGTGTCTCTCTCCCCGTGGTCGCGTGGATTTTTCTCCGGGTCTTCCGGTTTTTACTTCCACATTTAGAAACAACATCACGCGTTTAGAGTATTTGGCCGCTATACATTTCCACGTGATAAGCAACTTCGTTGAGCTATAATTCGTGAAAGCCTGGTCGCTTCTGAAAAAAAGAGCTATATAGTTCAGTTTCAGTGGGAATTACCTAGTCAAATAAAAAATTGGTAAAGTCAATAGTTAAATTAGTAAGGACTCGGTGCAAAGCTAGTTTTGTAAATGGTCAGATACACACAATCTGCACAGTTCCGAAAGCACTTCCGCTGTGTAGAATAATGAAAAACCGACAGACTTGTCGCATTGCGCCCAGAAGAGAAAAAAGATATCGCGTTTAATCAGTGCCTATTCAGCCGCTGTGTGGCATGCATCGGGAAACGTGGCCACCGGCAAAGAATCTGGCACAAATGTTGGGAAGTGCACGAGCATGGTGAGCTGAGAGGACGTTGGGCAGGGGTCAGAGACGTGGTCGTGGATGATATATTCTGGAGCAAGTGGACTCGGGCATGAAGGAACTGTGTACGTGTGTGTGTGGAACTTCTTTCGCGCCGTACCTAGACACCCATGCTTATCGGAGGTGCAAGCTAAACACGCAAAAGAGACGTTTCGAGGAGGGATGATGACCGGCGGTCCGAGACTAATGATGGAGTGGGAGCCAAAGGAGCGAACGCGCCCGTGCGAACATTCACTGCGGAGATGGAGCAATGAAATCAGCTTCTTGCACGGGGGGGGGGGGCATAGCGACATCTTGAGACGTGGAAACGATTCGGTCGGAGGCCTTCATCCGGCAGTGGATGAATTCTGGCTAATGACGATGACGTAACACGGTGGCTGTGTGTGTGTCCTCGAGTTTGGATGCGTTATCATAATTATTTCGACAATGTCATCTCGTTCCGCGGCGTCGTCACCGCACGGCGTTCGCCCCTCGCCCTCGAAGAGAGAGAGAGGACGACTCAGAGGCGCGAGGAGGACGCCGCGGGAGAGAGCTCGAAGTCTGCAGCCAGGCGGTGGTCCGGCACCAACAACCGCCCCAAGCTCTGCGGTCCCCTCCGTACGTGAAGGCGTTTTCAGCCGGTCGATGAGTGGCTTAGGCGTGGGAGGAAACCGGAGCGAGTGGGGTAACGCCGCTATAGGGCGCGTCTCCGGTTAGCACCGTGAGCACGGTTGACTACGTATGGTGCGAAATAAGTTCAACATAAGTACATAATTGTAATTGATATGCATTCATTAACCCCCCCCCCGCCTCCCCGGTCTTTGCACGTGTGGGGCTCACAGGTGAGCGACATCACATCCATCCCTCTATCTTCTAGGTTCTTTCGGTAAAGTCACATAGAAGGGAAGTAATAAAATAATACAAATAAAACACAATAAAATAAAAATAATTGTGTTTTATTTTTATTATTTTATTACTTCCCTTCTATGTGACTTTCCCGAAAGAACCAAGAAGATGAATCCCTGCAGTCACGAAAGCTTTAAATCTAAATCCATCCCTCTATTTAAGAGCGAAACAGGAGGATTTCTCCACAAATCTCGCTGTCGCCTGATGATGCTGGTTGCAATCGCTGGCGAAACGTCGTACTCGGATTGTAAATGTTGTGGATTTACCCTTCAACACACCTGGCGTGCTGTACTAGTGACGAGTATTATGGATACACGCATATCGACAGCGCACGTGCAGACGCAGCGGGTGGGAGTCGGCACTCGCTGTGCCACCTTCTCCCGGCCGGGCCACGTGGTGTGGCACGCGCGGGCTCCATGCCCACGGCTGGAAGGGAGTTTCGCAACACGCTTGGTGCGCTACGATCCACCAAACCCCACTCCCCCCCCGCGTCTGCTGCTGATTTGCAGGCTGAGCCAAACGCCGCGCCCCAAGATCTGTGCTTGAGAAGCGCACGAGAAAGCCAATCTGGGGGTGGGGGATTTCACGACCCTTATCTTGAAACCCTTCCCACCAGCGACAACTTATCTGTGGCAGCAGTCGACCTCCTTGGGTCTGTGACTCACGTGGATATGTGTGTGTGTGTGGCACGAAACAATGAAATGGAAAAGGAACCGGTATTGGAGAGGGCCCAGTTAATGAGGGGATTTTGTCAGTGGTTAGAGCCTGGTTCTACCGCAAACCCACATCAATATCCCCACGCCAGATAGTTTAAGGCCAGTGACTAATGTTGACTAATTTTTCTTAACGGGGGGGAGGGGGGCAGGGGAGAGTTGGGTTGGGGGGGAAACGGTATTTCATCATTTAATAAAAATAGCCGCAGCGGTACGAGTCATTTTGTTTTTATAAATCTTTGGAGTTCCGTGAAGAAGAAAAACACACACACACATGTCTGCGCTGAGTTAGTACGCGGTTTTGAAGGGCTGTAAGATAAGGTCGCTTTCTGTCTGCTGTGAACGGGCACCCGCGTGGAGAAACTTCCATCGAACGGCGCTCAGCAACATTTTTTTATCTTTACCAGAGAGTACATTTTAACGGTTCTTTCTACAAATATTTCACAACAAAAAATATCGAAGTGTATTTTGGTTATTGTCATGAGAGAGGAAAACAAACCCCAAAAAACGTTCAATACAAATTTGTGTTTTAAGCGAGCGATGGAGACTTCATTTAAAGAGAACCAGGCGAGGTTTTGGGGATATCTGCGCGTGTGTTCTGGGGCTTTGCAACAACCACAAAAAACTCCCCCCGACCGCGTTTGTGCCGGGCAGCACCGGTGATCTGCATCCCTAAGCCTCGCTTCACAACAGACGTATTTGGTTTTTTGTTAGTTAGTTGTTTTTGTTTTCTATCAAAATTATTGAAGATGATTAACCGCGCTAGCGGAATCACACCGCCTCGGGTTGGCGCAGTTTTGCCTTCGGCGGTCTCACGCTGGCGGTTGTGTCTTGCTTCCTTCGCTCAACCACTTCGACAGAATGCGGAGAAGACACCGTCACAGCGATCCGCACTCCGCTGCTTCTGACCCAGTTGTCTGCGGCTTGAGCACCATGAATGTGAAATTGTAGTTCCTGCTGCATCTGCATCAGCAGCCGTACGAAAGAAAGAAGACTCGACGGCTAACGCATTGTTTTTTGTAGAGCCAGAGTAGAGCGGTGGCACGGTGGTAAGTGCACCGCCCCCTGAACTCAACCATCTGAGTATTGATTCCCAGCAAAGGTGAACTGCCAATTGGCGGTGAGTGGCATCTGAACTGCTGCCTGAACCAACACCCATTTGCCAAGCGCGCTACCGATGAGCGTGGTGAAGTATTGTTCCAACAACCTCCCCGTGACTGGCACGGCGTGGATTAAAAATAAAAAAGTGGATGTATATAAATAGATAAATAAATAGACGTGATACCCACCGAGTGGGTTGGTTTTGTTCAAGTTGTAGACCGTGAGCGTCTGCCAACGTGGCTTCGCGTCGATCAGGCGTGGCGCAGTGCAGTCAGTCTCAAGGAGTAATCTCATCCATAAAGCAAAAGCCCACGCTCTGTCAAGAGGCTCCAAGGCTGACAAGGGGGGGGGGGGGTGAGTGATGCACGGCCACAAATTAATTAATGATCATGCCATTGGCTAAGTACAAAATAATTACAATCTTAGCTTATCCAAGAAAGCCCCGTTGATTCTCAAGACTTTTCGTTGTTGTTAGATGTTTGACCAGTTCCTGTGTGGCTGTGTGTGTGTGTGCGCGCATGTGGAATGAATACCAAGTTCCCTAGGGAAAACTTTAGAGAGTCTGGGCAGGTTGATTAGAAACCTACTTGAGGCGCTACCTTCTACATGCACCTATGAAAATAGATGAACGCTTTCTGTATCCATTTATACCTGAAATTCCATGGCATTCAATAGCGAGACCTGTGTTTTAGAGGCATTAAAACAATACTTCCTCGGGGGCGGTGAGGTGTGGTGTAGTTGTTGGTTAGTGTTCTGCGCTATGAACCTCAGTTCCTGAATTAAATTCCCTGTGGCCACGGCAAACATCATTGGCAAGTGACATCAGAACCAGCCCTCGGCACAACATCCCTATTCCAGCCGTGGCTGATCAGCGTGGTGCAGAGCGGGGGGAAGGCCTTCATCCAGCAGTGGTTCGGCCCAGGCCTATAAATGATAATCGATAACTGTGACGGAAGATACAGTCCGTGAGTTCATCGATTAATTTCGATTGTTAAGCTCGCAATACGTCCATCAGACGAGATGTCTCAAGGCATTCAGGTTGTCGACTTGTATTCGCAGTGTTTACAGTTGTGATTTAGGCTTTGACACGGGCAGAACATATTGGTTAGTCAGTTTAACATTTAGGCTTTCGCGACCAATATTATCCATAGGGGGGGGGGGGGTGGGGTGGTGTTAGATTACGCGATCTAACCCCCAAAAAAAACCTCTATTATATATAAAAAATGGTCTCGCCAATTACAATTTGACAAGACCTTTCATATCCGCTTCACAGAAAGCAACTCTCTCGTTTTGCTGTCGATGCATTGTGCGAATCCATCCTGATGGAGATGAAACACTACACCGTTTTATGAAATGAAAAAAAAATAGAAGCTCGGAGACAAAGTTTGTGGACGGATTCATGTTGCAGTTCGGGCGTCAAATGAAGACAAATGCACTCTAACAAAATACTATTTTTATTTTATTTTACCAGGTAAGGCCCACTGAGCTGTCTAGCTCTTTTTTCAGAAGGACCTGGCCGCAAATGATTGCTCAACGAAGTGGCTTATTACGTGGAAATTTATAGCAGCCAAATACTCTAATCGCGTGTTGATGATAAACGTGGAGGAGAAAAGACTGAAGGTCCCGGAGAAAGATCCACGCGACCACGAGGAGAGAGACACGCAAACTCCAAATATACAACAGGCGTCAGGGTCGGGATCGAACCCTCGACCTCCTGTATACCGGACGAGGTAGTTGACATCTCGTACAAGGTGCACTTTGCACGTGCACATTGTACTTTAGTAATTTCTCCTTTAACTTTTCACCCCAGGTCACCCCGAGTTTTCCCTTGCAAAAGGAACTCGTCTCAATCGGCTCTCTTACCGTCGTTATTATTATCATTGTCACCGCCATCAGCGGATGTCATCTATCTACTGCTGGACGAAGGGCTTCTCCAAAGCCATCACCGTCATAGTTACACGATGCAAAACATCCATCTGCCTCGTGCTTGTGTGCATCGCTTCATCTCAACGAGGAATGCGCGTCTCTGGATCTCGTTGCCCCCCCCCCTCCCCGTTAGGGTGGCACCCCATGGTTAGTCTTGAGCACCAGCCGTTAAATCTTCTAGCAATACGCAGCATGTCCTGCATAACGATACGATGTCTCTAACCTGCGTCTGTTCTCTGCTCTGTGTCTTCCTCTGTCTGCCTCTCGGTTCCGTTACGAGCATGCACACGTGGGTTGCAAGGACAAACTCGTGGTTCCACCCGAAAACCGCATCCACTGCACAAACCACAGCTGCAGATGCGGATACCTGATGCACAAATGGAATTTTTTTTTTATTATCCGGTAGAAGTGCGCCTACTTTGGTCATCCAGAACAGACCGTAACGACGTGCCAACGACGGAATGCCCCGATCCACACATCCGAAGGAGACATCGCAGAGACGGTGGTTGTCTGGCTTGACCACCATCAATGTGAAATTGTAGCCGGTGCTCTGCCTCGACAGCAGCAGCCATGGGAAATAAAGCAACAAGGACGTTTCATGAATTCAAAGGCAACGCACTTCCCGGCAAAAGTTCACCATGTCACGATTACACACAAAACCGAAATCTTCAGTCCTTCCTTTTTTTTTTACACTTACGGACTTTCCCCCCGCATTCTGTCCATGCTACCGCCAACCGCGAGCTAAAAAACCCACAATTTGTGTTTAGTAGGAAGGCGCCTCTCGCTCGGGCACAGGGGGGAGAGAGAGAGAGAGCGGTTTGGGCACAGTCGTGACCTGGGGAGTTTTTATTGTTCCCCGTTTCCACTTCCCTTTTTGGCTAATGAAGCCAGTCCCTTTGTGGTCATCCCGTGTGGGCAGTCGTTGATCCCCCCCCCCCAACCGCCCGCACCCCACCCCCCCCTCTCCCTATGTGACTCATGGCATTTGGACGGACACCCAAACCAAAGACCGCACGGGCCGGGCCAGGCGGGCTGGCCGGGCGGGTGGGCGGGCAGGCAGTCGGGCAGGTGTGAGTGGGCAGGCAGGCAGGTGGGCAGGTGTGGGTGGGCGGGCAGGCAGGTGGGCGGGCAGGCAGGTGGACAGGTGGGCAGGTGTGGGTGGGTGGGCAGGCAGGCGGGTGGGCGGGCAGGCAGTCGGGCAGGTGTGGGTGGGCAAGCATGGGGTGGTCAGGCAGGCAGGCGGGCAGGTGTGGGTGGGCAGGCAGGGAGGCAGGCAGGCCGGGCAGGTAGGCGTCGCACAATTTAGACGGCGCGCAGACTCGGGCAGGATGGGAGCTTCAAGGAATGCGCAGGCCTACGAACCAGCCAAACTTTAAACGCCGCCTGTGCCCTCGTGCCCCGCATGCACCTCCACTCCCCATTTACGTTTCTCGGAAAAGGTTGTTGGCCCTTTTTAAAATAAATACTTTGACCCTCGCTGAAAAAATGAGCGACCTCCCCATTTAAGAATGTGCAGTTACAATTACTTGCGCAACATCGGCAGTACCAGTCCGTGCGTTTCTTTATTTGTGGAAGTCATATTTTATATTATTATTATTTAACCAGCAGATTAAATAATCCCATTGCTACGCATGGGGTATTGCCCTCCTTTTCCAGGGTCACCTGGGAGATGTATCGTTCTCCTGTGTTAGGACAAGTTTTAGGCTCCTATAGCGTCATTCAGGCAATTGCATCCCACAACACCGCACATAAATTATCCAGTGCCATACACAAATATAAAAACAGAATCCCCACTACTTAGCAAATACAAAAAAAACGAATACATAAATAACGAGGAGAAAAATTTACGTAACAAGAAAAATAAATTAAATAAATTAAAATAAATAAATACCTTCGGTCTCCATACCCCTCCAGACCACAATCCCAACATTTCTCCGGAATTTGGAGAACCTTCACTGGAGGGGTGGTGGACTGGCCTAAAAGTTACGAGCCAGTTGGACAATAATGGAAAGGCCTATTTTCCAGCGTATGTCCATGAACGTAAAAATTTGAATAGATATTAATTCATGATTTATACTTAATTTTAGATACCGTTAATCAGAATCAGAATATTTATACTGGAGAAATACGATGAGCTATGAAGCAATTTTTTTCATGGATTAAATTTAATTTCAGTAAACGAGTGTTTTGTCTGGGATAACAAAAAAATTCATGAATGAGCACATCCAGGAAAAGGTCATTCCGATGTCAAACCCTTGGGATGACGGCGGTTTCGATTCGAACTTCCCGGCGCGGCAGGCTGGAACAACGGCGGTGCACGGTGGCACATTGCGCGCGGTTAGTCGAGCGAGCGGCGGGTCGCGTGCGGCGGGGTAAAGTAGTGGGCACCTCCTACGTCAGTGAGAATAATTTTATTATGTTTAATTTTTATTATTTTATTACTTCCCTTCTACGTGACTTTACCGAAAGAACCAAGAAGATGACTCCCACCTCTTCCAAGACGTTTGGCCCAGCGTGGAAGATGAGTGCAAATTTCAGCTCTAAATTAATGCCTTCTTTGTGTGTGTGTGTGTTTAGTTTATTATCCTTTCCCACCGCACCTCCGAACGGCGCTGTTGGCTACGTACGGTGCGAAAGAAGTTCAATATACATGCATAATTTGTACAAGAATACAATGAAGGTCATTACAATTTTTACGAGTTTCAAACAACACAAAGAATGTGGACAAAACACACAGCTTTTGGTGCATTATGCAGAAAAAAGCCATCAACAGTGCCTGAATAACTGCACTTTGAAACTCTCTTTTTTTTATTCGGCCTGCAGAAATGTTGCTGTGACGATGGGTTTTCTCATCAATTTACAGATTTGATGAATGGCTGAACAGCTACACTTAAACCGCCCTATCCAGTTGAGAATGCCTAAGCCTGGATCGTCGGCGTAGTCCTCTTATTGAAACCGCGCAGCCGCTCTTTATGTTTTGTTCCTCCCCGAGTAAAGCCTCTCTCCGAAGAGAGAATGCCGAGTGCTCGTGTTTACGCCACATTTTTGCATTAATGGCTTTTGTTCAATAGACTAAAGCCCGCACGCAGACAGCTGGGGCGAGAATCTAAAAACTCACCATGCGTGAATTTTCTTCTTTTTTTTGTTACCCCTTCTTCCATTCCAGCCACTCGAGTAGAGAGTAGATAGCATTTTGAGAGAGATGTTCCCTGATCTTCGTATCTCAGAGGCACTGGCAAAGGCTTTGTTGTTGATTGAACCACGAGGAGCCCCCTGCCCAGCTGTGCACCCACGTCAACATTTCTGGGGGGGGGGGGGGGGGGTGTGGGGGGTGAAATAATTTTTCGACCGAGAAAGTGAAAAGGTAAAAAGTGGAAATATCTTGGTCGCATCACTTACGTACGGTACGTTAAATTTCTTTCGCGCCGTACGTAGACAACCGCACTAATCGAAGGTGTGCGCGGGGGGGACAACACACTAAACACAAAAAGCTGTTATAAAAGTGGCGTTCATATACAAAAATATTGCAAAGCATATTTTAAAAAAACCTACACTCACAGGTGTTATTGTTGTTAGCCATTGCAGTGTCTCAGACGTTATGACTTCTCTCGTGCGTCAAGGAAAGCGAGGCCTCCACCTCACTTCCTCTCTCTCTCTCTGCTTGAAATAAAAATGGCCTTGGTGTGAATTAAGCATTGTACCCCTGTCCTTCGTCAATTGTGATAAAATGTTAACCCGTGTAAAGTGTTTACAAAGAAAAAGTGGGTGGATTGATACGGTTTTCGTTTTCAAAGGGTCAAGGCTTTGCTTTTAGGAAATGTTGGGTGGGAATTGTAGATGTTGCATATTCTCTCAACTCAAAATAAAAAAAGGCTGCTGCCAAAATTTATATTTTCTTTAACGTACACTATCTAAATCAAATCCACAAATCCACAAGAGTGCTGTGAGTGTAAAATGAAAAATAAATGGTTGGCGATCGGATTTGGTTTTAGAGGTTTTAGGGTTACGGTTGGAATTAATGCTTTGGTTTTAGGGGTATGACTGTTTTTGTATCAGATAGAGACTGGTGTCTGGGTCAGAGTTCATTTATTGCTGTACATAACATTACTTCCTTGGCTAAAATGTATTAATTTGAAGGTTTTTTGACAACGTGACACAAAAAGTCTTGGATATTTTTATTAAATGCTTTTGTATATTTTATTGCTCACTTGTTCTATTTTGTGTGATTTATACTTTCCCCATTTGTGTTCCATCGTTCGTCTTATTTTAAAATCGCTTACAAAAGCTTTTAAAATTAACACATTCAAATACAATTACAGGACCTGACCCGTAAATGTATTTGCAAGATTGGGAATTGTGCATTATAGGGATGACGACGATGATGATGATGTGAATTTGAACCCCAGAACTATTATTTAACGTGTACATGTCCGTGTATATATTTGGTGATGCTGCTGATACTGCTTTGGCAGTGGTGCATAAGCTCAATTAATAAAAACAAAATTGTACACAGACGTCAGTTCTTTTAATAATAATTTACATTCATTCGTAAGGCGGGCATTTCACTAATGTCTCAAGGCGCCTTGTAAGAATAACGAAAGGCCAAGAGAGAGGGAGAAGCTAAAGAGAATAAACGGACTTAAGAAGATGTGGTTTTAGAGGAGGCTTAAAAATAACCAACATTATCGGATAAATTAATTTCCAATGGTAGGAGAATTCCACAACCGTGGTGCAGGCACGGCATGATGCCCGCTCGCCCCAGGAACGCATCCGGGATCGAGGTACGCACAGAAGGACCGGATTCTGCACATGTGGTCATTGCCTGAAACGTCGGGCAATGACTGCATGTGTTATTGTTTCTCTGTGTGCGCACATGTATTTGTATGCGTGTGTGTGTGGGAGCAGTAGTGGAGCGGTTAGCGCGCTGCGCTACGAACCCGACGACCCGACTTCGATTCCCGCTCACGATCAACACCGGTGACGATTATCTGAACCGATCATGGGCCTCCCCTAGGTCGACTCAGCCTCAAAATAGGTACCTGGCGCGATGTGTAAACATCGCCATTCGGGAGACAAAGGCAGCCGGGCGTGGTGCTGGCCACCCACCCCCTCGTGTGCCGTGCCGGCCGTAATAGGTGCTACTCGCTAACAGCACTTGCCCCAACAGT